>NC_084749.1:12532138-12622138 GCF_033978785.1 Entelurus aequoreus
TTTTGGCAGTTTTTTAATGTTTTTTTTACAGTGCTTTTTGGGCGCAATAGTCGCAATGACGTAATGACTCCCATTAGCTTCATTACAGATACCTTGTACTTGCCATGTATTACAAATTAGAATGCATCAAAAAAAGACGTGTTCTTGTTTTGCACAGGGATTGTGAATGACAGGTAAAATTCCCCCCAAAATGCAGTTCCCCTCTAAGCCACACACTTTCAGTGTTACTTTTTGTCAAATGCAAATGTTTGTTCCTTTCAGCTTGCTTCTCCACCACAGCAATGCCACCTTATTTTTCTGCTGGTGAAATTTATGATGATAAATGATAAATGGGTTATACTTGTATAGCGCTTTTCTACCTTCAAGGTACTCAAAGCGCTTTGACAGTATTTCCACATTTACCCATTCACACTCACATTCACACATTGATGGCAGGAGCTGCCATGCAAGGCGCTAACCAGCAGCCATCAGAGGCAAAGGGTGAAGTGTCTTGCCCAAGGACACAACGGACGTGACTAGGAAGGTAGAAGGTGGGAATTTAACCCCAGTAACCAGCAACACTCCGATTGCTGGCTCAGCCACTCTACCAACTTCACCACGCCGTCCCTATGACAGGTTTACGTCCACATCCACCCCTTTTGACTGCAGAAAGTTTGCAACCTTTTGCTATGTTAAAGCAAAATAATGTTTATCTTATCAGCTAGCCTGGCATAAGGCATGCGTGTAATGTGGAGGCCAGTAGGGTGTGCTCCAGCCTTACATTATGCCATTAGAACTGTGTTTCGGCCCAATGAACAAAACCCATACGTTTAACTTGTGTGATTGCGCTGATTCGCAGTCATGTTAGGTCCACTTCCCCTCCTCTGGCACTACTGCAATTCTTCTCAAATAATGCAATGCCAGGGGGGTGTGTGTGACTCCAGGGAATATGCTTTATCATGCTCCACTTTGAAAAGCTTTACACTGCAAAATGTGCTCACTGTAGCCATTAATCCTGACTTCCTTTTTTTGATAATAAAATAAATCAGCACAAATTGTTTTATTAATTTTTGTTGTTTAGGTTAAAGTGTTTTATCTCTTGTGCTCTGAAATTAATGTTGCTGATCAAGTTGATTTATTTATTTATTGAGGTTTTTTTTTTTTTCCAGTATCAAATGGTTCACATTGGTCAAGAAAATGTATCGTTTGAATAAGGATGTCTTTATTTTTCTAATTTCAGGCAAATTTAATCAGTTTAAATATTTTCTGTTATAAACTAAAAAGCAATGTTAATACAATTATTATTTCTTGTATTGTTCTCTTTAATGTTAATAAGGATAGAATGGTATTCGGATGTGTATTTGTAACAAATTATACTATTTATATTAGCGGCAGAGAGTGTGAGTGTTTCTTCTTTCTAAAGGGGCGTAACAGAAAATAATTGAGAATCAACTACAGAAATAGTAGTTAATATTAGCGTAGTTAAGACCGGCCATCTAGCGTCAACTAATGCAAGTGAAATGACTAATTTTTTTTACGAATTCCAACAATTTGTGTTTTATCTTTAACAAATGTGTGTTTTACCTGCTATTTGGCTTACCGGTATCTGTGTACATTTATCCATAGTTTTGTTTTTAGTACTTACTAATAATTGTATTTTTCTTAAAACACAGACCAGGAGTGGCAACCATAATTCATGAAACATTTAACATAATGTCAATAAAACTTTGTATTATATTCTAATCCAAGCCTTTAATATGGCAGACTATATGTAATATGGAAAATTGTAAATTGTTCTTTGAGTGCAACAAGAAAAGCCCAATTTGCCCTTTAATTTATATTTTAACCTTGTAAAATTGTTATGTGAGTGCAATAGGAAAGATATGTTTATTGTATTGTAAGATTTTCTGTTAAAAATAGCCAATATTATATTAGAATTTGGAACTCATAACATGTACACCCATCGTTTTCATATCCTCTCGGTTAGTTCAATTTTGCAGATTATACGTACTACTTCATGTGTATTTAAGTACCCTTTTAATTCACTTAAGGAGTATTTGGTGTACATCTTTTTTGTCCTACTAATTTCGGCGGTTCTTGAACTCACCATAGTGTGGACTTTGACGCAACAGTTTGTTTACACGTAAAATTTTCCATTCCTTCTTTATCTCATTTTGTCCACCAAATGTTTCATGCTGTGCGTGAATGCACAAAGGTGCGCTCTGTTGTTTTTGACTTATTAGAGTGCTAATCAGGCATATTTGGTCAGTGCATGACTGCAAGCTAATCAATGCTAACATGTTATTTAGGCTAGCTGTATGTACATATTGCATCATTATGCCTCATTTGCAGGTATATTTCAGCTAATTTAATATCCTTTACTTTAATCATTTTTCGTAGTTCCCTTTATTCGAAAAAGTATCGAAAAGTATCGATATACATTTTGGTACCGGTACCACATTATTGGTATCAGGACAATCCTAGTTCTAAGCAACTGCGTGGGTGTTTGTTTTTTTATGCACAAATTAATCACTTACAGCAGGGTGTTTCAGGAAAGGTGCAGGATGGAGGCATTGACAAGTGAGTAGAATTGGACAGAAATTCCTTTAAAAATTATAGTTATGTCTTAACCCCACATAATGACGACGATAATAAAAAAATAACGACCTTGAAGTTGTAGTAAATATAAAAAGATCTTAGAGGCATGCCTATGTTAGACTTCAAAAAACCCTTGTCTACTTTACATAATAGCCGTTTGTTACCCAGCACAGCAGTGGGCAAATGCACTACAACAAAGTAATTCTTCATTTTGAAAAATATTAAAAGTTTTAATGCTCAAATCAACTGCCGTGAAAGTTCCCCAAAATGTATGCAGAATATATTCAACATGTTCAAACACTTACAAATTTTGATATCACTGGACATTTTCGGCAATAGACATGTTTAAAATGTTATAATATTTAGGTCAAATGTTTAATGTTTAGCTTTTGATTTTAGTTAATTATATATCAAGATAACAATATATTTCATGATATAGTATTTTTTCTTAAAATTATATACGTATATACACACAAAATAAACTTCCGTTCATTGTTAGTCCTTTTATTTATAAAGACACATTTTTATTAAAAGGACAAGATAAGAAAGAACAATTTAAAAAAACAACAATTTATTTAAAGCCAGCCTTTTTTTCGACATACTGAGAGATTGTCCACTCAACAAATGTGAATTTATGAATAGTATCTGGTGTCTGTGGGACTACCTGTCATAAGGGATGTAAAGGCGCGTCGTTTGGAACGACTTTTTGACGGCATGTTTTGCAGTTTACCGTTGTTTGGTCGGCATCTGACTTTTTGAATCCTTCTTTTTGGCAGAAATTCCTCTTGGTGTTTTGCTGGCTTAACTTCCATTGCGCTCTCCTTCTGCGTAATTTTTGACATTCATGCTGCTGCCAGCTCTCGCACACATGGATGTTATCAGCGTTGTAAAGTTGTTTCATGCGACGTAAATAAAGCTGCAGCGTAGCTGCAGTTACATTAGTGGCAACCCAAATGTTAACATTTTGATATACACATAAAGTAAAATTACCAAACATAATTATTAAAATTATTATTATGACAGACAATAATATTGTGCAGCACTACTCAACATTTGTAATGTAGGTTCTTAAGGCATATACAGCAGCATTGCATTTAGCAGTATCTATATTACACAATAAATCTGTAATATTTTCACACCACTCATTGAGATGGTTTTGAAATATATAAACAATGACTTACCATATTTTAATTTAAATGTATACTATTTCTAACCAACAATTTGTCTTTCAAGTGATAGTGGCAATACTTTTACCTTGGACATTTTTCTGACCCTGTAAATTGAAAAACCTGTCTCTCTATCTCCCTCACAGTATTGTATAGATTATATACCCCTCTACTGTATATATCCTAAGTATTTACTAGGGAAGACTGACAAAGCTCTTTGCTTACCAGAATCGAACAATGGACTAATGGAAGTGCTGGGGACGAGCCAAAAATGAACCAATGCAAAAGACAGTAGCACTGACCTGACTATTGTCTGGACTATGCTGCATTTCACTACAGAAAACTGTTGCAAATAATCTTGATAATTCAGTTGATACTTGTAAGGCTAGGACAATTGAATTCCTTCTTAAAGGGAATAATTACAACACAAATGATCACACACAGTAAGAGCGTAATTTACTAAACTCCTAATACCACGTGCTAAACAGCATGTGCAATATATAAAATAGTGTGTACTATTAGAGAGCGTGTTGTGTGCGATTTACTAACACTGCGTGTACAATTGTAAAGTGGCGCAGATCGCCTTATTTAAATGTGGATTTTGCAATTATTATACGGGGCATCACCATGGAGACACAGTCTAATTTACTGCACATTGATGGTATCATCTGTGGCGTTTTTCTATGTTTTCAAACATGCAGGATACATCCACCACTTTTTATGAGCATTTTAGAAGCAGTCCAAAGTGCATCGACAATGAAACCACATTTTCTTTACTTTTTTACTGCCAAAGGTGTGCTCATTGGAGAGAGGCTGCATTTACTTTGCTCGAGACGCAAAAAAATGCATACTTAAAGATGTTGTTATTATATAAAAACTATTTGGAAATATATATTCTATTTGAAAAAAAACCAAACATCATTAAAAACATTTAAGGACATATCAATTGAATTTGTTTTAATCAGCCCACTTAAGTCCTCTGATATAAAATGATAAAATGATGTTGCTGAATACACAATATGTCTAATATTTTTATTTATTTCTGACCGTCCAAAATGTTGACTCTCACACACACACACGCACACACACACGCACACACACGCACACACACGCACACCTTCTTGTATTTGTTACCTTCTTGCCTACCTGTAGTATTATAATTCAAGTCGTAATTTTACTCAACACAAGTAAAAATTTTACAAGAAAAACTGAATATTTGTGCAATATTATGATAAAAGTTGGAGTTTTACTCAATAACAGTAGCAATTTTACAAGAAAAGCTTAACATTTTGGCAATTTTATGAAAAGAGTCATAATTTTACTCGACAAAAGTCACAATTTTATAAGAAAACTAACATTTTGGCAATATTATATTGAATAATCGGAATTTTACTTGGCAAAATTATGACAAAAGTCATCAAAAAAAATACCATTAAGTAATATATTTACATAAAAACGTAATAATTTTACAAGAAAATATTGCAATATTACAGAAACAGAAAGAATATGAGAAATTGTTCCAAATTTTATAAGAAAAAAGTCGACACTTTAAAGGCCTACTGAAATGAAAATTTTCTTATTTAAACGGGGATAGCAGATCCATTCTATGTGTCATACTTGATCATTTCGCGATATTGCCATATTTTTGCTGAAAGGATTTAGTAGAGAACATCGACGATAAAGTTTGCAACTTTTGGTCGCTGATAAAAAAAGCCTTGCCTGTACCGGAAGTACGGTGACGTCGCAGGTTGAAGGGCTCCTCACATTTCCCCATTGTTTACACCAGCAGCGAGAGCGATTTGGACCGCATTACCCCATTAATTTGAGCGAGGATGAAAGATTTGTGGATGAGGAACGTGAGAGTGAAGGACTAGAGTGCTGTGCAGAACGTATCTTTTTTCGCTCTGACCGTAACTTATTGGATTTCACACTTTCTCCTTTTTCTATTGTGGATCACGGATTTGTATTTTAAACCACCTCGGATACTATATCCTCTTGAAAATGAGAGTCGAGAACGCGAAATAGACATTCACAGTGACTTTTATCTCCACGACAATACATCGGTGAAGCACTTTAGCTATGGAGCTAACGTGATAGCATCGTGCTTAAATGCAGATAGAAACAAAATAAATAAGCCCCTGACTGGAAGGATAGACAGAAGATCAACAATACTACTATCAGGAGACACCGAACCAAACACTGGACCTGTAACCACACGGTTAATGCTGTGCCGCCTGTCGAAGCCTAGCAATGCTGTTGCTAATGACGCCATTGAAGCTAATTTAGCTACGGGACCTCGTCAGAGCTATGATAAAAACATTAGCGCTCCACCTACGCCAGCCCTCATCTGCTCATCAACACCCGTGCTCACCTGCGTTCCAGCGATCGACGGCGCAACGAAGGACTTCACCCGATCATCGATGCGGTCGGCGGCTAGCGTCGGATAGCGTGTCTGCTATCCAACTCAAAGTCCTCCTGGTTGTGTTGCTGCAGCCAGCCGCTAATACACGGATCCCACCTACAGCTTTCTTCTTTGCGGTCTCCATTGCTCATTAAACAAATTGCAAAAGATTCACCAACACAGATGTCCAGAATACTGTGGAATTTTGCGATGAAAACAAAGCTGTTTGTATTGTGATACAATGTATACTTCCGCTTCAACCATCGACGTCACGCGCAAATGTCATCATACATAGACGTTTTCAACCGGAAGTTTCCCGGGAAACTTAAAATTGCACTTTATAAGTTAACTCGGCCGTATTGGCATGTGTTGCAATGTTAAGATTTCATCATTGATATATAAACTATCAGACTGCGTGGTCGGTAGTAGTGGGTTTCAGTAGGCCTTTAAGAAAAAGACTGCTTTTAGTAAAAAAAAAAAAAATTGTTGAATTTTTTGTTGAATTATTTTTTAATCTTCATTATTTACTTCAAGTTATTACAGTATGTCTCTATGTAAATATTTTTTTAATACATTTTGGCTAAAGGGGGCAAATTTCAATTCCTTACACACACTTGTTATTACATATGTTGACCAGAGGAGGAGCATTTTTAAAACTGACACACAGTCAATTTGAAAAATCCCTCCTTTTTGGGACCACCCTAATTTTGATAGATTTCACCACCAGGGGTGCAAATGAGACATTCTCTATTAGATGCAATGGTTTTCCGTATTGGGACCATGATTTTGATCCTAACACACACACACGCGTGCGCGCACACGCACACAGACACACACACACACACACACACACACACACACACACACACACACACACATACACGTAGGATGGAGGATTCTCGTCTGTCCATTGCGCAGTGTAGAACTGTGTCCGCTTGCACGTTCATCTGACACGTGCTAAATAAAATGCAATATAGGGCTGGCAAAACAGTGATGAGTGTTGCTAAATCACCTTCTTCTCCTCAAAGTATTGTGGGCGTTTTGTTGATCAGCATATTTTTTGCTAACTAATAAAGACAGAGACGCAAAAATGTATTACACGCTTTAGTCTGCTCACTTAACAGATGCAATCGCAAATAGAACAGCAATGCGTGTGCCGTGTGGTATCAAGTTTGCACATGCTTTTGTACGAGTATGAAAACCTTAAGTAAATCAGGCCCTAAATTGGCCAAAAAAAATTAATATGAGTGTGCCTATGTACTGTACATAGTCAAGTTAAATCCGTAGAAATTATAGAATTTTAATACAGACTTCAGTCAGCCCTTCGAAATAGTTTAGTAACCTTATTGAAAGTGCACTTGTCTGCTCAATAATCTATAACAAGCCTTTACCTATGATGTAAGGGCAAAGTTTGCTCTCTCAGTCTTTCGATATTAAACATGCATGATGTGTGCTTTTTTTTAATTGGTTCTGAAATATTAATAGACTTGGCATTCTCTTGCTGACATTTGACTAGTGGGTAGGGGAAAGTGAAAGATGAACAAAGGCAGGTGTTTTTTATATGGCCAGCATAGCCATACAGTGTGACATGGTTGTATACTGTACGATAGGTACTGCTAGACATTATGATTAAAAATAAGTTAATGATTTGGTTACAGTTAGTTATGTTGTCAGGCACTTAAAGGGGACCTATTATGCAAAACTAACTTTTCTTACCTATAAATACCTGGTTGTGTGTATTTGGGATCGGCATAAGTCCAGAAATGCTAAAATCAAACCATGGAGGTATGGCAAAGTTATTTATAAAACAAGCTTGCCTTCCTTCATACTTCCTTCAAATGAGCCGTATGGAATTTGCCCTATTTGTGACATTTTTCCCAAGTGTGACGTCAGCAGATATCTCCAGATATGGTAAAGATTTAGCCGAAAAGCTTTGCACGTGTCTGCTTGTAGTCAGACTTTTTTTCTACCTCTTGTTTTGTGGCAGACTGGCACATGCATCCTTCGCTGTTGCCATTTCAAATACAAAGTAGCATATAGTTTGAACTTATATGTGTCAGTAAACTCCATATGAAAGCTCTTAAAACTCCAACATGGCTGGCGGGGAGAAGTGGAGGCACATAAATAAGAGCGCCCACAAAACAGCACATCCTAAAGAAACAGTCAGAAAGCGGTCTGCAGGTGGGGTTTAAAACATAATCTGTGCAAAATGTTGACCAAAGAACCACCATTACATGTTATGTAGACCATAAAGAAGTGTTTTAAATGTAGAAAAAAAATCCTAATATGACCCCGACATGCACATTTATAAATATTGAGCTCCGTTTAATATACCTTGGTAATGCTAGGGAGCGGGAGAGGAAGTCGGCCACGGCCATCTGCACCCCCGGTCTGTGGATCAATCTAAAATTGTAGGGTTGTAAAGCTAGGTACCAACAGGTGATCCGTGCGTTGGCATCTTTCATGCAGTAGAGCCACTGGAGGGGTTTGTGGTCTGAGCAGAGACTGAATGAGCGCCCCGGGAGGTAATACCGGAGGGCCCCAACCGCCCACCGGATGGCGAGGCACTCCCTCTCCACAGTACTGTACCTCGCCTCCCGATCGGAGAGCTTCCGGCTGATGTATAGGATGGGGCGGTCGACGCCCTCCACCTGCTGGGACAAAACAGCTCCCAGTCCTCTGCCCGATGCGTCAGCCTGCAGACAAAACGTGAGAAAAAAATCAGGCATGTGCAGGACCGGCTCCTCGCAGATGGCCTTTTTAACCCTCTCAAACGCCTGCTGGCACTGCTCCGTCCACTGGACCAGATCTGGAGCACCCTTGCGGGTGAGGTCAGTGAGTGGGCTGGTCAGGTCCGCAAACCGGGGGATAAACCTCCGGTAGTAACCTGCCAGACCCAAAAACTGCCTCACCTCTTTTTTCGTCTTGGGGGTTGGGCAGGCCGCAATTGCCGCTGTTTTGTCTACCTGTGGGCGCACCTGCCCCCCCTCCCAAGTGGTATCCCAAATACTGTACTTCCCTCCGGCCAACTGCCCCCACCCGCCGCATGTGTTCTTCCCAGCCGATACTCTGGATGATGACATCATCCAGGTAGGCGGCCGCGTATGCAGCGTAAGGGCGCAGCACCCGGTCCATGAGGCGCTGGAACGCAGCAGGCGCACCGAACAAGCCAAACGGAAGTGTTACAAATTGGTATAAACCTTCCGGAGTGGAAAATGCAGTTTTTTCCTTGGACTCTGGCGACAAGGGAATCTGCCAGTAGCCCTTGGTCAAATCCAGTGTCGTAAAAAAGCGAGCAGTGCCCAGCCGATCCAGGAGCTGGTCGACCCGGGGCATTGGGTAGGCGTCAAAACGTGACGAGTGCCCCACCGTGTGGAGTTTTGCTCGCAGGTCCATCACATATTGAATTTCATTTTTGCTGGGGCTTGGACCTTCTTCCCAGCTTTCTTTAATGAGGTCCAGAACCCCGCGCGGCTTCTTGCCACATAATAATTCAAAGGGGGAAAATCCTGTGGAGGCCTGGGGTACCTCCCGCATTGGAAACAGCAGAGGATCCAACCATTTGTGCCATTTCGGTTTGTCCTCGTGCACGAGCTTCCGGATCATGGATTTCAACGTCCTATTCAGCCGCTCCACCAACCCATCAGTCTGAGGGTGGTAGACGCTGGTCCGAATGGATTTGATCCCCAATAATCCATATAGCTCCTTTATCGTGCGTGACATAAAGGACGTGCCCTGGTCAGTCAGAATCTCTTTCGGGATTCCAACTCGGGAGGTGACCTGAAACTGCGCTTGCGCTACACTCTTTGCAGAGATGGAGCGCAGCGGCACTGCTTCAGGATAACGAGTTGCGTAATCCACAAGGACTAGTGTAAAACGATATCCCCGTGTGCTCCGGTGAAATGGTCCGATGAGGTCCATGCCAATCCGCTCAAACGAGACCTCCATGAGTCGTAATGGGCGCAAAGGCGCCCTGGGGGTGGTCGCTGGATTGACCAGCTGGCAGTCCGGGCAGGCAGCGCAACAGCGGCGCACGTCTGCCCGGATGCCTGGCCAATAGAAACGGACCATTACCCGGTGGAGTGTCTTATCATACCCCATGTGTGATAAGACGTTCGCATGTTCACCCCATGGTGAACATGCGCCGCCTGGAAAACTATTTCCCGACGGCGATTCGGGACCAACAACTGGGTGATCTCCTCTCCGGTTTTAGTGTCACGGCTCACTCGGTATAATCTATCTCTAATAATAGCAAAATGAGGGAATACCCGCGCACCAGCTGACCATCGATGGAAACCACCTGGTCCGAGGCCGCGCGCAGTGTCATCCTGGGACTGCTCGAGGGGGAAATCCTCCGTAGGGTGCCAGTGGGGGGGCGGGGGGGTACTTCCCGCGAAGCCCCCACAGGTTCCCCATTGGCAGTGTCAGATGAACCCGCGTCGCCCCTGAGAACCGCGCGGATATTCCCCTTTCCTACGGGCCGTGAACGCACCCCTACACATTGCGTCACTAAATGGTTAAACCCCGGCCAATTTGTACCCAAAATTACAGGGTGCGTAAGGTGCGCACTTACAGCAACCTTTACATTATGTTTTTGCTCTCCGTATTGAATTTCAACCGGCACCACAGGGTATTCGTGCACATCCCCATGAACACGTCTAATTTTCACCCGTGCTGTCTCAAAGCCCCGGGTCAAACCAGGTTCTGGTGAATCACGGACTGCTCGCACCCCGAATCCACCATCGGCCGGTATGTACCCCCCTCCCTACCGGTATACAGTACGTCTCACCCGGGCCGGGGGAGGGCGCCGGAGGGCCGGCCACCCGGATCACCTGCCTCACCTCCACCCGCGGAGGTCCCTGACACACGTGACCGGGCCGCCCATGCCTCCAGCACGTCTGCCCAGGCGTTTGAGGGGCCGTCTGCACGGGAAGTAACGTATTTGCAGGAGCCGGGACCCGCGAGGACACACATAACCCCAAGTTCGCCGCACGCCGCCGGTTCCACGGCCTCCTCTCTCCGCACGCTCGCTATGCGCGGTGCCGGTGCGGGGCGCGTGGGGTTCTGTGAAGACAAAGCAGAGGGAGAGTCACGTGCACAGCGCTGTGGGACCGGGGACCCCTCCTCCTTCCGCTGCGCGCTTGGTCCGCGTGGTGTTGGGGCCAGTCGCGCCTAGGGGTGCACCCCCAGGTGGTCCTCGGCGAGGGTCACCGCTGATGCCAGGTCTCGGGGCCGGTGATACCGGACCCAGGTCGCCGTCCGCGCAGGGATCGCCTCCAGGAACTGCTCCAGGAACTGCTCCACGATCAGCCGCTCCATCACCTGGTCGTCTCCCTCCTGCAGCTGCAGCCAGCGCGTCGCTGCCTCTCGGAGCCGTTGACCCAACACGAACGGGAGGTCCTCTGTCCCCAGGCGCATCGTCCGGAACCGGCGTCGGTGGTCTTCGGTGGTGCACCCGGTCCGGACCAGCACCGCACTCCTCAGGTACGGGAAGCATAAGCGGTAGGCCGCCGGTAGGCCAAGCGCCGCTCGCTGCGCTTCCCCCGCCGGCAGCGACAAGAGTCTTACTCCCCATTCCAGGCACTGGCGGAGGACTTATGTCACATGAGAAGACTGGCTTCAGGCAGGAAACATGAAAAACAGAATAGATTTTAGGAGCCGGAATCTTCAGCCGACCCACCACTGGGTTGACCCTTCGCTGGACAAGGAAAGGACCAACAAATCTGGGAGACAGCTTCTTCAGTTCCACCGCCAATGGGAGATCCCGATACGATAACCAGACCAGGTAAACCATTGGGAGCAGGTAGGCTGTGTCTGTTGGCCAGAATCTTTCACTGGCAGCGCGACCTGAGAGCAAGCCGAGCATATACGGCACTTTGGTGGAGTCAGTGGAATATGTATGAAGTTGCTCAGCGAAAACCAAGGAACATTTATGAATAAACAATTTACACAGTTCAAAATCCCCCTCATGTTGGCTTCCCGGAGAGGGAAGTTGAATGACGGAGCTAGAGCGGCCGCTTCTACATAGGCCTTCGCAGTGGGGGTAGGATGAGCGATGGTCAGGGCGTGCATGTCTCTGATTGATTTTCTGCCCTTGTGCTGTCAAAGCCAAATAAATATGTTCCTGTTCTGCAGAATCCATTATATGGTTGTTTTACTCTGTCAGACTGTGGTCTAGGCAGGGCAAATAATGGATCCCACAATGTGGCAGAGAAGAGGACTGTGGAAAAACTAGTGAGCATCCTGGATGATGCCAGTCACCCTCTGCATACCGTTGTCAGTAGCCAGAGGAGCCTGTTCAGTGCAAGACTGTTTCATCCCAAGTGCAGGACTAATAGACTCAAAAACTCCTTTGTCCCACACGCCATTAGACTGTACAACTCCTCTCTGTGGGCGAGGGGGGTACTAGGATGACAGGGGATGCAAAACAATAACAGTGAAATACTTTTTCATAACATGGTCACTACTGCCTAGTTTCTCTTGTTATATTCTTATTTTACTGTTATATTTTTATTCTCATCGTTGCTTTTTATTTTTATTCTATTGTAATATTTTTCTATTTTTTCTCCATGTATACCCCCATTATTTACTTTTTACTTTTTACAATTTTGTACACTGCTGCTGGAATTTAAATTTTCCTGAAGGAACTTTCCTGAAGGAATCAATAAAGTACTATCTATCTATCTATCTATCTATGCAGAGCAGAGGTCAGAGTGGATTGGTGAAGTGCATTTAGTACACAGTTCAGGGAACTAACAAAAAACTACGGTGCAAGTGAAACTAAAAGAAAACTTGCACTGCGAAAAAAGCTACAACAATCAAATTGCAGACATATCACAAACCAGAGAACTATCAGGCGGGCCAAAAAGGCTACTGTAACTGCAAGGTAGGGCTGGAATAAGCATGGGCCAACAAGAGTACATGTGGCCGTCAAAAGTGGCAGAAAAACAATAGACCCACAACTCAACTGCAGCAGGACAGGTGATTAAAAAGGGACGCTGATGCGAATCACCTTGCGTAGCTCCATTAGCTCCGCCCAGCCCAGGGAGAGTCAGCTAAATGAAGGGAACCCAAATAAAGGCTGCAAAGACCAGTGTCACAGAATGTGACAGAACCTCCTTCATTTCTCAATGACTGATAGTTTAAAAAAGTACCAATGATTGTCACACACACCAGGTGTGGTGAAATTTGTCCTCTGCATTTGACCCATCCTCTTGTTCACCCCCTGGGAGGTGAGGGGAGCAGTGAGCAACAGCGGTGCCGCGCCCGGCAATCATTTTTGGTGATTTAACCCCCAATTCCAACCCTCGATGCTGAGTGCCAAGCAGGGAGGCAATGGGCCCCATTTTTATAGTCTTTGGTATGACTATGTTGCATGTTCACACTTACGCTAATTCATGAATAATTTTATAAACGGGAAATACAAATATAGAAAATACAATGAATAATATTAATGAGCTAATAAATTGGCTATGTGTGCTGTGTCTTAAAGAAGGGCTCTTATTGGTGCATTGTTTTAGTACTTTACTACATTTGTTTCACAATTCTACACCTCTTGTTGATATGCAAAACAATGTTTTGAATTGTGCTGGCAAAAAGATTATATTCATTTTCACCTTGCGGCTGTACTTCTCTCTTGTTGAATACTGTACTGTAAATGGTTGTATATTGTTGATTGATATATTATAGATGTTTGAAAATGTGCCTTTTTCAATATTTGTAATTTTAACAAAGGAAGGTTTGGTCTCAATAATGACATTTACATAAAATCTTTATCGATCCGATCACATGTATTAGCTCTAATTATTTCAATTTATCTATGGTGAATACTACAGTATTGACAATTTAACAATAATTTAGCAATTCATTATTCTATTTTGTTACATACAATTGTTTGATCAAAACAATGTCAATAGTACACAATAACTTAACAAAAGCAAAAATTACAATCTGCTACTCGTTGAAATGTCTTCCCTCAAAGTCCTCCTGGATCCAGGGAATAATTCCCTGAGTTTGTAAACAAAAACACCAAAAAAATTATATTGACAAAATAAAAATATTTACCTAATCACTCTAGTATCTATCTTATACTGATACTCCCCTTGATATCGACAACCAATTCATGAATCGATCCGCCCTTGTCTTACAATAATGACATACCAACATTTGCTATCTTACAATCACTCTAGACTCTTTTTAATTTGATTGCTTGTTTCCTGTTAATATCTGCTTACTTTCTGCTGTAACAGGGTTCCATCTACACTTCCTAAACTTTACCAGGCACTTCTTGGTGTTGTTAAAAACTACCATAGCGGTTAGCTTAATTATTAGCATGTGTGCTCCCGGCTTGAACTTTGTGTGTAACATGTTTAGCCTCGTCCTCTAGTAATAACGATACTTGATAATGATACTCAAGATAGTAAGAAACTGAGTTATTTTGCAGTAATGGAGGTGATTATTATTAGCTTAGGGGAGTGGCTCCACTCTGTGTATAGAGACACATAATTAGCTGCTAGCCGCTTGTCAGCCAGGGGACTAAAAATGAATACAGTGTCAGCCAGAGGGAACTGCCGTTAGTAATCAGCATTTGAAAGTATTAATCGACAATGTGGATCGCATAATTTTTTAGCAAAAATCGACCGATACAGATTGAAGGTCAATAGATCAGCACATCCCTACAATTGAGCCTTAATTGCACCTCACAAATGTGTGCTGCATGATTTTTGACCTTTGCTTTCTTTTGTGCCATTAAAAAAAATAAAATATGTCCTACAGTTAATAGCAACTGTCAGCTGCTGTATCTCACGGTTAGGTAGATGCTTAAAAGAGCACTCACGTTTAAACATTGTTACCAGTCTTCTCCCTGGTTCAAACCTTCACACACAGAGAAAAAGAACAAAGCCAAGGCGTAAGGGTGGTGTTTGGAGTAATTTTTTTTCAACTGTTTAAACTCTGAATGGCAGCCATCCGTTCTTTTAACTCTTCTGTATGCAGAGGTCTCTCCTATCTATGGGGCACGACATGTTTTACAAAATATAATTGATCATTTTGGCAAATATAGGCATTTATTTATTCAATCTGTTTTTTTATAAGCATTAATGATAACACAAGCTACCTGGTGGTGTTTTCATTATATGTTTTAGTTTGACAAATGTAAATTTTAGCAAATTGCAAACCACCTCTTTATGTGACCCACTGTCTCATTCAAAGTTTGTGTGATAAACTATATGTATTGAACATACTTTAGTGCTATAAGGATTATTTACATAATGAACAAAAACAGCTGCATCAGTACAAACATCTGTATAAGAACAATATCATTGGCATGTTCAGTGTAACATCTTTGCATACATGCTTCCCATACACTTTTTTACATCTTGTCAGGAAAGACATCCTACGGCAGTACTGCCCTCAAAATCCTCAAAGCCTTTTTCATATTCTACTAGAGCAGATTTGTTATCATAAGGTAAATATCATGAAACATCTCTTTAGATGTTTAGAAACAATACGTTTATCAGTCAGTACCAGGTGTAAATCAGGACCAGGAAGCTGTTGCCATAGTTATGGTTCCCAAGGAAACACAGGAGGAAGCTGTAACAGGGGTCCTGAGCCACTTGCAGTTAATCCTTAGGGACGATACAATAGCTGTTGATCTGTTTGGCCAATTGTTAACTCAGGATTCAAAAAATGCTGATACGAATCAGTTTAATTCTGCTACTAAACTCTAACTTCAGCAAAGGGAAGTGTGAAATTGTTCTGATAACGCTTGACTTTGTGCTTTCCAGATGCATGCATGATGATTAAACGCTTGGAAAAGTCTTCCTGCTGTACTCGCAAAAATTATTTTGAGGACTCTGGCTGTCTGCTCCCGGGTTAAATCTTTGCCCGGAAACATCCTGTTGGAGTCTAAGCATGCAAGTCTGTGTGTTTTTGGGTGTATGTTCGTGTGAGAGAAAGTGAGTGTGAATGTGTGGGAGAGCTGGGTGATGCAATATCTGGAAAAAGCCCAAGAAGAAGAACATAAGCAAGCACTAAAACAGCCTACCGAGTGATGTTTGCTTATGTCACGACATTAGTTAACCTGTTTGGTGCCGCAAATCTATGTGGCTGCAACTACTGTTGGTGAACATCTTTAATTTTACACACATTTTGGCGATGTTGATATATTTATTACCATGACAACCAGCAACAAGCATCAATCCATGTGTATGTGCAGGTACACATACGTGTCTTTTAATGAGAGTGCATTTAGAACAGATTTTCCCATATCGTTGGTTGTTGGAGCACAAAGGCGTGGCTTTAACTAGTAATGGTTTCTGCCAGTGACAAAGGCTGAGAGGTGTCAAATTGCAGCTTCAAAAGACTCTATAAGACAATTTAGCAGAGAGAGAGAGAGAGAGAGAGAGAGAGAGAGAGAGAGAGAGAGAGAGAGAGAGAGTGGGTGGAGGTGAGCTCGGAAAAGAGGAAGAGAGACAGCATAATTTACTGAGAGATGGGAAGAGAGTGACTTAGAGTGAGATGAGATATGTAGGAGGGACGAGGTAGAAGCTGAAGAGTTGCAGCATGATTCTTTAACCCATCCTCCCACTTCAGAATGCCTGCATCTGTCCAGCTACTCATCTGCCCCATACTCCATCCAATCGTTTTTAATGGGTGCGCACAAAAAGGCAGAGGGGCGACTGACCGGCCATCTCCTTGAAACATCAGTCAGAGAGGAGAGAAGGAAGTGGGTAAGGAGGTGGGTTTGGAGGAGAACAGAGAAGAAGAGTGAGTTCCTTTAAATGATCAAGTGTTATTTATATGTTGTGCAGCCCACACTCTATATCTTGCCATTTGTTGATGGTTGGGTTCAAGAGAGAAGATTTCAAGAAATGGCGATGCTTAAGCTTTCTCCAAGCTAGGAAGAAGTTGGGACAATGGACGAATTGATGGACGAAAAGCTGCTGATCAAATGGACTGGACGCACAAAGAAAGCCTGATGTTCCAACTGTAAATGGACGCTTTTACTTCCTACCTCATGCGAATCTCTTTGATTGCCAGCTGCTCTTGTGATATTTGGGGAGCTTAAGAAGACACAAGCAATGGGAATTGGTAAAAGGAAATTGAACATACAAACGCCACATTAATTATTTGCAAAATGTGGTTAAAGTAGCGTGACAAGGTTGTACTATCACGTTGATGGCAAATCCATACTGGCTAGGGAAAATACATCAACTCATGAAGCAATGGAAAAGTGGTACAAGATGAACTCTTGATTGACATTCAGATGAAAAAAAGCTAAAGCAGACAGCAGAGAAGATGAACTATATTTTTGGGAACAATACTCTTTACCCCCGCAGTGGGAGAGGGGGTGGAACCTCTGGGGGTCAAGGTGCAGGGATAGGAGTCAAGCAAAAGTTCGGACCCAAACGTGGCTCCTCCGAGGAGCTAGCACCTCCACACAACTCCTCCCCCTCCACCTCGTCTCCTGCTTCCTCCTCTCCTTCTACATCCTCCTCCCGCTGGCAACAGCTCCTTATGTTCTTCTCCAAAAGGAGTGCCTTCACTGACTGTATTACTTCAAACCAGGTAACACAAGTCACATGCTATTTGTGTGTGTGTGTGTGTGTGTGTGTGTGTGTGTGTGTGTGTGTGTGTGTGTGTGTGTGTGTGTGTGTGTGTGTGTGTGTGTGTGTGTGTGTGTGTGTGTGTGTGTGTGTGTGTGTGTGGATTTGCTCGAGGGAGGGCAGGGGATCAGTTTGGGAAGTGTAATTTAAGATGGGTTTTTGTGTTGTGTGTGTGTGTGTGTGTGTGTGTGTGTGTGTGTGTGTGTGTGTGTGTGTGTGTGTGTGTGTGTGTGTGTGTGTGTGTGTGTGTGTGTGTGTGTGTGTGTGTGCGTGCGTGCGTGCGTGCGTGCATGTATGTAAGTGTGTGTAAATGGGTTATACTTGTATAGCGCCTTTCTACCTTCAAGGTACTCAAAGCGCTTTGACATTATTTGCACATTCACCCATTCACACATACATTCACACACTGATGGCAGGAGCTGCCATGCAAGGCCCTAACCACGACCCATCAGGAGCAAGGGTGAAGTGTCTTGCCCAAGGACACAACAGTCGTGACTAGGATGGTCCCCAAACAAGTTATTAGAAATACTCCTAGTTCGAGTCTCTTTCATAACATTGGCAGACACTGTTTAAAGTCAGGTTTAGGCAGCTGTGTGCGTCATTGAACTATTTGATGGAAATGAGCTCGGACATTGTATGAGACACAATAAGCTGAGATTTTTTGCATGGCAAAGTTTGAATTTAGATCAACAGACCAATGGCATGAGATGGTTAGGCCATATTGAATAAAAATATCGCTACAAAAAAGTTAAAACGAGTTTGCCGAACAGATGAATTTCAGTGTACAGTGTATTGTATTGACTTAAGTTCATGTACATACTATAAACATACACACACTACTCAATAATGACATATTCCCAGGGATAGCAACACTAAACCAGATCCTATATTCGGTTTGTATAGTATAACACAGGATGTTAAAAAGGTCAGAATATCCCACTGATCTTCTTCAAACTTAATATAAAGTAGAATATATTAAAGATAATAATTAAAAAGTATATCCCACTAGATGTCCAGGATTCGTCGACATTGTCAACAAATGTCAATAAAAAAATTTGTCGCAGACAAATACATTTGTCGACATACGTCGTGACGTCTCCGCTCGTGTTTTTCCATAGGGCACGCGCCCTGCAGACACGCGTCTGCACCGCCACTCGCATCTACATCGCGGCTGAAAACTTGGTAAAGTGTGGGAATATTTCCTCCTATTGTTGTTAAAAAAATATGAATTCCTTGCCAATTTTCCAAAGCATATTTTGCTTTTATCACACTATATCTGTGATATGGGAGCATTAAAAGTGGATGAATGTCGGACATCTGGAGGATGCGGTCTCAACTCAGTTAGACAGTTAGCTTGTACCTTACCTTGCTAGCTAGCTAACAAGTGTAAGACGAAGTTGTGTGAAAAACAAATTTAAATGTCATTTTAGCCAAAGTCAAAGAGCCAAACTTAGTTTAAATCAATTGAAGTGCTTTTAAAGCAGCGTCAATTTGTAATGCAACAAAGAAAGGCACAATATCGAACGCAATCGCACGCACGCACACACACACACACACACACACACACACACACACACACACACACACACACACACACACACACACACACACACACACACACACACACACACACACACACACACACACACACACACACACACACACACACACTAAACATTAGGCACCAATGTGCCAGTATCATAAGATTAAACATACAATCTATTAGATAGATAGCTAAATGTTAAGAATTAATCAATGATACACATATTTGCATTGAGTCTATCGGAGTGCTAAAAATGCCAGGAGTTAATATATCAGTGTGCATCTTTTTAAATACATTATTATTTCTTTTTTGAACATATTAGTTTTGTTATTTTATTTTGTGACTTTTCCTGTGCTTACTTTTAAGTGGACAAAAGTTTAATAGTTATTACAATATTTTAACAGCCTAATGAGCAGCAGTTACAGTAAAAATACATATTTATGAACAAATTATTCACCTTTGTTGTTAGTAAGCGAATGCGTACAAATATCTCAAGCTGAATTCAAAAGTTGATGGCTAAATTAGAATATGTGTATGCTTTATAATTCGACTAATCGCTAAGATAGTCGATGACTAGTCGATTATCAAAATAGTTGTTAGTTGCAGCCCTATATCACACCTAAAATATGTTGTAACAGCTGACCTCGAATGTGGTTTCATGCTTTTGTCATTGCATGTGTGTTGCAATATTGAACCACATAAATGCGGTTTTGCTCTAGTCCAGGGGTGTCAAATGTATGGCTCGTGGGACATATCAGGCCCGCAAACAGGTTTAATCCGGCCGGCGTGCCGCAATATTTGTTTGCTGAGTATAAAAATGAGCTGCAATTTATTAATGAAAGAAACTGCTATTCTAAATGTGTACATATGTCACAATAGCAATTCCAGTGTAACCCACATTACACTGTTTAAACATGACATGTAAGCACCCTCTGGATTGGCTGAAGCTACTCCAGTCAGCGCAGGTGCACAAAATCAGATGCTCCTGTTGTGGCTGGCGGCTGACTAATGCTGTAGCGAAGCACAATAAAAAATTGTATTGTAAATAATCCACTCAACAGATAAAATAAGATGGTAAGATGCAAAGACTTAAGTCAACATGACCATCATCTTTCTCGTAGTTAGAGTTCCGTGCAACACTTGCAATTGGTTGATGGTGCGATGTGCACCCTGAACTCCATTGTAAAAATGTGAGTTTCTACATTTGTTGTTTGTTCTATTATATTTTATGCTTGAATGTACCATGTTCACATTTGTGTTGTGGCACTTTTGGAGGTCACAAGTTTCTGCCGGTAGGGGGAAACACTGTGGCTTCTCCAAACACATTTTTAATGATGAACTGCCAACATGAGAATGCTAAACAGGAAATGCTTACAGTTTAATGGCTTTGTAAATACATTGAGTAAAATGTCTAAGCTCATAGTGTTCCTCATAGTGTTTTAGAAACTGCACCAATTTTTTGCTCAGAATTTTCAACTAACTTGAAGTGTTTTGCCAAGAGGATTATTTGTAATGTGTACATTTTTAGATTGTGCTTGGTCTAATTTTGGCCAAAGTAAGACAAAGAAAACAATTTTGAAGTTGTCTTTATTTTTTTTAATTATTATGCCATGATTTTATCAGTTTGGCCCACCTGGGAATAGATTTTCCTCCATGTGGCCCCCAAGCTAAAATGAGTTTGACACCCCTGCTCTAGTCTGTTACAAACCTAACTTTAAAGAGTAGACAAGTTACAGCTCTGTACTTGCTCACTTGAACGTTATTGTAAATTTCAGTAGCAGGTACAACAATTACTAACATACACTGGCATGGAACACTATATGTACTTTGTCTCTCCTAAACCATTCCCCCTGCAACCTGTGTTTTAGGAACCTTTTTATTGCAATCCTATTGTAAAAGACTCTACCTTTGTAATTTACCACATATAACTAGTGTTTCTTACCTTCTTTATTAATGTTCTGACACTGGCAACATTCTTTAGCCTCATGATCTATAGCAGTGGTTCTCAAATGGGGGTACGCGTACCCCTGGGGGTACTTGAAGGTATGCCAAGGGGTACGTGAGATTTTTTTTAAATGTCTGTCAAAAAGAACTGTGAAAATAAATGCAACAATGCAATATTCAGTGTTGACAGCTAGATTTTTTGTGGACATGTTCCATAAATATTGATGTTAAGGATTTCTTTTTTTGTGAAGAAATGTTTAGAATTAAGTTCATGAATCCAGATGGATCTCTATCACAATCCCCAAAGAGTGCACTTTAAGTTGATGATTACTTCTATGTGTAGAAATCTTAATTTATAATTGAATCACTTGTTTATTTTTCAACACGTTTTTAGTTATTTTTATATCTTTTTTTCCAAACAGTTCAAGAAAGACCACAACAAATGAGCAATATTTTGCACTGTTATACAATTTAATAAATCAGAAACTGATGACATAGTGCTGTATTTTACTTCTTTATCGCTTTTTTTCAACCAAAAATGCTTTGCTCTGATTAGGGGGTACTTGAATTAAAAACAAATTCACAGGGGGTACATCACTGAAAAAAGGTTGAGAACCACTGATCTATAGGCTAATTCTCCCAACACTTAGAAATACACAGTGCGCTTGAACGCCGCATCAGCACAGGGCACACAATGGTTGATAAGAGCAAGAAAGGAGAAAACTGAGTTGTTCATCGTTATGTGTGCACTCTATGAATTTATACTATAAACCACTCGCACACACATATAAGTAAAGATGATTAAAGGATTCCCTAGCTGGAATCTACAGTGTCCTAACTTATAATATAACCACTATCCATTATTCACAGAGACTGAGCCACTTATGTGTGGGATTCTTTGTTTGGAAACTCGTTACAACGTGCAAACAGACTAGTATGTTAGACAAAAAACAAGACATATTTTTGCCAGTAATTTTTAAAAATCGAATACTACAAAAATGCAGCATACAAACATCAAGATGCCACTGTACACCTATGTTTCTAGATTAAGGATCCATAAAACACAAATGCTACAAGAATGCATTCCATTGAGCTTTTAGCTGCTCGCAGTGAAAACAATTACAAAATACTTTTTTTTTTTCTCAATTCCATCCACCCAAATAGACTATTGCTTTCACAGAAAAATTAGAGCGCTGGACTGATCAGCAGTCAATTGCAAGGCCGACGCATAAAGAAGGACAACATTTCACACTCACATCTTTACCCCAGTCACCTTTCAAAGTTTTAATTAACTGGGCATAATGTTCATGTTTTTGGACTGTGGGAGGAAGATAACGAGGAGATACCTGTGTTATAACAGTGACAAGATGCAAAATCCACATTGACATTTTAAGCTGTATCCTAAACCTTTGTGCTGTAAGACAGCAGAAATCACCCCATGTACCACTGTGCTGCTTTACCATTTCCATAATGTCATAAAACTATGTTGTGGCCATGGTAGCAGCATTACATAATTCACAGTAAATCATCAAAATACATATCTGCTCCTTTTCATCCACAATCCATGTGCACATAGAGAGAAAAAATAAAACCCTTTCAAGTAGAAATCCTTTTTTTTCATGTTCACTTTTTTTGAAGATTGTTTGGTTAATTTTAGATTTGTTGTATTATACTGTGCTCTGCCTTCTCTAAGGAGCAGCTGTCCTGAACTCATGTCCAGTGCTGATGCATTTATCTAATGTGATTAACCATTATTGAGAACTACCTACACTTCTTAATGACTTATACCTATACTTCTTATACACAAGTGTAATTATTATTATTTGTAAAATATTACATACACTATTTGAGCAAACAGAAAAGCTAGAGCCATTTACATTAACAAAAGGCACAGGTATTTGCTTGTTGTAGAAAGTGGTCCACAAAACACCAGTTTATGTGAGTAAGTAACATCAAACATTATATCTGCTTAGTTACCGGTAGTTATTATTAAATTAATACAGTGGGTCCCCCAATACATTTTCCACATTGTAGTGAATGTACGTAGCTTATCTGTATTGTACAATCTGTATTAAAAAATATGTGCCTAACCCTGACATTGTATCTTCAAATGTACAGTAGTTAAATGGATGGCGTGATACAACTTTGAAATGCAGCACTTATGGCGACGCCTGCAAAGTCACAGCTCAGCCCATTGAAACAGTTACAGTAATCACTGGCTTGGGTTTGCAAGGTGTTGCCATTTTTCCATCTGAAGCACTTACTGCATGACTGATTCGCCATTAAAGTTTGCGCACACACTCACACGCTGATTCGGGTTCAGTTAATGCGAGATAAACTACGATTGAGGCTGCTTCATGGTTTTATTTATAGATTTGGAATGTCGTCGCATACCCTTTGCAACTTTCTATTGCCCCTTACAGAATAGTTTCATTTAAACTTACCTAATTTGACTGATATGTTAAAGCTCTTCTTCTATTTGCCCGCATTTTACCTCAAAGTCTCTTTTGATAGAGACAATCAACGAAGTGATAGGTCAGTCCTAGCAAGCTCTTAAACTTCCTAGACTCTGTGTATTATGAAAATGTACTGAGACTATTATCGCAGCTGGAGCAAACATGGGGAATTAATATTACATCACACTCAGCAGCTTGGGTTAGTTATATTCCAGTGGATACTACACATTTATAGTCACAGACACAGAGATTCTTAAAAGCGTCATTTTATTTGACTGTGTATGTTTGTAACAGACTGTGTATGTTTGTAACAGTACTTGAGATCTTCACATCGGCCAGAAATTGCATCTCTTTCTTGATAAAGTTATGAAAGTTATATGTTAGTGTTTCTCACCTTATTTATCAATATACTGTCACTCTTGTTATATCCAAGAACGCATGGACAACAGCTGTGTGCTCACACAACTTTGTTTCCATCAAATTATACAATCACTCATGTAAGAGATTGCTTTACTCTCTCGTCATATTGCCATTGATTGTTTGGCTAGACTTAGGTAGCAATGTGGTGCGTTCATTGACACTCTGCAAATGTGGGTTCTAAGGCTGTTGCTAACTTTGATTGGACTATAACTCTGTGATACAACTTTATTTGGTTTTATGATTGGTTATTTTACTGTTGTACTGGGCCCAAGTCACAAACTTGTTGAATTGTACTAAATCCGTGTACGAAAGCCGAGACAGTTTGAGAAAAAAAATGTTGCCTAAAAATAAATCATACTAAAACCGGGGCATATAAAAACTAAGGTACCGCAGAACTTTTACCAGAACTACAGTACATCAGAAAGATAACAAGCACCAGGGCACTGTCGTCTTGCACTGACATAAAATCCTTGCATAGTACATGTACGTAGAAAGCAGTGGCGGGCCGTGCGTTTCCCAACTAGGCCTTCAGTGATCTCCGACTTCAATGATTACCTCTCAAAATACCATAATTGATGTCACCACATGATCATTGCTGGAAAAATACTATACAGGAACACATTTACACCCTACTGTTCATTGAATCACATCAACGGTATACAAAACAGGTTATTTTTTGGCGCATTTAAAAATTGTTTTGATTCAAAGTACACACTTCTCAAAGATATTTTAACTGCCCTGACCACATGATGGTGACAAATACACATGTAACAATGTTAGTGAAATGACAAGCATGACACACTTTAACAACAAGAGTTTACAACTCTTAGTTGTAACAGAACAACTAAATCCATCCACTAACGGTCCTGATGAGTATCCAATCACAGGACACGTAAATGTCATGTTCAACATGAGGCCATCTAGAAGGCCTTACTGACGAACACTGTTTATCACTGTATGTGCCCGTTCGCTTACAGTGCACGGACGCCCGCATTGTTGATTCTGAAGGCGTCTGGCAGATTTGGTACAGCATGGCAACATAAGCTAGCTGAATTCTGATTGGATACAAACTAAAACTAAAAACAACAACACTGGAACGAGCATAATATGAGATGAAGAGAATATGAATAATTCTAGATATTTAGGGAAAGTAAATTAAAAAAATAATTTTATCTTTAGAATAGAATAGAAAGTACTTTATTGATCCCTGGGGGAAATTCAGCACCACAGTTCGCTCACAATAGACAATAAACACTTAGGTATTTTTTACATGTGAATAATATAAATACAATCTATTATACAGCATTATTTGCATGTGAATAATATAAATACAGTCTACTATAAAGCATTATTCACATGTGAATAACATAAATACAGTCTATTATGAAGCATTATTCACATGTGAATAATATAAATACATTATACATTTAAGTACAGTCAAAAAGGAAGGAATATGATCATGATTTCTGGTTATGTTAGGCCAGCAGAGAAGGCCAGCAGAGAAGGCCTTGCTGGCCCTAACGGCACACCACTGATAGAAAGGGGATTCATATGGTTCCATTCTTCACGGTTTACCTGACACATGAAACGTGAGGGGGTGCACTATCTACTTTAGCCGCCAGATTGCAGTACAGTGAATATCTTAAAGTGTGTTTTGTGGCAATTCAAATTTTGACCACAGCGTCAGTTGCTATGTAGAGTGGTGCTTTCAATCAGTTTTTATCAGCCTTCATTGCAAAAATGTGTTACAAAAAAGATACATTCGGATAATACATAATGTTGGATATAGAGAACATACAAACCCTTTTTTTTATTGAATCACAAATATTGAAATTCAACTATTTGGTGCATTAACAAACAGCTAAAATGATGTACAAAGCAAACTATAACCTGCTACCCAAGAATGTACAACAATTATTCTCAACAAAAGAGGCAAAATATAACCTTAAAGGATAATCTAGTTTAAAACATGTGTATGCCCGTACAACACTTAAAACCTTTAGTATATCCGTATGTGGAATTAAATTATGAAATGGATTAACCAAATAAATTAAAACAAAGAACCAATATGATTCAGTTTAAGAAACTGTTCAAACTACAAGTGTTCACAAAGTACACAGAACAATAATTATGATGAACATCTTGAACCCTTTTTTTTCTTTTGAGATAAAGATTATTTATGTATTTAATATTTGTTTACATACTATGGTATATTATTTATTTATTCACTGTTCTGTTACAGAGGACAAGAAAATGGCATTAAATTGCTACGGTATGAAAAGGGGTAGGATTAAATAATCTCAGTTTCTTCCTACTCCTTTTCGGACGTGCTGTAATGAAACAACTGGAAATATGTGATGCACTATATTGTACCGTATGCATGTTCGGTATAAACTGAAACTGAACTGAACTGAACCCAGGAACGAGGCCATATGAAGTATCAATGTGCATCTTATGCTGCATTATAATGTATTTATAAATATTTTCTAATTTACGGTGGATGAGATGTGGGATTTATGGTGGATTAGAAGTGTTTTCTGCAGGAAAAAAATGCCTATTTTTGCAAACCCTTACGTGGCAATCAAAACTGTATATTGACGCAGGAAAAATTTAATGTTTTCCGATGCCTCTGTTCCTTGGTTTATACGGGTAGATTACCATTGTTGGTAGATAATTAATGTGTTTCAGACCACACCTTATTCATATCTTTAAAGGCCTACTGAAATAAGATTTTCTTATTTAAACGGGGATAGCAGGTCCATTCTATGTGTCATACTTGATAATTTCGCGATATTGCCATATTTTTGCTGAAAGGATTTAGTAGAGAACATCGACGATAAAGTTCGCAACTTTTGGTCGCTGATAAAAAAGCCTTGCCTGTACCGGAAGTAGCAGACGATATGCGCGTGACGTCACCGGTTGTGGAGCTCCTCACATCTGCACATTGTTTACAATCATGGCCACCAGCAGCGAGAGCGATTCGGACCGAGAAAGCGACGATTTCCCCATTAATTTGAGCGAGGATGAAAGATTTGTGGATGAGGAAAGTGAGAGTGAAGGACTAAAGGGCAGTGGGAGCGATTCAGATAGGGAAGATGCTGTGAGAGGCGGGTGGGACCTGATATTCAGCTGGTAATGACTAAAACAGTAAATAAACACAAGACATATATATACTCTATTAGCCACAACACAACCAGGCTTATATTTAATATGCCTCAAATTAATCCCGCGTAACAAAAACCTCCCCCCTCCCGTCCATATAACCCGCCAATACAACTCAAACACCTGCACAACACACTCAATCCCACAGCCCAAAGTACTGTTCACCTCCCCGAAGTTCATACGGCACATATATTTCCCCAAAGTCCCCAAAGTTACGTACGTGACATGCACATAGCGGCACGCACGTACGGGCAAGCGATCAAATGTTTGGAAGCCGCAGCTGCATACTCACGGTACCGCGTCTGCGTATCCAACTCAAAGTCCTCCTGGTAAGAGTCTCTGTTGTCCCAGTTCTCCACAGGCCAATGGTAAAGCTTGACTGTCATCTTTCGGGAATGTAAACAATGAAACACCGGCTGTGTTTGTGTTGCTGCAGCGGGCCGCAATACACCGCTTCCCACCTACAGCTTTCTTTTTTGCTGTCTCCATTGTTCATTGAACAAATTGCAAAAGCTTCACCAACACAGATGTCCAGAATACTGTGTAATTTTGCGATGAAAACAGACGACTTAATTGCTGGCCACCATGCTGTCCCAAAATGTCCTCTACAATCCGTGACGTAACGTGCAAGCGTCATCTTACCGAAACGTTTTCAGCAGTATACTTCGGCGTGAAATTTAAAATTGCCCTTTTGTAAGCTAAAGTATTGGCCGTATTGGCATGAGTTGCAATGTTAAGATTTCATCATTGATATATAAACTATCAGACTGCGTGGTCGGTAGTAGTGGGTTTCAGTAGGCCTTTAAGGTCTAACCCTTCTGTTGTCCATTGTTTTGCTTTGCAGTGATTCTCTTATATATCCCCACCCTGTTGGTGTATAATTGATGAGTGGTAAAACAGAGGTATGAAAGTCATCGTGGCGCTTAAGAAGGAGCTCTGAAAGCCTTAAAGAGGTGTTTAGTGGTCACAGGAAATGGAGGTAGAAGGGATAGACAGCCCGAGTAGTGAATTGATTGATGGAGAGAGAGATGCTTAAAAAGGGACATTAGTAAAACATTTGTGAGGTTTAATGATAATATGGTTTAATACAGACCTAGCCAACCCGCGGCTCGCGAGCCTCATGCGGCTCTTTGGCTGGTTTCATGCGGCTCTTATCTCTGTTATGAGAGATGTGTGTGTAGCCCTTTAAGATATGACAGCATGGGAGGTGAGTGACGTCAGTGAGTGGGTGGGCGAGAGAGGTGAGGGAGCGGTAACAGTGAGTGGTGCAGGTGCTAGTAGCTTGGTGGATGGGTGCGTGCAAGACACCAGTAAAGCCACAAAGTTGCAACAAATCGCCGGTCTTGTCATTCACTCTCAAGTCCGGAGCTGTAAAGACCCACTGCCGAGTAAAGTGAAGGGTGTTACCCCCGAAGTACATCGGCCCTGGAGGAATGTCTCCCCTGCGCTCCTCGACTATGGTCTGGGAGCCGGAAGCAGGAAAGGTGTAACAACTCTATTAGTGCCTTAGTGTTTACCATGAAGTCTTTATTTTGACAGCCCCCGCGGTAAACGTGTCAGAGTGCAAACTGAGGCAGTATTTGTCATTGATAAAACTTTCGGCGAATCAAAATTTATGTCCAATAAAAACGCAATAAACGGGGACGGAAATTTGACCCGGCAAATATAAACAAAAGAAAATACTGACAGAAAGCGATAATCGAGACAATAAAAAAACAAGCAAACCGGGCAGTAGGTAAAAAAAAAAAAATCTGCGTCCGGGTGACGCGCGGGCTTCAGGAATTGTGCGGCCTTTCCGATTTCAATGCGTAAAAAGACACACAAAATGTGTGGTAACGCCAACACTGCTTGACAGTATAACAAAATAAGTCACACTTATATTCTGTTACATTCACAGTTTTAGAAAAAGTGCAGAGGTAGAAATATTCCAAATAACCTCTTGTATACAATGTAAACATAAATAATGCCTCAAAACAAGTTAATTGTATTTCAACAAAACACAGCAGACGAGCTCTCGCCCTGCACAGCTGTTTTGTGCTTTGTAGTGCTCTGCCACTCTCTCACGAATGCTGCTGCGTGCGCTCGCCTCTACAGATTGTTTTGTTTTTAACCCGTTCTTAACCCTGGACGTACATTGAAAATACACGCAACCCTAACTCAAAATGCCGGACATTTGAGGCATTTAAGAAACCCCGCCCGGACAGCCCAGCAAAAGAGGACATGTCCGGGGAAAAGAGGACGTATGGTCAGTCTAACATAAGAAGAAGAAGCCGAAGCCGGTTTGAGTGACGTCAAACTTGCATGTGCGTGAGATCACAGTAGTAAACAATTTGTGACAAGTTCCCTCTCAAAATGGCAGGGGAAAAAAGCACAGCAAAACGGAAATATAAAGAAGAACACAGGACATTTTTAACAGAGTGGGAGAGTTTATATTTTTTTTGTTGAACGTAATGGCAAGCCATTCTGCCCTATATGTCATGTTTCATTAGCGCATTTCAAAGCTTCAAATCTTCAGCGCCACAAGGAATGCCAGAAGTTTCATTAGTTTTATTAGTATTCTTTTGCCATCTAACATGTTTGATAATGGGCAGCACGGTGGAAGAGGGGTTAGTGCGTCTGCCTCACAATACGAAGGTCGTGAGTAGTCGTGAGTTCAATCCCGGCCTCGGGATCTTTCTGTGTGGAGTTTGCATGTCCTCCCCGTGACTGCGTGGGTTCCCTCCGGGTACTCCGGCTTCCTCCCACCTCCAAAAGACATGCACCTGGGGATAGGTTGATTGACAACACTAAATTGGCCCTAGTGTGTGAATGTGAGTGTGAATGTTGTCTGTCTATCTGTGTTGGCCCTGCGATGAGGTGGTGACTTGTCCAGGGTGTACCCCGCCTTCCGCCCGATTGTAGCTGAGATAGGCTCCAGCGCCCCCCGCGACCCCGAAGGGAATAAGCGGTAGAAAATGGATGGATGGATGGATGTTTGATACTTTCAAGGCACTATGGTCTGTGTATTTAATAAGCCTTGTTACAGTATGTTACAGTGGTTACAGTATTGTATATACTGAAAATGGACAGGGCACTTTCATATTTGTGCGTAAGAACACTATGGCTTCATCTTCCATCCATTGTCTACAGCTTGTCCCTCTCAGGGTCACGGGGGGTGCTGGAGCTTATCCCAACTGCACTCGGGTGGAAGGCGGGGTATACCCTGGACAAGTTGCCACCTCATCGCAGGACCAACACAGATAGACAGACAACATTCACACTCATATTCACACACTAGAGCCAATTGTGTTGTCAATCAACCTATCCCCAGGTAAATGTCTTTGGAGGTGGGAGGCAACCGCAGTACCCTTAGGGAACCACGCAGTCACCTAGAGAACATGCAAACTCCACACTGAAAGACACCAAGCCCGGGGATCGAACCCAGGACCTTTGTATTGTGAGGCACACACACTAACCCGTTTTACCGTGCTGCCCTGGCTTCATCTTTGAAATATCAATTGTTGTTTGGAGAGGTGATCAGTGGATTCATTTATAGAAAATGTTTACAATTCGGACCACTGCCCTTCAGTTTGCCATCACTGTAGGCGGCATCAACCGTTGTCATGGTGATTATGTTGCACTGATCACCAAGCTGAGCATGACATGCATGTGTGTGTGCATAACAAATCATAAACATTTTTTGAAGATTAACATTTTAAAAAATTGTTTTTCAAATCGCTCTTTCACAATTTCCATGCACAATAAATTGTCTATCTCAAAGTATTCATCTCAAAATAATATTTCTTATTAAACCACCTTAATCTGATCATGTTTGGCTTTTAAAACACGGTATAGGACCAACATGCCTTTATTATACGTCTTTATTACATCAACAATGTAAGGAAGAACAAGCCGACAGGCGGGGCGGGGGCAACTGTTTACACCAACAAGTATACAAAGTAAATATAAAGAAGGTAAACTAAGTCAATAATTTTAAATGTATGATTAAAAACACCTGTTTAATAAGTGTCAGGATGTTATCAAAGAAAGACGCTTTGAATATGTGACATGACGCTAGCACCTCCCGACCGGACGAGAGATTGATGGAGAGAAACCTCCAAACAGCCATATTTTGACACTAAAACTTGTCTGTATACACAATAAAATTAATACAAATGAAAAACAATATGTGCATGTTTTATTAGTCAGTAAACAACAATATTAAATAATGGTAGATCACATGATTTCAAAACAACATCAATCTAATTCATTCAAATCATCAGAATCAGTTTTATTGGCCAGGTATGTTTAACACATGGAATTTGACTTGGTAGACTGTGTTCTCCTTGAAAAATGTAAACGATAAATATTACCAATTAACTAGAATATAAACAAGTACTTAAGAATTAGTATGTGTAAGATAATAGCGTAGGGGTGAGGAGAGCAAAAGGATGATGAAGTGGACACCTACTCAGTGGCCTAGTGGTTAGAGTGTCCGCCTGAGATCGGTAGGTTGTGAGTTCAAACCCCGGCCGAGTCATACCAAAGACTATAAAATTGGGACCCAATACCTCCCTGCTTGGCACTCAGCATCAAGGGTTGGAATTGGGGGTTAAATCACCAAAAATGATTCCCGGGCGCGGCACCGCTGCTGCCCACTGCTCCCCTCACCTCCCAGGGGGTGATCAAGGGGATGGGTCAAATGCAGAGGACAAATTTCACCACACCTAGTGTGTGTGTGACAATCATTGGTACTTTAACTTAACTTTAACATGAGGTAGTTTGTTCAAAGTGACAGATTCAGGTTGTAGGGTTATTTCACAGCAACAGGTCTGACACTGTGACTGTTTAGCGTCAACATCATTGACATGTAAATCAGCAATTGAAAATAATTCACTCGGTAGTTTGTATTAACAGTAAATAGTCAAAACAGTTCACCAAAATAGTGATCTTTTTGTATGACGATCATAATAACCAAACACGGCTGCGGGATCAGCGTTCGTGCTGCAAAGGAGACGAGAATCTTCCATCTTATGTGTGAGTGTTAACATTTTGGATGGTAAATAAAACATATTAGACATATCATCTATCCAGTTACATCATTTTATAGCTGCTGGAGGACTTACGGGGCTGAATGAAACAAATTTAATTGATGCATTTTGGTTTCCTTTATTTTATTTTTTTATGACATACATTTTTTTAAATAGAAAATATATTACATTTCTTATATAAAGTATGCATTTTTGCATTTTGAGCAGAGTAAGTGCATCCTCCCACCCTGCACCTTTAGTGGTTAAGAAAAAAAGAAACAAAAGTGGTGTCAATGTAGATGCACTGCACGACTGCTGCTAAAATGCCCATAAAAAATGTCTCCTGTTTGTTTGAAAACGCCGCAGGTAGGCGCATTATAACATGAATGTGCAGTAAATGAGAGTGCTTCCGTGGTGATGCCCGGCCCATATAGTACACGCAAAATCCTTATTTAAATAAGGTGGTCTGCACCCCCACCGCAATTTTATTGTCTGCACACGCTGATTACCACATGGTGTTTATATCTTATTAAATTAGGCCCTAAATAGCAGTAGGAAGTTGTTGTTTTTAATTAGATAGCTTGAAAGTTACTAGCTCTTCTTCGTAGAATGTAGCATTTTCTTCTTCTAGTTACATTCATCCCATCCATCCTTTTTCTACCGCTTATCCCTTTCGGGGTCGCGGGGGGTGCTGGAGCCTATCTTAGCTACAATCGGGCGGAAGGCGAGGTACACCCTTGACAAGTTGCCACCTCATCGCAGGGCCAACACAGATAGACAGACGACATTCACACTCACATTCACACACTAGGACCATTTTAGTGTTGCCAATCAACCTATCCCCAGGTGCATGTCTTTGGAAGTGAGAGGAAGCCGGAGTACCCGAGGGAACCCACGCAGTCACGGGGAGAACATGCAAACTCCACACAGAAAGATCCCGAGCGCAGGATCAAACCCAGGACCTTCGTATTGTGAGGCAGACGCACTAACCCCTCTTCCACCGTACTGCCCCTATTTACATTCGCACATAGCTAAACAAGCTGAATGACAACAATCGCCTCAGAGTGCAGTGTTTTTCAAACACTGTGCCGCGGCACACTAGTGTGCTTTGAGATATCGTCTGGTATGTCATGGGAAAATGTGCAATTTCACCAAATTAATGTGTCATTGTTGAATGTCTCTGCTGTCTAGAGATCAATCAATCAATCAATGTTTATTTATATAGCCCTAAATCACAAGTGTCTCAAAGGGCTCCCCAAGCCACAACGACATCCTCGGTACAGAGCCCACATAAGGGCAAGGAAAAACTCACCCCAGTGGGACGTCGATGTGAATGACTATGAGAAACCTTGGAGAGGACCGCATATGTGGGTACCCCCCCCCCCCCCCCCCCCAGATGAGACCGAAAGCAATGGATGTCGAGTGGGTCTGACATAATATTGTGAAAGTCCAGTCCACAGTGGATCCAACATATCAGCGAAAGTCCAGCCAATAGTGGATCCAACATAATAGTGAGAGTCCAGTCCATAGTGGGGCCAGCAGGAAACCATCCCGAGCGGAGACGGGTCAGCAGCGCAGAGATGTCCCCAACCGATGCACAGGCGAGTGGTCCATCCCGGGTCCCGACTCTGGACAGCCAGCACTTTATCCATGGCCACCGGACCTGTGTAACTCCCCCTCCACAAGGGAGAGGGGGGCAGAGGAGAAAAGAAAAGAAACGGCAGATCAACTGGTCTAAAAAGGGGGTCTATTTAAAGCATGGGTGTCTCAAATTTGGCCCGCCGTGTAACTTCACTTGGCCCGTGAGGTGATATTAAATTAACACTAGAGCTGGCCCGCCGATTAAATACAGCGGAGGTGCCGCGGTACACCGCTAATTCCCATACTTGCCAAACCTCCCTGGGAGACTCCCAAATTTCAGTGACCCTCCCGAGAATTGTAACGTCCTCTTTTTGTCCAGTCCAACAAGTGCTGGCCCAGTTACATAATATGTGCGGCTGTGGCACGCACACTGAAGTGAATGCAATGCATACTTGATCTTCAGCGATACAGGTTACACTGATGGTGCCAGTATAAAAACCTTTAACATTGTTAGAAATATACGCCACACTGTGAATCCACACCAAACAAGAATGACAAACACATTTTGGGAGAACATCCGCACAGTAACACAACATAAACACAACAGAACAAATACCCAGAACCCTTTGTAGCAGTAACTCTTCCGGGACGCTACAAGGTGTGTGTGTGGGGGGGTTTTGGAGGTAGCGGGGGTGTATATTGTAGCGTCCAGGTGTTGTGCCGGATAATGCACCCCCAGGCGTAGAATGCACCTCCTGACGGGAGTGTTATATCAACTAAAGCCCACACTTAAAGTTTCCACGTGCAAGATTGAATCTATTTAAAAAAGTTATTCAATAAGAAGCCAAAAGTGCAAAAACAATAATGTTCGTGTTGGAGGAGTTGTGAATGAATGAAATATGAAATCCGTGCTGCAGTCTGCAGGTGTACCTAATGTTGTGGCCCAGCATCGACTGCTGTGTGCCTCTCCCCCACCCCATTATCCGGCACAACACCTGGACGCTACAATATACACCCCCGCTACCTCCAACCTCCCCCCCCCCCCCACACACACACCTTGTAGCGTCCCGGAAGAGTTACTGCTGCAAAGGGTTCTGGGTATTTGTTCTGTTGTGTTTATGTTGTGGTACTGTGCGGATGTTCTCCCGAAATGTGTTTGTCATTCTTGTTTGGTGTGGTTTCACAGTGTGGCGCATATTTCTAACAATGTTAAAGTTGCTTATATGGCCACTATCAGTGTAAACTGTATCGCTGTTGATGAAGTATGCATTGTATTCACGCGTGTGTGCGTACAGGAGCCGCACATATCTTGTGACTGGGCGGGCACGTTGTTAGAAGGGATGAAAAGCGGACGTGACGTCAGCTCGTAGAGGACGTTAAAAGCAGTGCATTAAATGTTTATTTAAATTTTATTTGATATGCCATTGATATATATTTTTTTTAATTATTATTATTTGAAACTCGATTTTGCATGTCACTATAAAGTTATATAAGCCTTGCTTCTTCAATATTTAATGCAAAACTTGTTTTGGTCCCTATCAAAAAGGTTAATTTGTTTAACCTTGGCCCGCGGCTTTGTTCAGTTTTAAATTTTGGCCCACTCTGTATTTGAGTTTGACACCCCTGATTTAAATGCTAGAGTATACAAATGAGTTTTAAGATGGGACTTAAATGCTTCTACTGAGGTAGCATCTCTAACTGTTACCGGGAGGGCATTCCATAGTACTGGAGCCCGAATAGAAAACGCTCTATAGCCCGCAGACTTTTTTTGGGCTCTGGGAATCACTAATAAGCCGGAGTTCTTTGAACAGATCAGCAGATTAACCATGTAATACTCTGTCATATCAGTAGGTGGCAGCAGGTAGCTAATTGCTTTGTCTGCCTACTTTGAGACAAGACAATTAGTAATGCATTGATGTTTATAGTTATGGTTTGAATTGATATCGAATAATTGAGTCAGGTATTTGATGAGAACGACTTTATATTGTCAATATAGGCTACTGAGTATAATTTTTAGCATTTTCTGCTGGTGGTGTGCCTCTGGATTTTTATTGTGCCGTGGCTCAAAAAAGGTTGAAAAACACTGCGGCCTAATGTACGGGAGGCACACAGCGTATGGCCAGCAGTCGCATTAGAGATGGAGCATGGAAACTGGGTCTTTACATTTAGGCGTGGAAATAGAAGAAACTGAAATATTTGAGAAATCAGACTAATTTAGTGCATGGAAACATACTGACTGACACACAAACTACACTGGGAATTATGATCCAATACATGATTTTTGATGCATCACACACACAACCCTTAAATATCTGCTGCACTAAGACAATGACCTAAAGAAAATTACTACCAGCTAGTAGGGATGTTCCGATCAGGGTTTTATGCTGCCAATAACGATCATCCATGATTCAGATCGGATACCAATACGATGCATGTATTAACTGTGAATTTTTTAATGTATTTGTGGTGCGTGCTATTGACAGTTTCACAATATCAACACAATATTTAATAAACTAGTTTGTCATTATCTTTTATTACAAACAATTATTTGATCACAACTAGGTCAACTAGGTAATACTAATTGAGATAATTTTTGCCCTCAAAGTCCTCCTGTGTTCAGGAACATACTCTCTGAATTTGTAAACATGACCAAAAACAAAATAAAAATGATTGGGAGAAAATACAAACCCCTAGTATCAATGACATACTGATATTACCCTTGGTGTCGACAGCACTACTTTATGGATCGATCCGCCCTCTTACGTGTTGTGTACGTCTGGCTGTGATAATACTGACAGACCAACAGTGAGACTCGACTCTTATAAACTACATGTTAATTTCCTGTTAATATCTGCTTACTTTCTGCTGTAACCTGGTTCCATCTACACTGTTTAAACTTTATGAAACACTTAATTCTTGGTGTTGTTTTTTTTTACCTCAGTGGCTAGCTTGGCTATTAGCATGTCGCTCCTGCTTGCTGTCTGTGTGTAACATGTTTAGCCTTGACCTAATACTTGATAATGATACTTAACATATTAAGAATTGCAGTTTATTTGTCATAATAGAGGTGAATATTATTAACTTAAGAGCGACTCTTACTGTATTTTGAGATACATAATTAGCTGCTAGCTTGTCAGCCTTGGAACTAAGAATAAATGCAACATCAGCCAGAGGGTATCTGCATTTGTGATCAGCATTGAAAGGCATTATCTGGCAATAGCAAACACATACTTTTTCAAGAAAATCGTCTGATACTGATCGGTGCCCGATTGAACGACATATCCTACCGGTTAGTTTCTTACAATTTGTGGTTTAACAGAACATATTCAATTCTAAAATATCTATATTCTTCACAGTTGCTAATGATTGAAATAGAAAAATGCTCATTGGCCTGGGGGAAAAGTCTGGTGTTTAGTCTGTCACTCACGGCTGTTTTGTACACTCATACACGCTCGAAGCATGTGAATACACGCAAAAGCAGGCCGAGAGAAGAAACTAACAATTTGCAGTCATGTTGTTACAATAGGCTATACATTCAATGATAGCTAACATACTAGCTAAACTTTGACAACTTGCTATCAAAAGCTAATAAAAAAAAAGACTACACTGAGTGTGTGTGTGTGTGTGTGTGTGTGTGTGTGTGTGTGTGTGTGTGTGTGTGTGTGTGTGTGTGTGTGTGTGTGTGTGTGTGTGTGTGTGTGTGTGCGTGCGTGTGTGTGTGTGTGTGTGTGAGTGTGTGTGTTACATGTGGCGTAGTTTACGTCCTCAAACCCGGAAGAGGACAGTGTCATGATCCTACATGACAGGTTCGGACTCTTGTTCTTTTCCTGTGCTTTCTCTATTATTTCCTGTGTTAAGACTCTTGTTTTGTTATTTCTAGTTCCTATTTTCCCCTATGTATTTCAGCTTCTTCACCTGTCTCTGATTGGCCATCAGGACACACTTGTTCCTGGTGGCCAATCAGGATGCTTCATATGCCAGTCCTGTCCTCTGGATGGCTTGTCATTTGTGCTTTTTGCTTTGTGCTTCCATGTTGCATACCTTTCGCTCTCTTTCCTGTGCATTATCCTGCTGCACGATTTTTGTTTTATCATTATATACATTTTTTCCTGCACTTTGCCTGCTTTCTCTGCATCCTACGGTCACGGCCGACTTCGAAAATTATCAGGCAGGATACAATCCTGACAACACTTTTGAAGGTTAGCACCCTTTAGGCAGCTGCTTAAAGGTTGCAAACATCCCCTTTAAGTGCTGAAGATTTCTGTTTGGATTTGTGTTGGCTCTGCAATGAGGTGGCGACTTTTCCAGGGTGTACCCTGTCTTCGCCCGAGTGCAGGTGGGATAGGCTCCAGTCCCCCCGCCGCCCTAAAAAGGACAAGCGGTAGAAAATTATGGATGTTCGGCCTGCACTTGTGTGGGTTCTCTTCAAGTGCTACACCTGCATTCTCTCTATAAGTACAGTGTCGGTTGACGAAGTAGCCTTTATGTGTGAATTTGTAAGTAAATTGTCAATGACACTGTTTTAACTTCCACACTGTTTTGGAGCCTAAAACGGCAAACATTTGCCAACTGGTAAAAGTAAATCTTTTACTACAGTGAATATAGTGTATCTGAGGAAATGAATAGTATTAGTAAGTGTTTTGTTTTATGTCACAACCAATACAACATTGATTAAAAAGTGACCTGGCTTAGGTGGTAGATTGGTCTTCCCTTAACCCAAAGCCTCAGCTGCACCACAACACATATTTGAGCAAAATTCTGAACCCCCACTTCCTGATGCTGTGTCCTCATTAAGTAAAAGGGATAAGCACTGTAAGCATCATGTTTTGTTAGTAATATATGTGTTCCAAAAATTGTAATTAAGAACTCATCGAGCCTCATATTTTGTAATTTGATTAGTTTTATATCAAATGAGAAAATGGCTGTACTGGAAACTGCATAAGAGTGGATTAATGTCCATCCATCCATCCATCTTCTTCCGCTTATCCGAGGTCGGGTCGCGGGGGCAGCAGCCTAAGCAGGGAAGCCCAGACTTCCCTCTCCCCAGCCACTTCGTCCAGCTCCTCCCGGGGGGTCCCGAGGCGTTCCCAGGCCAGCCGGGAGACATAGTCTTCCCAACGTGTCCTGGGTCTTCCCCGTGGCCTCCTACCTGTCGGACGTGCCCTAAACACCTCCCTAGGGAGGCGTTCGGGTGGCATCCTGACCAGATGCCCGAACCACCTCATCTGGCTCCTCTCGATGTGGAGGAGCAGCGGCTTTACTTTAAGCTCCCCCCGGATGGCAGAGCTCCTCACCCTATCTCTAAGGGAGAGCCCCGCCACCCGGCGGAGGAAACTCATTTCGGCCGCTTGTACCCGTGATCTTGTCCTTTCGGTCATAACCCAAAGCTCATGACCATAGGTGAGGATGGGAACGTAGATCGACCGGTAAATTGAGAGCTTTGCCTTCCGGCTCAGCTCCTTCTTCACCACAACGGATCGATACAGCGTCCGCATTACTGAAGACGCCGCACCAATCCGCCCGTCGATCTCACGATCCACTCTTCCCTCACTCGTGAACAAGACTCCTAGGTACTTGAACTCCTCCACTTGGGGCAGGGTCTCTTCCGCAACCCAGAGATGGCACTCCACCCTTTTCCGGGCGAGAACCATGGACTCGGACTTGGAGGTGCTGATTCTCATCCCAGTCGCTTCACACTCAGCTGCGAACCGATCCAGTGAGAGCTGCAGTTGGACTCTGCCAAGGCTGCCCTTTGTCACCGATTCTGTTCATAACTTTTATGGACAGAATTTCTAAGCGCAATCAAGGCATTGAGGGGATCTGGTTTGGTGGCTGCAGGATTAGGTCTCTGCTTTTTGCAGATGATGTGGTCCTGATAGCTTCATCTGGCCAGGATCTGCAGCTCTCACTGGATCGGTTCGCAGCTGAGTGAGTGTGGATTAATGTCAGACAGTAAAATACAATGTGGTATATATTTATACACAATAATAACGTTGCTTAACAGAGCGTCTCAAAACCATTAAAGTTTTGTGTACAAACCCCAAAACCAGTGAAGTTTTGTAAATCGTAAATTAAAACAGAATACAATGATTTGCAAATCCTTTTCAACCTATATTCAATTGAATAGACTGCAAAGACAATATACTTAACGTTCGAAATGAAAAACGTTATTTTTTGCAAATATTAGCTCATTTGGAATTTGATGCTTGCAACATGTTTAAAAAAGCTGGCACAAGTGGCAAAAAAGACGGAGGAAATTGAGGAATGCTAATCAAACACTTACTTGAAACATCCCACAGGTGAACAGGCTAATTGGGAACAGGTGGGTACCATGATTGGGTATTAAAGCAGCTTCCATGAAATGCTCAGTCATTCACAAACAAGGATGGGACGAGGGTCACCACTTTGTGAACAAATGTGTGAGCAAATTGTTAAACAGTTTAAGAACAACATTTCTCAGCAAGCTATTGCATGGAATTTAGGGATTTCACCATCTAAGGTCTATAATATCATCAAAAGGCTCAGAGAATCTGGAGAAATCACTGCATGTAACATTGAATGCCCGTGACCTTGGATCCCTCAGGCGGTATTGCATCAAAAACCGACATCAGTGTGTAAAGGATATCACCACATGGGCTCGGTAACACTTCAGAAAACCACTGTCAGTAACTACAGTTGGTCGCTACATCTGTAAGTGCAAGTTACAACTCTACTATGCAAAGCGAAAGCCATTAATCAACAACACCCAGAAACGCCGTCGGCTTCGCTGGGCCCGAGCTCATCTAAGATGGACTGATGCAAAGTGGAAAAGTGTTCTGTGGAGTGACGAGTCCACATTTCAAATTGTTTTTGGAAACTGTGGACGTTGTGTCCTCTGGAACAAAGAGGAAAAGAACCATCTGGATTGTTCTAGGCGCAAAGTTAAAAAAACAGCATCTGTGATGGTATCGGGGTGTATTAGTACCCAAGGCATTGGTAACTTACACATCTGTGAAGGCACCATTAATGCTGAAAGGTACAAACAGGTTTTGGAGCGACATATGTTGCCATCCAAGCAACATTATCATGGACACCCCTGCTTATTTCAGCAAGACAATGCCAAGCCACATGTTACAACAGCGTGGCTTCATAGTAAAAGCCACGCTGTTGTAGTCCAGACCTTATGAAGCGTAAAATACGACAACGGAGACCCCGGACTGTTGAACAACTTAAGCTGTACATCAAGCAAGAATGGGAAATAATTCCACCTAAAAAGCTTAAAAAATTGGTCTCCTCAGTTCCCAAATGTTAACCGAGTGTTGTTAAAAGGAAAGGCCAGTGGTAAAAATGCCCCTGTGCCAACTTTTTGCAATGTGTTGCTGCCATTAAATTCTAAGTTAAAGACCTACTGAAACCCACTACTGCCGACCACGCAGTCTGATAGTTTATATATCAATGATGAAATCTTAACATTGCAACACATGCCAATACGGCCGGGTTAACTTATAAAGTGCAATCTTAAATTTCCCGCTAAACTTCCGGTTGAAAACGTCTATATATAATGATGTATGCGCGTGACGTCAATCGTTGAACCGGAAGTATTGGTACCCCATTGAATCCAATACAAAAAAGCTCTGTTTTCATCTCAAAATTCCACAGTATTCTGGACATCTGTGTTGGTGAATCTTTTGAAATTTGTTTAATGAACAATGAAGACTGCAAAGAAGAAAGTTGTAGGTGGGATCGTGTATTAGCGGCTGGCTGTAGCAACACAACCAGGAGGATTTACTTGGATAGCAGACGCGCTAGCCGACGCTAGCCGCCAACCGCACTGATGATCGGGTTAAGTCCTTCGTCCTTGCGTCGATCGCTGGAACGCAGGTGAGCACGGGTGTTGATGAGCAGTTGACGGCTGGCTGGCGTAGGTGGAGCGCTAATGTTTTTATCATAGCTCTGTGAGGTCCCGTTGCTAAGTTAGCTTCAATGGCGTCGTTAGCAACAGCATTGTTAAGCTTTGCCAGGCTGGGAATTATTAACCGTGTAGTTACATGTACATGGTTTAATAGTATTGTTGATCTTCTGTCTATCCTTCCAGTCAGGGATTTATTTATTTTGTTTCTATCTGCATTTGAGCCCGATGCTATCACGTTAGCTCAGTAGCTAAAGAGCTTCGCCGATGTATTGTCGTGGAGATAAAAGTCACTGTGAATGTCCATTTCGCATTCTCGACTCTCATTTTCAAGAGGATATAGTATCCGAGGTGGTTTAAAATACAAATCCGTGATCCACATTAGAAAAAGGAGAAAGTGTGGAATCCAATGAACCCTTGTACCTAAGTTACGGTCAGAGCGAAAAAAGATACGTCCTGCACTGCCTCTCTAGTCCTTCACTCTCACTTTCCTCATCCACGAATCTTTCATCCTCGCTCAAATTAATGGGGTAATCGTCGCTTTCTCGGTCCAAATCTCTCGCGCTGCACTGTAAACAATGGTAAAATGTGAGGAGTCCTTCCTCTGGTGTCATCACGCTACTTCCGGTATAGGCAAGGCTTTTTTTTATCAGCGACCAAAAGTTGCGACCTTTATCGTCGTTGTTCTCTACTAAATCCTTTCATCAAAAATATGGCAATATCGTGAAATGATCAAGTATGACACATAGAATGGATCTGCTATCCCCGTTTAAATAAAAACATTTCATTTCAATAGGCCTTTAATGATCATTTGCAAAATAAATTACGTTTCTCAGTTCAAACATGAAATATATTTTCTTTGCAGTGCATTCAATTGAATATAAGTTGAAAAGGATTTGCAAATAATTGTGTTCTGTTTTTATTTACGAATTACACAACGTGCCAACTTCACTGGTTTCGTAAAAGTGGGGTTTCTAGTCAGGATGATGACAGACAGAAACAGTCATATTTTTTCTTTTCCCATTTGATCTTCTTTTATTTTTCTCGATATCACGTGGTTGACCTGTAGACTAAGTTGATCAATGTTGATAATAAACAACTGATAATAATCGGATTAAGTTGAAGGGAGAATAGTGTATCATGATCTGTGGTCTAGATCATGTTATGTGTAGTTATGCTCTGTTAGTTTTGGACTCCTTTTAGTTCCTGTGTGTGCACCTCCCTGAGTTTGTTTTGGTTGCCATGGTTGCTAATTATGTTCACCTGTCTCTGATTAGTGTTCGGCCGCTCACCTGCTAACCGAGCACTAATCAGAGGCATTATTTAAGCCTGCCTTTGCCAGTCAGTCGGCCTGGCGTCATTGTTTGCTTCATGCTCCTGTTACGTGAGTACGCCTTGTCTTGAGCCTACGCTAAGTGTTAGCTTCAAATGCGATCGGCACGTGTTTTCCTTCGACTAGTTTTCTGTTTTTGGTGCTGTTTTGACTTTTTAAGAATAAATCATGTTTTTACCTGCACGCCATGTCCGGAGTGGTCCGTCTGCATTTCGGGAGAACAAACCCCGCCGTGACATAGTGTCAGTGTGTGTTGATAGGACTGATCTTCCTGCCGTCTGTCCACCATGTACAGTGTTTTATGGTAATCATTTTATATAACTATATGGGAGACCATCACAACTACTGCATACTAATATACTCAGATACAAGTTTTTGAGTGGGCAAAGAAGGCCTAAGTTACACTATAACTTCAACTGGTGGCCGGAGTGCCAAATTAGGCCCGGAAATGACACCATCCCGACCCCTGAATTCAGTTCAAAACTTGGGAGAAAAACAGTTTTGTAGAAAATTTCCAAAAACACTGAAGTACTCCTGTTGTATAAGGAACCTGGACCACTGCAAACACCTTGGCAGTTCCTTGCATTGACATTTTAACCTTGCTAGTGTCAGCTGGTTTGCTCCCCCTGCCTTTCCCATTCCGCACAGGGACGGAAACCCTGGTCATTCGTATGAGAGGTGAGTGTGCTGACCATTGAGCTGAAAGCACAAACTGGCAGCCCAGCAGCCAGTACCACTCCTAAGGTTGTCAGGGAGTGAGGTTTACTAACGTACAGCTGGCACAGCCACATTAGTTGGCCCCTGTTACACTTAACCCAGCTGGTTCGGCCCCATGCTTTTATCCCCGTCCGCACGGGGACGCAAAGCCTAGTCGTATGTATGAAAGGCAAGTGTCTTTCTCGCAATCTCCGGGCCTGGACTAAAAGCCCGAGCTGGCAGCCCAGCAGCAAGTTGTACTCTGGCACAGCCACACTGGCTGGCTCCCGTTACACCAGCAAACATAAAACACTGGAGTCCAAACTTGTGTTTCACATAACTGAGGCGCTCCTCCAGGCAATCCTTTTAAAGAGGAACTGCACTTTGTTTGGAATTTTGTCGATTATTCACACTCGGTGGAAAAAAGGTTTAGTGCTGGTGGCTCACAATAAGAAGATCCTGGGTTTGATCTATGGGCTCGGATTCTTTCTGTGTGGATCTTCCCGTGACTGCGTGGGTTCCTTCCAGGTACTCCGGCTTCATCCCACCTCCAAAGACATGCAACTAGGGATAGGCTGATTTGCAACACTAAATTGGCCCTAGAGTGTGAATGTGAGTGTGAATGTTGTCTGTCTATCTGTGTTGGCCCTGCGATGAGGTGCGATTTGTGAGAGAAAACACTCATGTTTTTTTTTTCTAGCAATGGAGGTAATCTAACTACCTCTATATGCTCTAAAAAACCTCCAACAACGTTTTATATACACACTGTAAGTATATATGTAATGTGGAAACAGGCATGTTCATAGTACAATGTAATATTTACCGTAATTTGGTTATTTTAAGCATACAGTGATGCATTAATTTCAAGGACGCATCACAATGTTCGTTGTTTCCTTGATAACTACAACTCATTGTTGCAGACTTCATGGGAGCCACAATTATTTTTTTGGGACAAATGATGATGCAGAACCTCATGTTTTTGAGCCTGAATATACGGAGGATGACCTAAAATTTTTAGAAGCTGAGTGTTTAGCAGAACCAGAAAGTAGCATTATTGCTAAGTGCTGAACAAGAAATACAAACTACGAACATAATACAACTAACACTTACTGTACAATGTCTGCTCTCACTCAGATGCCGACTGATGGGATGGATGTTCATATGTTCCCGTTTAGATGAAGAATTAATCATAATCCTCACCCAGGCAAAAAAAAATGTGCGAAACGAGCGTCTTTTCGTGTCATTCTCGCAATCTCCGGGTCTAAGTTGAATGTCAAAGTTGAGCAACTTCTCGGTTTATGTCCAAAAACTGCTACTATACAAATGAGACACATGATTTACAATCTATAATTAACTTTTACCAACTCAAAGGCGATGCAGCAGCCCACAGGCTCAATATGTCAATAACTGCATTAGCTCGTTACCTCTTTGGGATAACGGCGCCTCTAAAAGTAGTCCCTCTGCCTTTGTGCTTATAATAACAATGCTAATACTTGGTTAATGTATACAGTATTTAGTAATTTGCCGGTTTTCGGATGTTTTTCTGGAGGGCTTTATGGATGGGTGCAATAGATGACTCCCTTTACCTTTGTTAGCCACCATTGTTGCTGTATATTACAAACGAGAATGCATGAAGAAAGAAAAAAATGTGTGTTCTTGTCTTACATAGGGATTGTGAATGACAAGCAACATTTTTAAAAAGTGCAGTTTTCCTTTAAGTCCTCTCCTTTTTGGCAGTTAACCATTTATGGTGTTGCTGTACCTTGTTTACTTCAGAGGCAGTCATTAGTCATTTGTTCAACTATTTTAGTTATACTTGTAGTGTTCCTCAAGGTTGGAACGGTTTATTTTTCATCATTAGCGGCATTCAACTGGTGGCCCACGGGTTAAGTTAAAAAACTTGTGAGACAGAAAGTCTTTAAAAACAGCAGAACACTCCTAACTCTGACACAAATCAACTCTCCACTGTAGAAGACGTTGGTTCTACGGAACTTTATTCAGTTGTTTCTTTTTCTTTTTTTGCCTTTCAACGAAGGCAGACGCTTCCCATACTTTTACTTTATTTCTCCTGCTTTGCATTTTTTGTGTCCATGTTCTTGTTTTGTCTTAACTTTCTGAGAGACTCTAAGAAATCTAAAACATGGAATTGATAGACTGGTCTCTCAACTCAATTGACAAGATCTTATGATGAGAAGCTCATGTTCGGGGCAACCTGCCTGTCCTGATGGAACATTTGCTGCTAGATACATAAAGGACATTAGGGAGAAGTAGAGAGTTGTGTGCAGGGTGATTATTTCCGTCAAATACATTGAAGCTATATATCTATTAGGAACTGTGGTAACAGGTCATCTGCTGATTGGATTGAGCGTTGCTCTGATCTATTGACCAATTCAGAAGACGATGGCAGCTGTTCTAGGAGCCCAAAAACTGCCCCTTGTGATGGATGAGCTGGGCAGAGCTGTGCGCACTCAGACTTTGGCAATTTCAGATTGCAAATTAGATAACATCTCGGAGAAGCTTTCACTCTGCAAGGCAAAATGATGATCAATTTGAGAGCCAGAACAGACAACAAGAGCAGACAAATCATTGGAATGGGTTTTCTTGCCAAAACCTAAACAATCCTTATCAACAATTTGACATTAGCCTTGGCAGGGTCATGCAGTAAACACGGCAGTGAGAACATTGCAGCGAAAGACGGTCTGAATCCTTTCGCCCTTCTTCAAAGACACCTGGGATGGTGACTCATTTCCGTGATGCCGAACATGGCCACTTCCAGCCTTATGGACAAACACACACCCAGGGACTACTACTACACAAATATGCACACATACCTTCCACACATAGGAGTTTAGTTGATTATTTCTTCTCCTCCTAGCCCATGTTTGTCTTTCCTTTTTACTTCTTACGGGTCACAGCCAGGTGGTGACCCATTAGTCTTCCTGTTCTGTAAACTCCTGCAACTGTATGTTGTATGTCTGTTCTTGGACGGCAGGGCCGGCCCGTGGCATAGGCCGTATAGGCAAATGCTAAGGGCGCCGTCCATCAGGGGGCGTCACGCCAGTGCCACAAATGTTGGAGAAAAAAAAAAAAAGTTGGTACTATTATTTCTAAATACAAAAAATAATCCCACGTTAATTAAAATGCAAAGTAAAGCCTATTTAATAGAAATATTATTTGTTACAACATTACGGTGCGCCCCCTCCCTTCCCGTATCATGACTCTTTTTGGACTCACCACGTCAAAAAATCAACACAAGATGTCAAAACGGCCAAAACTGTCAGGTGCCCAGGGAAGAAAAAATAGAAAAGAAGAGGAGGAGAAACAAGAAAAAGACACAGGTAGCAGGTAGGTAACGTTAGCCTGCATGAAATTATTTGTCTGTAACAGAATGTGATAGTAACCTGGCTTTTTAGCATTAAGCTAATGCTACATGATTCGGCAATTGCTAATCAATAAATAGCTAGTTCTGTTTTAACGTCGGGTTAATATTGTGGAGGGGGCTAAATTGTTATGGAAAATAATAATGTAACGTTAGGTAATTACAGTACTCCCACCTTACATTCCTCAGGGACATTTGTATTAGATCTTTTAAGCAGGTGTTTTTTGTTGACATTGTTATTGCCTTCTGGTTAGCTAATGTTTGCCCTGCAGGTAATAGTCACTTTTCCACCCCTTTGTATATTAGGTATAGTTGTAAGCCTAGTTGTTAAAGTGCACATCATTAATGTTAATTAAGCAATATCACATGAGAGGGAATGCTGTTTTTTAATTTGAGCGCTGCTGTGATTCGGTTAAAGATAATCATAACATAACATTCTCATATAATATGTTAATGTAATTTCTTTAAGTAAACAAAAAGGTCAAAGACAAAGCTATTCGGTTTCTTGTGAGTATACACACTTCACTGCCGATGTGGGGGGGCGCCACCTAAAATCTTGCCTAGGGCGCCAGATTGGTTAGGGCCAGGCCTGTTGGACGGGCTGTATTGAAAACTAATTTCGTTATACTTTTTATGTGCAATGACAAAGTTATATTCTATTCTATTTAATTTGATATACAAAATAAGATTAACAGTGGAGGAACTAGTCTGTCCCCCAGGCCCCCGGTCCTAAGCTTTCTGTAAACGTGGCTCCCAAAACAATTGATTTGAATAGCCCTGCACTAGAGAGAAGAACATTAAAGGCCTACTGAAACCCACTACTACCGACCACGCAGTCTGATAGTTTATATATCAATAATGAAATCTTAACATTGCAACACATGCCAATACGGCCGGGTTAACTTATTAAGTGCAATTTTAAATTTCCTGCCACACTTCCGGTTGAAAACGTTTTTTTATGCTGACGTATGCGCGTGACGTCAAGGGTTGGTACGAAAGTTGAATCATATACAAAAAACTCTGTTTTCATCTCAAAATTCCACAGTATTCTGGACATCTGTGTTGGTGAATCTTTTGCAATTTGTTTAATGAACAATGGAGACTGCAAATAAGAAAGTTGTAGGTGGGATCGGTGTATTAGCGGCGGACTACAGCAACAACCAGGAGGACTGAGAGATGGATAGCGAACTCACCTTAACTTCCTCCGTCTCCGGGCCGCCAACCGCATCTGTGATCGGGTGAAGTCCTTCGTTGCACCGTCGATCGCTGGAATGCAGGTGAGCACGGGTGTTGATGAGCAGATGAGGGCTGGCTGGCGTAGGTGGAGAGCTAATGTTTTTAGCATAGCTCTGTGAGGTCCGGTTGCTAAGTTAGCTTCAATGGCGTCGTTAGCAACAGCATTGTTAACCTTCGCCAGCCTGGAAAGCATTAACCGTGCAGTTACCTGTCCATGGTTTAATAGTATTGTTGATTTTCTATCTATCCTTCCAGTCAGGGATTTATTTCTTTTGTTTGTATATGCAGTTAAGCACGATGCTATCACGTTAGCTCGTAGCTAAAGTGTTTCGCCGATGTATTGTCGTGGAGATAAAAGTCACTGAATGTCCATTTCGCGTTCTCGACTCTCATTTTCAAGAGGATATAGTATCCGAGGTGGTTTAAAATACAAATCCGTGATCCACAATAGAAAAAGGAGAAAGTGTGGAATCCAATGAGCCAGCTTGTACCTAAGTTACGGTCAGGGCGAAAAAAGATATGTCTTGCACTGCATTCTAGTCCTTCTCTCTAACGTTCCTCATCCACGAATCTTTCATCCTCGCTCAAATTAATGGGGTAATCGTCGCTTTCTCGGTCCGAATCTCTCTCGCTCCATTGTAAACAATGGGGAATTGTGAGAAGTCCTTCCTTCGGTGACGTCACACTACTTCCGGTACAGGCAAGACTTTTTTTTATCAGCGAGCAAAAGTTGAAACTTTATCGTTGATGTTCTCTACTAAATCCTTTCAGCAAAAATACGGCAATATCGCGAAATGATCAAGTATGACACATAGAATGGATCTGCTATCCCCGTTTAAATAAAAAAAAATCATTTCAGTAGGCAGCAAGTTATGAGGATGTGCCATTGAATTGAATCCTAGAAATTCTGCCTCATCATAACACTGTTTGATTCATAACCAAGGTTACATTTATGTATTCAATTTCATCTACTGATATGCAGGTAAGTATTTGTGATGAGCAATGAATTCATATTTTTATTTCAGTTTATTTGAGATATTATTTGTGTTAATTCACAAAAGTGGTGAAAGTTGACAAATAGCAAACCTTTTCACACGGTGTATACATTATATTGTGTTTTGTGTATGTTCCAATATTACGCTGTATCCTCCTGAGAAGCAGCATCCTCTGTAGTCGATATTTGTTTCCGGTCATTTCCTTGACCATTTAAAAAAAAGCCCTGTTATCCAAAACACAAATTACCACTGCAGAGAACATTGTTTCTCAGGAGATTACAAGTAATGATAAAGGGACTAAAATATGTAAATGTCACAAAGCATATGCAGATCTCAGTTGCTTCCGCCCCATTTGTATACTATAATTTCTTAGCAGCCCTCATCCTCTTGACTGCCCACCTTCTAGCAATATTTTAGCATTGACTTCCTTTAGCACTATGTTGTTAACAGCCTATTCTCCTTGCTCATCTTTTCTTGACTGAGCAGCTCGCCTGCAACGCTGGTAGCCCTTTACACAGTGGACTCATACATGCTCTAACCCACTATATCATCTCTTCTCTAGTTTCAACCACACTCTCTGTATTTCACAGTTCTCTATTCATGGGTGCCTCTTTATCATGTTACTGTTGCTCTGGCCGTGTCTTCAGGGGCTATATACTGACAGACGATGTAATCGTGCATCAAAGCCATTGTTAGGGTATATAATTAAACCAGCATTCTTTAAATTACAGCTGTCAAAAGGCCAAAAGTTTAATTTCAAACTATAAGCTGCTACTTTTTCCCTATACTATGAACCCTGCGGCTTTTAAGACAGAGCGGCTAATTTATGGATTTTTCTTCGCTGGTGCCAATAACAAAAATAGTTTGAAAAAAAACCAAGTAAAAACATTAATAATGATTTTTATTGTTTGTGCTATGGCACCATCTTTTGGACAAGTTTGCTCACTACAGGTGCTACAGTGTCCTTTCATTTAACGGTAGTGCTTTCAACCAGATTTTTGAATGCTGTGTGTAATGTTCTATATTCTCAATGGAACATTTAAAATTTTGGGGTCGTTTACTGGCGTCATCTTGCAGTCTGCACATATACATTCTGTGTGACTGCCATCTACTGGTCACACTTATTATTACACCATCTACCAAATAATATAGCTTTGAGGTCGGTAAGCACAGCCAGAATTATTCCATACGTTAGGGTTATAAGGATTTTATTGTCTAAAAAATACAGTAATTTGAGTTTGATCAAGGTGATCAGCTTTTAGCATTTTTACCTCGATGGAACATGGTGGAAATGTCTGTTAGAAGTTACCGCAGTAATAAACAGTAGGGATTAGTGTGTCATCGTCGCGAAAGTCAGGCTTGTCACAACGTAATATAATGTTCAATCAGTGTTGTGCCTCTTCCACCTTACACAGCTAGAAGTGCAGCTCATAAGATAAAAATAAAGAAATGTGTCTAACACTAGCATAGAAGTTGAAACACAACATTGACAAAGAGCAGCGGCTTTAGTGACAAACTTTAGTCTCACTGCAGCTCACCATACTCCTGCCTTGAATGCGGACTTGCAGGCACTCACAGGATGTCTTTGTGACTGAACTACTGAATTTGAATACTCTTGTGTTCAAATATTTTTTGAGTTTGTGGATAAAAAAATGTTGTTCTTGAAATAATCATTAAACTTGTTGGTACTTGTTATTCTACAAGATACTGCGGTAGTGAATAGTAAGCATGCAACGGTACTCTGTATAATTCTGCACGGGACGCCTTTAATTAAAGAAAAACAAATCGCAATATTAATCAAGATCCGGTGATATGAAAAAAATTATTGTGATCATTTTTTTTGCCATACTGTCAACTCATTGTCTGGTGCAGCTTTTAAGGTGTGAGGTTTTACACAACATACTATTACACGTCCACACTAACTGAAGTCAGTTACTTATAACTAGGCAAAAACATCCAAAAATGATTACGACCAGGTCCTAGTTTATTGTTTTAACATGCCTAACAATTATTTAAGGTGACGATGAAAACCACAATATCTAGACACAAACAGATACCTATAAAGATGCACACACTTTTTCATAAGTACAAGTACATAGGTCAATGCATTGAAACACTCTGTGTATTCCAGCTCACCCATCTGACCATGCAGTTGTTCTCTGAAGGAAAGAGCTTGATGGTGACTGGGAACTGTTCTCCACCAATCACAGCTCACAACCCATCCTACTTTCGCACACTGGCTGTGAGCTGTGCAAGGCTATTCCCGGTCGCCTATCGATTAGTTATGCCTGGCTGCTGTTGTGTGCAGGAGACCAGGAAAGCCCCTAATTGGCCAGTCCGGGAAAGAGAGAGAGAGAATAAGAGTTGTAAGGAAGGGGACAGAGACTGAAAGAAGGAGGGAGCAAGGACAAGACAGAGGCTAAAGAGACAGGGAACCGACCATACACTACTCAACAATTAACAGTACAGACATGTGAGACTATGGATTCGTATTTCCACTTTTGGAATATAAACTGACATCATTGCCATTGGAGTAGCTGGGATTGTTTTTATTTTTTTTTAAAGCTGGAGTGTGCAACAACTAAGGGTCATTGGATAACGTGTAACCCTGAGATCACAGAAGCGAAGACAATTTATGGAAATTGGAAAGCAAAATCTTTCTTCGAGTGCTGGAGTTGACTTAAATTGTTTTCAGTCGTTGATAAGACCTGAAGCAAAGGCTGTAAAAAAACTCAGTTCTTCCAAGGTTCTTCTTGCTTTCCGAGAGGGAACATTGTTCAACACAGTTCAGGTGCTTCGAAGCGGACGTAATGTAAACAAGAAAAAGAAAGCGTAATTGTATGATCCTAATGTACAGAGACAAATGCAGTGGAAAAGAAAAAAAAAGAACCCATGCTTTGACATGATGAACATTTCCGTTGTTCTTTGATGCCATGACCTACATTATATGGACACAAGTAATTCCAAAGAGCGTCTTGGTTTGTCATCCCTGTTAAGACGTGATGCGGTGAGAGCGAGATAATACATTAGAAGAAGTGAGGAGCATCTCAGAGTTTTTGTTCATATTTATTTCTCCAGATATGACCACTTACTTCCACAGTCATGAGTTTTGTTGTAGTCCTAAAAAGCCCAGCAGTGGTTCTTCTAAGGGAAAATCTGGCAAAGGGAAGGTTAAGTCCGCCAAGGGCCACTGCCACTCGAAGCATAGCCAAAAATTATTGCAAGTCCAATCAAATCAACCGCACCGGTCCCCGCTCCACTCACCAAAGCACCATTCCCATTCGCCGAAACATGGATATCATTCGACAAAACATCTCCTTCCTTCTCCTTCTCCGAGCTATTACCACATAGCACCACCGTCTCAAAGTCATCAGCTTGCTCCACCATTATCAAACTACCAGCTGGGTCCACAATCACCAAGTCAGCTATTGCATTCAGCAAGCCACCACCAGATCCACCTCTCACCTAGCCATCAACAGCTGCAGCATTGTTATCCAAACCAGCAACAATTTCATCCTCCTGCTTCACCCAGTTGCTTACTCTCCTCGCCATCATTGCATCAACTCTGTCATCACCATCAACAGCAGCCGGCACATTCCCATTCAACCAGTCACCATTCCTTGTTCCAACAGTACCAACATAATTATCCTCCGCCTCTGCCCCACTGCTCACAGTCTCTTTCTATACATCCGTTTCACTCGCCACAGCTCCCTCTGTGTTCAGAACTGGGTGGTTATGGGTGGAACACATTGCCCACGAACCTGGCCAACAGGTGTTCTCGAGGAATTTTTCCAAACTTCAGAGATAATGTGGCAAAAAGTCCCACAAAGGGCAAACCCAAAGGAAAGGCTGGTTCTAGACGATGGCCTAATGATGCCTATACCTGGAATTTACACTCTATGGAGCCACCTTCACAGGTGCCACACATGCACCACTTTTCACATATACAAGCCCATGTGCAGGTAGGTTGCATTGGTAGCATGTTTACTGCATGGACAATAAACTGTAGTATATTTATTCAGAAAGGTTTTTAGAACAGTAACATATTTTTTATTGTGTGATACCTTTGTTTTTTGTTCTCAGAACACAAGTCACAGATTTGGGTCAAATCTTGTGTTTTTATAACTGTATTTTAGAGCTCACAATTGTGCCTCAAAAATGTTTTTGGCCTAACTGACATTTATCAATTTACATATTTGAATGCACAATGAGATCATCGTCAACCGACGTCAAGTAATTCTAGTAAAAATTATGGCTGAACGATTTTGCAAAAAAATCCAAATGCAATCAACATTGTGATTGCTATTTATTATATGTTATTATTTGTTCCATGGTCCTCTTCTCAGGACCCAGCTTCTTCTGTGTTGGAGTTGAGGGGACTTCGGTTTACTTCGCTCGGCATTTTACCAGTCACGTTTTCGATTTTACTTTTGTCTTGAGGTGGGTCCCCTCTGGGCTTGTGTCTCTTCTTTGTGGTCTGGCCTTTCAGGGCCTGTTGATTATATATATATATATATATATATATATATATATATATATATATATATATATATATATATATATATATATATATATATATATATATATATATATATATATATATATATATATATATATATATATATCTATAGATATCTATATATATCTATATATATATATATATATATATATATATATATATATATATATATATATATATATATATATATATATATATATATATATATATATATATATATATAGATATATATATAGATATATATAGATATATATATATATATATATGTATGTATGTATGTATGTATGTATGTATGTGTAAAGTGAAGGGTGTTAATCCCGACAAAAACATCCACCGTGGAAGGAACGTCTGCCCTGTGCTCTTCGACTACGGTCTGCACCGGGGCCAAACAGCTGGAAAGGTGTAACAACTACATTATTACCTGTCACTCTTTATAACTCCTTCTGCAGATCTGAATGCTGATTATTTAAATGTTTACCTAAGTTTGAAGCAAAAGTGGTAATATTAATCGCCACATTTGGCGAGGCATGTTTTAAAGCAGCTGTTGTGAGAGCAGTGTGTGTGTGTGTGTGTGTGTGTGTGTGTGTGTGTGTGTGTGTGTGTGTGTGTGTGTTTAATATGGTTATGTCCTGCTACAGCACATCAATACCGTAGGTCTTCGTCAAACTGTGCACGTAGTCAGTCGGAGTTCTTCTCAGCAAACCTCGGCACAGGGAAAACATATTGTTCATATGAACTTTTTTTGAGAACTGTTTTCATTCGACTGAAATCATATCTTAAGATCTAATTTGTTTGTTTTATTATCTAATCACAATCCATCTTTATATGGTATCTTGATGTTGATTTTTAGTGTGTTCTTTTTAAATTTGTTGACTAAAGCTGGAACTGTAATCCATTTCTGATTGTGGTTAGCTCAGAAGCAAACGACCTCAATGTGTTGTTTGCTCACACTCAGACTTCCTTGCACAGTAATCACGTTATAATTTTCCTTATTGCCTACTATTGAAATTTACCAAATGCCTTTGTTTCTTTTAAATGATTGTAGATGAATAATTTTAAACCAAGCCTATGTTAGGTCATAATACACTGTTGGTTTAACTTAATACAAAATGGTACACAGAGTATCTCGCATGACAAAATGATGACGTCAATATGAAAATTTGTGACAAAAATGCAGCTTTCTGTTTTTTTAACTGTTTATGTGCAGTGGACAGAGTAATAGGAGATAGGGTGTAGTCTGATTTTTAATTAATGGAATTAGAAAATCAGTTCTAATTGGATTAAAGTCCTACTTTATCTGATTAGGAAGTTTCATTACATGTACGAAGAAATAGTGAGCAGTTATTGTCGTGCATCACTCCCACACATGTCAAAGTAACTGCTCCAATTCTTGAAAGTTTATCTAAATTTTGTCGCATGTAACAGTTACAATGGCATCATTATCTTTTGATTGTAAATTTGATATGTGAATGGTGTAGTTGTTTTCGGTTTGCAGTTTTCAATTAACTTATTTTGTTCTGTGTATTGCAAATGACTGCATGAACTTGTTACTGACGGTAAATGGAAATTGGCAACTAAAATGGACTAATGACCTCTCAGACACAATAGGGCATAGAAATAAAGCAGCATACATACACAGAAGGTCACTCCTCACATAAAAACGCTACACTGTAATTGTATAATCATGTTCTGTACACTAAGCAATGGTCTGGTTCTGGATGTTTGACAATATACTGTACTTTATACGGTACAATATCTTCTGGACCTTTAATGAAAACAGCCACTTGCATTCTCTCTATTCCAAACACACATACTGTACATATTGATGTTACGTAAGCCTGCAGTCTGATTTGGCGTGTCAGTCGAATTAACATCTGACGGACAGGATTTGTTTCTGTTAACGAGACACACAGAAACAAAAATAAGTCCACGCAGAGGTTGTGTGCTTTAAATAGTTCTTAAGTTCCAATGGCAAATAATTTACATATCTTAGATAAGTCAATAAAAAGGGTGACGTGATGTTACACCACCAGTTGAGACATATATAATGAAGTATCTGAGATATAAATATATTTTGGGAATTTTTTAAGGGATTCTGAATTTTTTTTACATAAACATAATTTTTTATCAATATCACCAAGATATTTTAGAGTCGTTGTGCACTTTTCATCCCTATTGTATGTGCATTTAAGGTTTGGGTATCTGCGCACCTTCTGCTGTTGTTGAGTTGACATATTTGACTCCTCCCACCATGCCGTTAATCCCTGTGATCCTCTCTCTTTTTCTGTTCCCATGTGGGATAAAGCCTCCATTCAGCATGACTGACAGATTGGATACGTGGTGGACAGCGAGAGAGAGAAAGAGATTGACAGACTCTGAGTGGTATAGCTTGTAAAACAAGAGAGGGCAAGAGAGATGAGGGGACAGGATATATGAGAAAGGTAGTGATTAGCAAAGAGAGAAATATTCTTTTCTGGCTCTATTGCATTTTGAAACTGCGAAATGTGGGTGTCTGCATGTCCATTTGGTTTATAGATTTGTTGGCAGGTTGTTACGTGTTTAGGGACAAGTACTGAGATTCACAGTTTCCTTCATTGGACTGGCTCGGTCATGTTTGGTTTATGGATGAGGACTTCACCGTTGGATTGCAGGGTTCTAAATATTCTTAGATAAGAAAAATAAGAAAGGTGACATGGCTATGGGTTATGAGGTTTGTGCAGTACATACAAGGAGAAAACATTTATAAGAAAGAAGGAAATGGCATTCATGGTCATAGAATATAGGTGGTGTTGGGAAGAATGCTGTTTTGAAAGAAATTAGATGCGCAGGCATTTAAGAAGCTTGTGCACTTTGTGACCAGTCAGACTAGTCTACCAAAATATATTGTGGCGCCATATTGCTGAATAGTGTGTAATTTATGTGTGTAAGGAAATGTATAACAATGTTAGTTGTTTGATTGCCTGGGAAATTGTGATTTGCAGCGGAATACATTAGTTTTGTCTGCTGTAAGGGTTGTGCATTATGTCATGTAGTGTATGCAGTCGCTCCAAGGTGGTAATCTATAGCAGATGTACTCAACATGCTGTACCAAAACATGAGACGAGTAAGTCCGTATTGTACATCTGTGTGTATTTGAGTATTGTACACTGTTTGTTCTGCATGTGGACATGGATCAATAAAGTTCTTTCTCTCCACCTGTTAAGTGCCTTGGATCTTCCTGAAAAACATTATTTTTTATATCTTGTTTGTCTTGTTTCAAATTGCAGGCCAACCCCACTCCCGTTGTGGTCAACACAGACAGTGTCGACACCCCCCCATATGTGAGTATTGAGTCATATGTAATCAATAATGCCGAGTTTTAAGTTTGTTTTATCCACCTGATGATTAACATGTGAATAATGTATTCCTCTGATGTGGGTTATTGTCTTACTATACTAAGATCCACAAGAGGAGGGGGTATTCATTCATCCATCTATTTTATATACCGCTTGTTAGCTGGAACTTATCCCAGTCGACCTTGGATTAGAGTAAGGTTAACCTTTGTATGCATTTTTGGTTCCAGACATTTATATTTATCATCTTACGACTAAACTTCTCAAACAAAATTTTGTGAAGTGTACTGATATGCTGAACTTGTGATCTCAAGGGTCGTAGTTATTGCTTTTTTCTTTTAAGTTAAATAATCATGTACAAAACCAAAAACCCAGTTTGAGTGTGTGCATTTATCACAAACCGTATTATACAGTATAAAGTATCACCATATATTCATATTATATCGTTTTATCGCCTCTCATCCCACCAGATTCATCAGTTCATTTTCAAGACGAGATAGACCTGTTCTATGCAACAGAAAAATGCTATATTTATTTTAGTGAATTTACATTTTCATTAATAAGAATGCCTTTTTTTTGTATCAGGCCTTGAATATTGTAAACACTCAGTTTTTGTGTGAAAGTGTTTGCCCAATAAATGGAGTCTCTTTGTCCAAAGCAACAACAGAAAGCTAAGGATCCTTGCGCGGCATTTACATTTTTAGGATTTTTTTCCGCCCATTCATTGTCTCTTGCAATTATTACATGCATTAAACATTAACAACAACCTTTAATCGTCCTCATGTCATTAAATGTAGTAATGTAATTGTAGTAACGTAATTTCAGTATTTCTCCCTCTGGAAAACAATGTTGTTTGGTTAAATGGTAAATCCAGAATAGTTTGAGCCCAGATGTCAGTTTACTGGTGGCCAGCTGCCACAGCAAATCAGTGTCTGTCATTGTTAGCTAAGTTTATTATATAATTACTGTGAAAATACTCACCTGCCTGGAATAAAATCCAGGAAGCTACAGACTTATTAATCAAGTCCTGTTTAATAATTGTATGTTTGTGTATTTTTTTTACCATAGCTTCCTTATTAAAAAATAAGAAAAAGGTATTTATACGTAACATTATTGTTATCAGTACAAGTAGATTTTATATTGTAGGTTTACATTTATATTTTTCTGGGTGGCAGATCATTCTTACTTATTGTATATGGTGGCTAATGAAATATGGTGATACAAATGTACAGTCAAAACTAATCTGACTGCACAAAAACACAGATTACAGACAAGGAGATTATGCAGACCACTGGGATGCCATTTATTTGTGCACACGTGTGTGCTCACCCATCTCCTCCTATGCTCAAAATCAAATAACTTTATCAAATTTGTGCCTGGTACATTTTAAGACATTCACCCACAACCAATTTTATTTTGTTTAATGATTGTAACTAATGAGCATTGATTAAACCCGGACCACATGAAGTGCCCATTAACTACATGCAGTAGAGCTCACATGCGAGCCGTGGTGGTGAGTGTGCAGTGATCTGTGTTGCTGGAAACAACATCTATTTTTATTCTTTTTATCAATGCACATGTGTTAAAAGTACAATTTCAATGTTGATGGTGTGCATTTATTATAAAATAGAATGAAGGTTATGGCAAAGCTAGCGACTGTGTTTTATGCGATTTCTCTAACTCAAACAAAAAATCGATAGATTACTCGATTATGAAAACAATAGATAGCCTCAGCCTTAAAAGATAACCAATAATATTCTTTGACAAATTGGTAAATGTAGAAATACGAAAAAGGACTGAGGCTCGGCATTTCAGCATAACTCATGAAAGTGAAACTGGAATGTTTCAAATTATACTTTATATGAAATGATTCAATTTCAATTATTTTAAAAATGTATCTGTGTCTTGCTTGCTGACTAATTTCTGTCCCTTGTTCACCACTTGCTGTCTCAAACAGGTCAACGGAACAGACGCGGACTATGAATATGAGGAAATCACAATGGAGCGGGTATAAAACATGCACCCTCCCTACATAGTGCAAATGCATCAGGGTAATAGAAACATAAACAACATACTGCCAAAAAGTCAGTAGTATGTGTAGACCTGCCAGCATGTAAGCATTTTTCGTACATGTGGGTGTTTAGGAACTCTCAAAAAATGCCTTCAAGGTTGGCAAGTCTTTTACAGTGTGTGTACTGCAATGGAAAACGTTAAAACCCAAATTGTTGAAGCCTATTTGTTTTACATATAGATTAGACGGACATGCCCTGTGTTACATATCATGGCTACGTGTCAGTGTTGTTTTCGTTCTCTCCCCAGCTCACATTTTTTGCACATTTTTACCAACCCTATTTTACGAACATTACTATTGCTTCTCCATCAGTCTCAACTTTCTTCCTCTGATCCTCTCGGCCCCTTTCTCATTATACTCTCTTTTGTCTCACCCCGAGGCTCTCTCGCAGTTCTTCTCGCTCAGTCTTTTCTCCTGTGACCTGGATATGTCTGCTTGACTGGCTCTGCCTTAAAAAACACTATGGATGTACAAACGTACATGCAAACAGAGACGCAAAAATGACACACATTCATGCCCAGTAAGACGGATCGCAAGGAATATAGACAAGGTTGTTTTTTTCACCAGAGATAAAATAAAACAACAATCAATTTCATAAAAACAAAACTGTTAAAAGACTAATTTAGCAACAGAAACATTCACGTATTGTTCCCATAGCCATTCCTATATTATGTATGTGTTAATTTTAATACTGTGATATTTTATAGCAGATCTACTAATAACTCTGTGTCTGCCTAAGGTTATACTCACCATATAATGGTTGTCTGTTGCAAAGCGATACTTATGAGTCATGTGTTTCTCTCAGTTAGTAACAAGGTAAAACCACGTTGCCAGTGGCTGTTTTACTTATGGGTCACTTGGGCAATTGTCCAAGACTACATTATCTTGGGGGCAACAGAAGAATGAGAGGGGAAAAAATGATGTATAAGTATTTCTGCTCGGCAACCCATGCCCCACCATACTGCTAAAAAAGGATGAATCCATAACAATGAGAGGTTATCATCACACCTTGAGGGGGTCTCGCACAGGGCGCTATTGAAGCTAGAACCTGCACATAGCTCACAATGTCATTAAATAATGCAGAATGTAATTCAGAGTTGAATGACAAATTACACCACAGACCATATTTTGACTTACATGCACTAGATTCAGTACTAGTTCCGTTTCTTGCTAAGTTTTTATTAGTTGTTGGGCTACATACTTTTCACTGAAATATGCTTGAGAACACAATACTGTCTGCACTCGATTATTGCAGGGGTTACGTATGGTGTCCGAACAGTGCCGAAATCTGCGTATGTAAAAAAGAAGAACAGTCTGAAGAAGAGTAGTCTTGAGTGTAGGGTCTAAAGTTTAGACAAAATAACCCATTTTATATACTGTTATAAAAACAATAAAAACACACAATTGCAATCTCAATGTGAGGATATCATATTAGCCATTCTGGCACTATGAATTCAGATATCGATAAATTAGCTACCTTTTATCATATAAAGTAGGTCTGCATCTCCATAATATAACATTGCAATTACTTGGGGAGCAGATACTGATCATTGACCTGCTCAGTGGTCTTGTGGTTAGAGTGTCTGCCCTGGAAGGTCGTGAGTTCAAACTCCGGCCAAGTCATACCAAAGACTATAAAAATGCGACCCATTGCCTCCCTGCTTGGCACTCAGCATCTAGTATTGGAATTGGTTGGTTGAATCACCAAATGATTCCCGAACGCGGCCACCGCTGCTGCTCACTGCTCCCCTCACCTCCCAGGGGGAAACATGGGGACGGGTCGAATGCAGAGGATAATTTCACCACACCTAGTGTATGTGACTATTGTTGGGACTTTAACTTTTAACTTTAACTATAAAAAAATTTTGCCAGTCAAAGTAAGCTATCTGATGTGGGTTCTGAACCGAGGATGTCGTTGTGGCTTGTGCAGCCCTTTGAGACACTTGTGATTTAGGGCTATATAAATAAACATTGATTAATCTTTAATTAAATCAAATTGGTAAAACTTGTTGTTAAAGATAGCATTTTTCCACATGATATCATAAAAAATAGTGATGTCATTATTTAATAGATAGTAGTATAAAAAAATAGACTAATTATAGGTTATTTTGTCTAAAGACTCTAATCTTATTTAGAAGCGACACACAACAGGCCCCGTTCATATTGGCACTGACCAGGCGATAGCAGGTATTTAAAGTGACCAATCAGAAGAAAGGAGAGTTGCTTGGCCATGTATTCAATGACCGGCCCTGTGGAGTAGAACGTCGCGCATGTAGACAAACAGAGAAACAGAGTCCGCACAAGCGGCAAATTAGTCCGCACATACAGAGTGTTTTTTGAGCGCAAGGATTTTGGCACTGTTTTGACGCTATAGTTACGCCCCCCCAATAGTAAGTATATTTCGGTAAAGTCGAGATGCTATTTATTTTGTGATTTGTGTGATTATTAATGTCTTTATAAGTCCTACACATACTCTACACAGCTTTCACACACAATTAAAAACACTTCCCCTCTCTCTTATATCTTAAAACAGTGCATACACTCTAAAACCTATGTAATTTTACCATGAGAACTCAAATTGGTACTCAAATGTTGACATACTTTTTTATTTAACAAGAAGACATAATTAACCTTTTCGAGCTACTCAAATACTGTATCAATGTACTCAATGGTACTCAATGGTACTTTAAAATCTGCACTGCACTGTATCTGCAGTAAGTAAACTGCCAAGTGGCGAGGGAACACTGTAATATAATTATTATTATTATTATTATTACTTAAAGTTGTTTCAAAAACTTAAAAAAAGTAATATATTGTGGCCGGAATACAAGTAGACTGGCTACACTGCGGTACCGTTGTTAGATGCATATACATGTGTTACATGCTTTTATATCACTGACTCGTTGTTTATTATTACACGTTTTTGTTTAGGGTAACTCAGGTTTGGGATTCAGTATTGCAGGAGGAACTGATAATCCTCATATTGGAGAAGACCCGTCCATCTTTATTACCAAGATTATACCAGGAGGAGTCGCCGCCCAGAATGGACGACTCAAGTAAACACACACAAACACACTATGTTTGCATGTTCACTATATGTTGTGTGGCTTTTATTCGATACATCCTGTGTTTTTGTTGGGCAGGGTGAATGACTGTATAGTCCGAGTAAATGAGGCAGATGTCAGGGAGGTGACCCACAGTGGGGCCGTGGAGGCATTGAAGGAGGCTGGAGGTCTGGTCAGACTGTGTATACGACGCAAGAGGAGTCACAACGATAGAATCATGGATATAAAGCTAGTGAAAGGTCCCAAAGGTGAAGAAATACTACAAACATAATCACAACACGGTCTTTGTATGATTACGTACAGTACTGAAAGTTTAAAAATCATATATTAAGCAGAGGTGCTTTTAAAAGCAGGTAAGATTTTTCAGTCATTGCACTTATTCTACCCGTGTTCAGAGCATTTAAAGTGAATTTGTTGCTTCTAAATAATTTTCCAGCAATTAACTATTATGCCAACTGGTCCCAATTAGCCATCGATTCTGTTTGAATTATGGACCCGTGATTCTAAAATTCTATATAATAATAATAATAACAAGCACTAACTAGAGTGCACAATCGAAGAAAAAAAATGCCCGTACTAATAGTGGCCGTGTGGCAGTGGATGTTGAGGTAGATGTTTTACAAAAAAAGCAAAATGCAACAAATCAACCTCAAAATACACACTCATTCCTTTTACCATATTTTCTGGACTATGGTATGTAAGCCGCACCCACTAAATTCTAAAAGAAAAACATAGTTTTCCATATACTAGCCGCACTGGACTATAAGCCGTAGATATATACGTTGTGAAATGAATTATTTACACAGAAATATTTTGTAAATGATTATTTACATACTTTAATTGTTTCCAAATGGTGCCTGTAACACGGCAGTAAAACAGGAAAAATTAGACAAAACAGAAGTCATTGTCATGGTCCCTCTAACTGCGGAAGCCAGCTCTCCAAGCAGCTAAACAGACTGAATAACTCCACGGTTTTAGTGAATTTTTTTAAGGAATTTGTGAAACTGGAACAATAAAAAAAGAATCCCATTGTAAGTTAATAATACTAACACAGATGCCTGTAAACGTGTTAGCATAGTAGCTAATGCTAACGACTCTAGCTTGACTACATTACTGTAGCATGTACAAATATGCATGAAAGCACTGCTATCAAAAATGTGACGGTATCGTAAGTATGAATTGTTTTAGTTATATTGTAAAACTTACAAACAATGCATGGTGTGATGAATGAAGAAACCATACGAGTAGAAATGCTATGGATGACTAGTAGACCGAATGGCAATTGAATTTCCGGTTCTCTGCACTAAACAGAAGGAAATACTGTAGACGTTCAACCCACAGCATCTGCAGTGAGCGAACTTGTCCAAAAGATTGCGCCACAGTACAAAAAATAACACACCTTTTCAGGTTCTGTGGGTGTTTTATAGAATCTGTTTGTTGAATACAAAACATAATGGCTGTTAGCGAAGAAAAATCTATCAATCCATCACCGTTTTATTAGGCGCAGGGTAAAAAAATGTAGCGGCTTACTTTCCGAAAAATACAATAATGTGAAATTCTGGGGTACACTGTGTAATTTATCAGCAATGCTCTGAATTGGGAGATATCTTGCAACACAGTTAGGCAGACTATGAAGTCTTCTTTACTGCATTACCGACACCAGGCTTTTTGTGTCCCTAAACAACATTTTCTTTATGGCCCCATTTTGGTCTTAAATATTACTTGTAACTCACTAGGGGCTATAAGGATGATTGAAGCATAGTGAGCATTGTAATAGAGTCGGCCTTCGCTACATCGCTCTTCAAAGTTTGCGGCTTGTAAAGGTGACTATTTGGGTGTTATTTCATTGCTAGGAGGCTTTCTTAATGTTAAAAAAACATATTTACAAAGTTGGTTTATAAGCTGTAGCTCTGAAAATATTAGCGGAAATTTGTTTACCACGATCGGAACCATTTAACAAGGATAAACAATTGTTTTCTGTATTACTTTTGACGACCGGAATTAGAGCTGGTTCTCGGAGCCTTCGTGTGTGCATAAAAGACAAAACCAACAAAAATGCAGTTTAAGTACATTTATAATTATATATTGAGAAATAATGTATTATATTTTACATGTTATGTAAAGCTTTGTAAATAATCATATGTAAACAATAATCAAAACATTTACAATTCAGTTCAATACAATATGTTCAATAGTCATATGTTTATTTTAGATAACTTGAAGGTAGAAAAGCGCTATACAAGTATAACCCATTTATCATTTATTTATAATGTCAAAAGTTTATATGAACAGGGAAACATTTTTTTTCGATGTGTTCAATATCTCCTACCGCAGTGAAGCCACTTCAAAACAATTAATTGAAAAAGTAAACAATACACAATATATGCGCTAAATCAATCAATCAATAAATCAATATTTACTTATACAGCCCTAAATCACGAGTGTCTCAAAGGGCTGCACAAGCCACAACGACATTCTCAGATCCCACATCAGTGCAAGAAAAAACTCAACCCAATGGGATAACAATTTGAGAAACCTTGGAGGGGACCGCAGATGTGGGGACCCCCACTCCCCGGGCGACCGGTGCAATAGACGTCGAGTAGATCTAGCATAATATTGTGAGAGTCCAGTCCATAGTGGATCTAACATAATAGTGAGAGTCCAGTCCATAGCGGGGCCAGCAGGAGATCAACTGTAATCTTTTAATGCTAGACATAGGGAGACCCGAAAATAATACGTTACAGCAGGGGTGCCCATTACGTCGATTGCGAGCTACCGGTCGATCGCGGAGGGTGTGTCAGTCGATCGCCAACTAGGCATTGAAAAAATAGTCCTAAAAATTAGCGATCAGAAATCTTCACTATGACGTCACTTTCGTCACTTGATTGACATTCACGGCACCCGAGGGTCTTGTGAAATGACGCTGGCTGCTGCGAGCTCAGTGTGAAGGAAAAAAAGACCGTCAGGGAGGCAAGAAACACTTTTTATTTCAACCATACCTCCTGTCAAAAGCCTAAAGACTGACCACATAGTTCCTGTCTTCACAATAAAAGCGCTGCTCTATCCTGCCTGCGCTAACAAACTAAGAGTCTCAGAACGCTGGCGTGCACAAGCTCGCAAGCCACTGAGTTTGCTGCCAATATCTTTCTTGTAAAGTGTATAAAAAGGAGTATGGAAGCTGGACAAATAAGATGGCAAAAATCAACCACTTTCATGTGGTATTGGACAGAAAGGAGGACTTTTTTTCTCCTCCATTAAAAATTGTGGACGTTCTCATCACTACTGTCTGATTCCAATCAATGCAAGTCATCAGAATCAGAATACACCAACTTATATTCTTGTCTTCAGGAAAGGAAGGAATCTATGTGTTAAACATGCTTGTATTATCATTGAACACCTTTTAACTTGTTAACAAAAACGTCTCTTTCATAAATAAATAAATATAAATTATATATATATATGAATGAGGTAGATCCCGTCGACTCTGTCATTTAAAAAGTAGCTTTCCTGCTGAAAAGTGTGGGCACTCCTGCGTTACAGTAATCGAGACGAGACGTAACGAACGCATGAAACATGATCTATCTCAGCGTCGCTAGTGGACAAAATGGAACAAATTTTAGCGATATTACGGAGATGAAAGAAGGCCGACGAAGACAAATGTTCTTTGGAAACCATATCTTCGGGGAAAAATTTTGGCTACAATATACAATTTAAATAGTACGTTCGTTTTAGTAATATGACGAAGCAATGTAAATTAGCAATTTTCTGAATGGGCTTTTAAATTAGACGTGGCTGCGATGCCACTAACCGAACTAAATTTATTAAAAAGGACATGTTGACTCACCGCTTAATTGAAGTTTAGCAGAAACAAGGTATAATTGTATCATATATACAATTATATTTTATTATTATTATTTGTTTCAATTCAGTCCATCAAAGTAGAACAAGCAAACACCATCAGAGCACGACAACCACCGTGCGCCATAATCATGTGCTTCCCCCTGAACGACAGCATAGTGTCAGGGTTATAAAACTGTAAATTTATGGCGGTATAGTTGGTTATGGTGGTATTGTGGATTTCACTGCCTTTAGAATAACAAACAGATGGAGTTGGCTTGACATCGTCAGCATTTACACCGCTTTATTCTGTGTTTCAGGAGTAATGTGATATGGTGATAAATATATTGAGTTTGAGGTTTTTTTATTACAAAATAATAATAGATACTCCAGATAGAAATACAGCAGATATAGTAAGAAAGTGAAAATAGTGAAAAGTGAAATAGAAATTAATAAAATATACATTTCCAATTACGATACTTCAGCTCTATGTTTTATACATTGTTCTCAGTGTAGTAGTATAATTTAATATAACTTTAAATAAAATATGTAAGTGGTACTAGTAGTTGGAGAGTTATATAAATAGTTACAAAAAGTTGTAATATGTTGATTGTTTCTTCCAGGGCTAGGATTTAGTATAGCTGGTGGAGTTGGAAATCAACACGTTCAAGGGGACAACAGTATCTATGTGACAAAGATCATTGAGGGAGGAACCGCACAAAAAGATGGACGACTACAGATAGGGGACAAACTTGTGGCTGTAAGTCTTTTTTTTTTCTGCTGAAGTCTTTATCGTCCCCCTCTTTTCCCTTGAATTTAACAATTGTGTTTACTATACGAATTAAAATCCCTTAAATTATGTATTTAAGTGTAATTTTTAGAATTTGATTACATTCTAATGTAAGAATCTTATTTTTTGTGCCTTTATAATGCAGTATATTTCTTCCTGTGTCTGCAGGTTAATGGCTCTTGCTTAGAGGAAGTATCTCATGAGGAAGCAGTGGCCGTCCTGAAGTCCACACCCGATGTTGTTTATCTCCGTGTGGCCAAAAACTCCTCTGTATTCATCAATGAAAACTTTCCCCCTCCTGATGTCACCAATTGTAAGTACTGTACATACATACACATTCATTGTTTTTATTCATACAGTAACTGCAGTATGAACTAAAATCTCCCCTCAATCATACTAGATAGATAGCGAGGTAGACTTTATTCATCATGAAAGGAAAATAATTGTTATTATTATTTATCTAATTTATAACAGCACAAAATAATACACTTTCACTTATAATGCTTAATGCATTATACTGATTTTTATTTTTAAAGTTGCGTCCTAAATCTTTTTCCTTCGAAAAAAAATAAAACACAATTTAATTCGTAGTAGAGCTCGATTTTTTAAGCAAAAATATCAGGGCTTCACAGACATAGTATGTGATTTGATTGGACGATGATAAACTAGACACAAGAGACGATACGTAAATAGTAGATGCATAATATGATATAAAATATGGGAGTAAAAGTAGACACAGCTTTCAATAAATAATACATTACATTCGGGCGGTATAGCTCGGTTGGTAGAGCGGCCGTGCCAGCAACTTGAGGGTTCCAGGTTCGATCCCCGCTTCCGCCCGCCTAGTCACTGCCGTTGTGTCCTTGGGCAAGACACTTTACCCACCTGCTCCCAGTGCCACCCACACTGGTTTAGATGTATTAGATATTGGGTTTTTCACTATGTAAAGCGCTTTGAGTCACTAGAGAAAAAGCGCTATATAAATATAATTCACTTCACTTCACATTATGAAAATAAATAATACTACATTGTGTAGTAAATGCATAAATGCTTAGTATAATCCAGACAAAATGTATATTAAAAAAAACATTTCCTGGCTGTGTATGTTTGCTGTTCTGGCAAGAAAGGTTGAGTGTTTTCTCAGCTGTAAATAGAACTCACTCACACTTGCAATGTGCTTTGTGGTGGTAGAGACAACATTGTTTACAGTTAAGTTTCCAATACAGGAAGAAAAAAGTGAATATACTGATAAGCAAGCATATTAATAGGGTTTTTATTTTGCCATTGTTCTGTTTGTGGCAGTGTTTTGCGTACATGACACATGCTATAGTGTATGTACGTGCTATTGTACGCACTAGTGTATTAGAGTACAGGATCTTTAATGTCAGAGCACAATTCATGGCCAGGGTTGCTTTAGGAAGGGAATCCTTTGTGTAAACTGTTCTAAAACCATAAATGTGATGGGCTTGCTGTGCCGTCCCCTGACAGAGCAAATGGTAAATAAAAAAATACATGCTCATGACACACTAGAACTATTGCTACTTGATTTCATGACATTTTGTTTTTGCCAAATGACCAGGTACCCGTACAGTAGTGTGAAAATGTTTGTTGATTTGGAATATTGTGACTTGACTGTGCCAAAGTCCTAGGGCCTGATCTTCTCAGATCCAAATTCCACGCGCTAAGTAGCGTGTGCAAACTATAATATTGTGTGTACTATTTGTAGGCGTATTGCAGGTGATCTACTGTGTGTACATTTGAGAACTAGTGCAAAAGTGGCCCAGACCGCCCTACAGTATGTAGCCTCCTAAGACCCGATGGCATGCATTTTTTATTTATCTCTGCTATTTGGGCTCTTTGGGAACCAATGAGTATAAAAACAAAAAAAGGTTGAAAGTATCCTGAACTTTTGGATGTGTTTTCAGTCATCTTGAATCCAACATGTGATGTGGTATATCGCTACTCTTTCTCCTCCACTCATTTGCAGTATAATGTCCTCAGTAGATTAAAATGTTGTTGTGGTTTACACAACCAAAAATGTGATGTGAAGACCGGGTTCTAGGGGGTTAAAAATGATGTTTTTGTGTGTGTTATGTGACTTTCATTATGGAGACCTCATTTACTGCACATACATATTATCATGCTCCACCCTGTGGCGTTTTTCTATGTTTTGAAACATGCAGCATCTATGTACCACTTTTTGGGGGCATTTATAAAAAAAGTTTTTTTTTATATTAATTCAAAAATTAACGTCATTAAAAAAACACCAGTAGAGACTGAAACGCATCAATTGATTTTGTGTAACTCAGCTCTTTAAAGGGGATTTATTATGTTACAGTAAAAACAGGTACCTATTGGTACCTGTTTTTGTGTATGTGGGATCTGCATAAGGTAAATCCAGACAATTTGAAATCAAACCATGGAAGCAGGGCGGAGATATTTTGAAATAATCTTGTCTTCTCTCGTACGTCCTCCAAACGAGAGAATTTGCCCAATTTGTGACGTTTTTCCAATTGATGACGTCAGCGGATAACCTCATGAATGATAAATATTTACCCGAAGAGCTTTGTGTAAGTCTGCCAATTGTAGCCCAGCGCTGTAGTCAAAAAGTTCCTTCTTTTTCTCTATACTCTAGTTTTTTTGGGCAGACTGGCTCACACATGTAAATGCATACTCCTCTTTTGCCATTTTTAACACAAAGTAGCTGTGGAGGTTGCCCCCCAGTGGGTTCTTCGGACCACCAAGCATCGACATGATGCTTGGTGATGATCACAACACAGTTTTATTTTTCAATAAGTCTGTGGGTTGCTTTCCAGCAAGTGTCTTTTGTCTCTCTCGCTCTCGCTTGCACTCTTGCTTGCACTCTTGCTCCAGCTCCAACAACGTCTCTCCTCCCGGTTGCTGCTTATACAGAGCGACAGGTGATTAGATAACAAGGCCCAGGTGGGCCATCTACGCACCTGTCGCTGATTTTGAGGCCGGTCCTGGCACACCCCGTTCCGCTGCAGGCCCGCAGGCCACGCCACCCTCCACATACCTCCACCGTCAGGCGCAGGCCAGGAAGCCCTTGCGGTAATCCACACAGAACCGCACAGACCCATCCTTCTTCCCCACCAGAACAATGGGGCTGCACCACGCACTGTGGGATTCTTCTATTACCCCCAACTCCAGCATGGCTTTTAATTCCTCCCGAACCACTTTGCGTTTGTGTTCCGGGAGCTGGTAGGGCCGAGACCGCAACGTAACACCTGGGCTGGTCTCAATGTGATGCTGGATGAGGTTCGTGCGGCCGGGCCGAGGGGAGAACACATCAGAAAAGCGCTGCTGCAGCTTAGCAACTTCTGCTTTCTGCGCTAACGTGAGCTGATTATCACAAAGGAGGGGGGAGGGCGGGGCAGAGCGCGAGATCTCCGGCCCGAACTCCTCCTCCTCCTCGACCACCGTCACCATGGAAACAGGCTCCGCCTCCTTCCATGCCTTCAGGAGGTTTAGATGGTAAATTTGAGTGTCTCCGCCTCGGTCCGAGAACCGGACCTCATAATCCACATCGCTCACTTGCCGTGTGACCACAAAGGGTCCTTGCCGTCCGGCGAGTAATTTAGAGCTGGACGTTGGAAGTAACACAAGTACTTTTTCTCCCGGTGAAAATTTCCTTAGCTGAGTCCCCCTGTTATACAAGTGCTGCTGACGTTCCTGGGCCCGGAGCAAATTCTCACGTGTGGAGTTTTGCTCGCAGGTCCATGACGTATTGAATTTAATTTTTCCTGGGGCTTGGACCCTCCTCCCAGCTTTCTTTAAAGGCCTACTGAAACCCACTACTACCGACCACGCAGTCTGAATTGTTTATATATCAATGATGAAATCTTAACATTGCAACACATGCCAATACGGCCGAGTTAACTTATAAAGTGCAATTTTAAATTTCCCGCGAAACTTCTGGTTGAAAACATCTATGTATGATGACGTATGCGCGTGACGTCAATGGTTGAAACGGAAGTATTCAGACACCATTGTATCCAATACAAAAAGCTCTGTTTTCATCGCAAAATTCCACAGTATTCTGGACATCTGTGTTGGTGAATCTTTTGCAATTTGTTTAATGAACAATGAAGACTGCAAAGAAGAAAGCTGTAGGTGGGATCAGTGTATTAGCGGCTGGCTGCAGCAACACAACCAGGAGGACTTTGACTTGGATAGCAGACGCGCTATCCGACGCTAGCCGCCGACCGCATCGATGATCGGGTGAAGTCCTTTATCGCTTTGTCGATCGCTGGAACGCAGGTGAGCGCGGGTGTTGATGAGCAGATGAGGGCTGGCTGGCGTAGGTGGATAGCTAATTTTTTTTAGCATAGCTCTGTGAAGTCCCGTAGCTAAGTTACCTTTAATGGCGTCGTTAGCAACAGCATTGTTAAGCTTCGCCAGGCTGGAAAGCATTAACCGTGTAGTTACAGGTCCATGGTTTAATAGTATTGTTGATTTTCTGTCTATCCTTCTAGTCAGGGGTTTATTTCTTTTGTTTCTATCTGCAGTTAAGCCCGATGCTTTCACGTTAGCTCCGTAGCTAAAGAGCTTCGCCGATGTATTGTCGTGGAGATAAAAGTCACTGTGAATGTCCATTTCGCGTTCTCGACTCTCATTTTCAAGAGGATTGTATTTTCAAGAGGATTGTATTTTAAACCACCTCGGATACGAGGTGGTTTAAAATACAAATCTGTGATCCACAATAGAAAAAGGAGAAAGTGTGGAATCCAATGAGCCCTTGTACCTAAGTTACGGTCAGAGCGAAAAAAGATACGTCCTGCATTGCACTCTAGTCCTTCACTCTCACGTTCCTCATCCACGAATCTTTCATCCTCACTCAAATTAATGGGGTAATCGTCGCTTTCTCGGTCCGAATCGCTCTCGCTGCTGGTGTAAACAATGGGGAAATGTGAGGAGCCCTTCAACCTGCGACGTCACGCTACTTCTAGTACAGGCAAGGCGACCAAAAGTTGTGAACTTTATTGTCGATGTTCTCTACTAAATCCTTTCATCAAAAATATGGCAATATCGCGAAATGATCAAGTATGACACATAGAATGGATCTGCTATCCCCGTTTAAATTTAAAAAATTCATTTCAGTAGGCCTTTAATTATGTCCAAAACCCCCCGAGGCTTCCTGCCGTATAATAATTCAAAAGGGGAAAACCCTGTGGAGTCTTGGGGTACCTCCCGCATTGCAAACAGTAGGGGCTCCAACCATTTATCCCAATTTGGTTTGTCCTTGTGCGTGTTATGGTTGGACTAAGGGGAGGTGACGGCAAACAGACACCAGGGGACAGTATGTACAATGATTTATTATATATATATATAAATATAATATATATAATAATAATAATAAACAATACAACTAAACTAAGGAAATGGAGTGTGAACTAGAATAAGATTGTGTGTGGTGTAAGACTATGTGTAGAATTTAACTGAAGCGTGTATTACCAAAGTGTTGAACGAGAGACGAGGAAGTCCAGGGGGCAGGCAGGTGATCCGGGATTCAAGCGGGGGTCCGTGGGGCTGAGAGGGGCGTCAAGTCCAGGGGCGAGTGAGGAGTCAGGAACAAGGAAGGCAGTCCAAAAACACAGGGGGGAGATCCAGGGAAAAGTGAGACGCACAGCTCACTGTCCAGGCGACGGAGGGTACTGCGGGGACACGGAAGAAGACAGGGGGGGTTAAGGCACGGAGAGGAGGGGGAAAAGCATGTCAAAAGTGTGGGAGTATTTCAATAAACGGCCTAATAATGTTGTTGTATGCACACTGTGTCGAGCGGAAACGGCCTATCATAGCAGCACAACGGCTATGAACGAACATTTGAAAAGAAAACCATCAACTAGTCAATCGTCCGCGCGAGTATGCGTTGTCATCATTACACAAAAACATGAATGTGTCATTTGTATCTGCTAGGGGTGTAACGGTACGTGTTTTGTATTGAACCGTTTCGGTACGGGGCTTTCGGTTCGGTACGGGGGTGTACCGAACGAGTTTCTAAGCTAAAGCTAACTTTAGCTGCTAAAGTCTTAACAAGCTGCTTCGCTCCTCTGCCTCTGTCTCAGCACGCAGCATTGTCCCACCCACACAACCATCTGATTGGTACACACGCAGCATTGTCCCACCCACACAACCATCTGATTGGTACACACGAAGCATTATCAGCCAATCAGCAGTGTGTATTCAGAGCGCATGTAGTCAGCGCTTCAGCGTGGAGCAGATAGGTGTTTAGCAGGTGAGCATCAGGCAGCGGACTCTCCCCAAATGATAATAAACACCTCCCAGTCAACTACTAGTAACATCACTATGAGCCCGTTGACCTTCTAGAAATATAAACTGCTTGTCCTGGCTTGAGGTGAAGGCTAATTACCTCTCAGTTCCAGCCACATCGACCCCTTCTGAGCGCCTATTTTCAGCTGCTGGGAATATTGTAAACAAGAAAAGAAGCAGAGCATGTAGACATGCTAACCTTTCTTCATTACAACTGTTAGTCACTCACTGGAATGAGTAGAATTGGTTATTGTGTACTGTGTTGGACTGGATGTTTATTTTGCACATTTTAAAAGCAATACTTAATGTTTACAGTGCTCCAGAATATTTAGATGGGCACTTTTTTGTATTGGATGTTTATCTTTATTTTTGCAAATTTTAGCAAATAAGCAATACTTTCACTTTTGTTGAAATGTTTACACTGTTGTTACAGAATATTTCGTTTTGCACTTTTTTGTATAGGATGTTTATCTTTATTTTTGCACATTTTAAAGCAAAATAAGCAATACTTTTACTTTTGAAATGCTTATACTATTGCAGAATATTAAGATTTGCACTGGATGTTGACTTTTATATTTGCACATTAAAAAGCAAATAAGCTACTTTTAATTTTGTTAAATGTTAAAAGTTTTAAATGTTTACATTGTTACAGAATATTTAGTCATGTTGTTGTCAATGTTGACTGAGTGGCCATACTTCTTTTTTTTTGTAAATAAAAGCCATGCCTTTTGAAAAAACGGGCCTACATTTATTTTTTCATCTTCATTTTGAATAAAAAAATAATCGGTAAAATGAAAAATAATCTATAGATTAATCGAAAAAAATAATCTATAGATTAACCGATTAATCGAAAAAATAATCTATAGATTAATCGATAGAAAAATAATCGTTAGCTGCAGCCTTATACTGTACATAATAACAACATGGAATAAAATACATAAATATACATAAAATATATCTCAGAGCTACATCGTATACCAGTGATGGGCAAACTACTTTTGAATCCAGCCCGCAAAATATTAGAACAAAATTGAGTAAAGATCTGTTTCGAGGATTGCCCCAACAAAACTGATACTAGACTTTGACGCACTGACAAAAAAGGGTGATCAACAACACTGCTCCCACTGAAAGAGAATGTAAGTGTTAACCCTGTAATACAATTTTTGTGTTTCTTTGAGGTTCTGATTTGATATTGTTGAAAATAGATGTATAGCCCATGTTTGGGAAGTCTACTCTTAGGTCCGAGATATAATATGCTTTGAAATGCATCATGTGCATTTGTCAAATTTCAAAAGCCAATGTGGCCCCTGAGCCAAAAAGTTTGCCCACCCCTGTCATATATAGTGCCCTCTTGTATGTTGGACAACTATTAAGAGTCACGTCTCCTAAACAAAATTACCAATTTTACTCTACAGTGTATTGTACATGTCACTAATAAAGTACCTTTTATTTCACTACAAGTGCACTGCAGAAGTTCTAAGCGGTTCATTTATGAGGATGGCCACACAAAATGGACCAACAGTTTTGAAAGCATGTTGAGAAGAGACTTGTTTTTGTTTTGTTTTTTCCCAGCCTATCCCCCGCATCAAGACAACCACATAAGTCCCTACATGAGCGGGAGCCAGTCTGTGAGCCCTGCCCCACTGACCACACCCAGATACTCGCCAATGCCCAGGTCCATGACTGTAGATGATGATGTCACAAGGTAAGTAACAGTATTAATCTACCGTACATATGAACGAGAAAAGGCTGCATTTATTTCACAACAAAAATGATTTAGTGTTGTAAGGACATGTAATTTCTCTCCTAGAGAGCCCAAATTTACTGCCTGACCTCTGTCCGCCCTGCTAACTGGGCTGTGGTGGTGCGTGGACTTGTGTGTGTGTGTTTGGCAGATGGCAATCCAAATTTTTATCTGGCATGTAAACTGAGGTCACATACATACACACATGCACATACACTCTCAGTGCTGCTCTACTGTCTTTAATCCATTTTAATGGAAGGATTACAGCCTATCACAATCCTTGTCACTCAATTGGCGTCACCGTGGTTACGAGAATATGACTCCTTTCGTCATAATCCTTATGGCCAATCAGAATGTTTGGAGTATAATAAATCTGATAAGCTGCAGACTGACTGCAGGATGGTCATTTTTTATGTCAGCCCTTTTTTTGAGTCTCGTTCTGTTTGTATCCACCGTATTGCCTCTTTTATCTTGTCTCCCTGGTTATCAGACTGTCACGTCACTGCTGAACAATCCAACGAACTTGCACATTTTTAACGTGTTTGGCTGCAAATTAAAAAAAAAAGTTTGTTTCTATAAACAGTGTAATAGATCTCAGCTACTGTGGCTGTGCGATAGTACGTTGTGCAAACCTCACTTTCCGTCGCCTTAAGAGCTGCGCTGGGAAATTAGTTGACAGCCCATGGTTTTTAGCTCACTGGCTACCGCTGCTCGACTTAACTCTCAATTAGTAGGGATTTTTGGTCGCTGGTTTGAGCCCGTTGTGTGTGGGAATTGACTCTGCGTAATGACCACTGTTACACAAACGTTCAATCTGTTCTCTTTTAAGTTGGATATTTGCACTGAACTTCGATTTTCTTTATGCCCTGGAGCCCACTGCATAAAAAAAATTGTGGTAAAAAAAATCGGGCATTAATCATGGATCTGTGCAGATGAATTACGCAATTTGAGCATACATGTAACTTTACATTAACAGTGGATGGTTACCCAAAAGGCGGCCCGGGTTGTTATATGGTCAGTGATCCAGTCAATACATACACACTGTATATGAGTGAAGACAGTACGACAGGTTTGCTCACTGGCAAATTTCACTTCAAATTAAACCCTGACTTCAGATAAATTTGGTAGCAAGTTTTGAGCAAATAAATGATGGCCATTTAAGTGAAAAATTTTGAACAAATGTCCCTCTATGACATTCTCACAATAAAATGTGCCTTTTTGTCCATATATAGTGTTTTTTATTGATTTAAGTTATGTAAATGAGTAATAACCTGTGATTAAACATGATTAATCTAAAAAAAAATTGTGATTAGTCCGATTCAAGAAAAATAGCATTTAACAGCACCAAAAAAATTTAGTTTTTCAGCTCACTGAAACTACAGATAATCCAACCTTGTACTGTACATGTATATTGTACAGTATCACTTTTGTAAGACCAGCATCACATTAAAGTTGTTTCATAACCACATGCAGTTTTTACATATGAATACTGTCATTTATAGCAGTCGTTCTCAAATGGGGGTACGCGTACCCCTGGGGGTACTTGAAGGTATGCCAAGGGGTACGTGAGATTTTTTTAAAATATTCTAAAAATACTCCTCTCTGAGCTGCCACCTTACCGTAGTAGAGGAGTTTGCGTGTCTCAATGATCCTAGGAGCTATGTTGTCCGGGGGATTCCATGCCCCCTGGTAGGGTCTCCCAAGACAAACAGGTCCTAGGTGAGGGATCAGACAAAGAGCAGCTCGAAGACTTCTATGGAAATACAAGAACCGAGACTTAGATTTCCCTCGCCCGGACGCGGGTCACCGGGGCCCCCCTCTGGAGCCAGGCCCGGAGTTGGGGCACGACGGCGAGCGCCTGGTGGCCGGGCCTGTCCCCATGGGGCCCGGCCGGGCACAGCCCGAAGAGGCAACGTGGGTCCCCCCTCCAATGGGCTCACCACCCATAGCAGGGGCCATAGAGGTCGGGTGCAATGTGAGCTGGGCGGCAGCCGAAGGCAGGGCACTTGGCGGTCCGATCCTCGGCTACAGAAGCTGGCTCTTGGGACGTGGAACGTCACCTCGCTGGGGGGGAAGGAGCCTGAGCTAGTGCGCTAGGTGGAGAAGTTCCGGCTAGACATAGTCGGACTCACTTCGACGCACAGCAAGGGCTCTGGAACCAGTTCTCTCGAGAGGGGATGGACTCTCTTCCACTCTGGCGTTGCCGGCAGTGAGAGGCGACGGGCTGGGGTGGCAATTCTTGTTGCCCCCCGGCTCAGAACCTGCATGTTGGAGTTCAACCCAGTGGACGAGAGGGTAGCTTCCCTCCGCCTTCGAGTGGGTGGACGGGTCCTGGCTGTTGTTTGCGCTTACGCGCCAAACAGCAGCTCAGAGTACCCACCCTTTTTGGATTCACTCGAGGGAGTACTTGAGGGTGCTCCCCCGGGTGATTCCCTCGTTCTACTGGGGGACTTCAACGCTCATATTGGCAACGACAGTGAAACCTGGAGAGGCGTGATTGGTAAGAATGGCCGCCCGGATCTGAACCCGAGTGGTGTGTTGTTATTGGACTTTTGTGCCCGTCACGGATTGTCCATAACGAACACCATGTTCAAGCATAAGGGTGTCCATATGTGCACTTGGCACCAGGACACCCTGGGCCGCAGTTCCATGATCGACTTTGTAGTTGTGTCATCGGATTTGCGGCCTCATGTTTTGGACACTCGGGTGAAGAGAGGGGCGGAGCTTTCTACCGATCACCACCTGGTGGTGAGTTGGCTGCGATGGTGGGGGAGGATGCCGGACAGACCTGGCAGGCCCAAACGAATTGTGAGGGTTTGCTGGGAACGTCTGGCAGAGTCTCCTGTCAAAGAGAGTTTTAATTCCCACCTCCGGAAGAACTTTGAACATGTCACGAGGGAGGTGCTGGACATTGAGTCCGAGTGGACCATGTTCCGCACCTCTATTGTCGAGGCGGCTGATTGGAGCTGTGGCCGCAAAGTAGTTGGTGCCTGTCGTGGCGGTAATCCTAGAACCCGTTGGTGGACACCGGCGGTGAGGGATGCCGTCAAGCTGAAGAAGGAGTCCTATCGGGTTCTTTTGGCTCATAGGACTCCTGAGGCAGCGGACAGGTACCGACAGGCCAAGCGGTGTGCGGCTTCAGCGGTCGTGGAGGCAAAAACTCGGACATGGGAGGAGTTCGGGGAAGCCATGGAAAACGACTTCCGGACGGCTTCGAAGCGATTCTGGACCACCATCCGCCGCCTCAGGAAGGGGAAGCAGTGCACTATCAAGACCGTGTATGGTGAGGATGGTGTTCTGCTGACCTCGACTGCGGATGTTGTGGATCGGTGGAGGGAATACTTCGAAGACCTCCTCAATCCCACCAACACGTTTTCCTATGAGGAAGCAGTGCCTGGGGAATCTGTGGTGGGCTCTCCTATTTCTGGGGCTGAGGTTGCTGAGGTAGTTAAAAAGCTCCTTGTGGCAGGGCCCGGGGGTGGATGAGATCCGCCCGGAGTTCCTTAAGGCTCTGGATGCTGTGGGGCTGTCTTGGTTGACAAGACTCTGCAGCATCGCGTGGACATCGGGGGCGGTACCTCTGGATTGGCAGACCGAGGTGGTGGTTCCTCTCTTTAAAAAGGGGAACCGGAGGGTGTGTTCTAACTATCGGGGATCACACTCCTCAGCCTTCCCGGTAAGGTCTATTCAGGTGTACTGGAGAGGAGGCTACGCCGGATAGTCGAACCTCAGATTCAGGAGGAACAGTGTGGTTTTCGTCCTGGTCGTGGAACTGTGGACCAGCTCTATACTCTCGGCAGGGTCCTTCAGGGTGCATGGGAGTTTGCCCAACCAGTCTACATGTGCTTTGTGGACTTGGAAAAGGCATTCGACCGTGTCCCACGGGAAGTCCTGTGGGGAGTGCTCAGAGAGTATGGGGTATCGGACTGTCTGATTGTGGCGGTCCGCTCCCTGTATGATCAGTGTCAGAGCTTGGTCCGCATTGCCGGCAGTAAGTCGGACACGTTTCCAGTGAGGGTTGGACTCCGCCAAGGCTGCCCCTTGTCACCGATTCTGTTCATAACTTTTATGGACAGAATTTCTAGGCGCAGTCAAGGCGTTGAGGGGATCCGGTTTGGTGGCTGCGGGATTAGGTCCCTGCTTTTTGCAGATGATGTGGTCCTGATGGCTTCATCTGGCCAGGATCTTCAGCTCTCACTGGACCGGTTCGCAGCTGAGTGTGAAGCGACTGGGATGAGAATCAGCACCTCCAAGTCCGAGTCCATGGTTCTCGCCCGGAAAAGGGTGGAGTGCCATCTCCGGGTTGGGGAGGAGATCTTGCCCCAAGTGGAGGAGTTCAAGTACCTCGGAGTCTTGTTCACGAGTGAGGGAAGAGTGGATCGTGAGATCGACAGGCGGATTGGTGCGGCGTCTTCAGTAATGCGGGCGCTGTATCGGTCCGTTGTGGTGAAGAAGGAGCTGAGCCGCAAGGCAAAGCTCTCAATTTACCGGTCGATCTACGTTCCCATCCTCACCTATGGTCATGAGCTTTGGGTTATGACCGAAAGGACAAGATCACGGGTACAAGCGGCCGAAATGAGTTTCCTCCGCCGGGTGGCAGGTCTCTCCCTTAGAGATAGGGTGAGAAGCTCTGTCATCCGGGAGGAGCTCAAAGTAAAGCCACTGCTCCTCCACATCGAGAGGAGCCAGATGAGGTGGTTCGGGCATCTGGTCAGGATGCCACCCGAACGCCTCCCTAGGGAGGTGTTTAGGGCACGTCCGACCGGTAGGAGGCCACGGGGAAGACCCAGGACACGTTGGGAAGACTATGTCTCCCGGCTGGCCTGGGAACGCCTCGGGATCCCCCGGGAAGAGCTAGACGAAGTGGCTGGGGAGAGGGAAGTCTGGGCTTCCCTGCTTAGGCTGCTGCCCCCGCGACCCGACCTCGGATAAGCGGAAGAAGATGGATGGATGGATGATTCTAAAAATAGCAACAATTCAAAAATCCTTTCTAAATATATTTATTGAATAATACTTCAACAAAATATGAATGTAAGTTCATAAACTGAACATCAAATCAAGTAGGCTATTCCATTCATTACCATAAACCCAGAGTTTCCCCAATGCCATGATGGTTTGACCCTCACTAAAATGTCTGTCAAAAAGAACTGTGAAAAGAAATGCAACAAGGCACTATTCAGTGTTGACAGCTAGATTTTTTGTGGACATGTTCCATAAATATTGATGTTAAAGATTTATTTTTTGTGAAGAAATATTTAGAATTAAGTTCATGAATTCAGATGGATCTCTATTACAATCCCCAAAGAGGGCACTTTAAGTTGATGATTACTTCTATGTGTAGAAATCTTAATTTATAATTGAATCACTTGTTTATTTTTCAACAAGTTTTTAGTTATTTTTATATCTTTTTTCCAAATAGTTCAAGAAAGACCACTACAAATGAGCAATATTTTGCACTGTTATACAATTTAATAAATCAGAAACTGATGACATAGTGCTGTATTTTACTTCTTTATCTCTTTTTTTCAACCAAAAATGCTTTGCTCTGATTAGGGGGTACTTGAATTAAAACAATTTTCACAGGGGGTACATCACTGAAAAAAGGTTGAGAACCACTGATTTATAGCATGCCAATAATGACTGGTGTAAAATATGTAGAGTTGTGCTCAATATTATTCAACCCCCATTGTAAATTATATTTTTTGCAAAGATTACGAACTTACATTAGTTTTTCAAGGAAGCAAAAAAAACACAATTTAGATAGCTCAACACAGCTATGATTACAAGTTGTCACTATCTATTGAAATTTGCTGTGTGTTCAATGATTTACATTTTCAAAAGTACATATAATTCTAACTGGGGCTTGAATAATTTTAGTATAATATTACAGCCTGCAAGAAGAAGAGGTATCCTTTTAACTCTTGTTCTTTTCTTTTTTTAAATTGGTGTTTTAGATGTTGAGAGGCGTTGTTTGTCGTTGTGTGTAAATAGCACTGCCACAAAATAAAACATGATAAAATACTGACATCTACTGGGCAATGTGAAGATTGAAGAATGCCCATGCTTCAATTGTGGAACGCACGCCTCTTCAAAGCCTGTAATAATTAAGATAGATTTAGAATTATACTTCTAGAAAATAAATACATTTAGTCTGTTATCACTATGCCCTCATCTAAATTGTCATGTTTTAGTATATTGTTACACTTTAAATCATAGACACATTAATTGTGTTTAAAAAAGATTAATATATAAAGTATCATTTTCTCCAGGGAACCCAGGCGTCTGATCCTCCACAGAGGATCTACAGGTCTCGGTTTCAACATCGTTGGAGGGGAAGATGGAGAAGGAATCTTCATCTCCTTCATTCTGGCTGGTGGTCCTGCTGATCTATGTGGGGAACTTCACAAGGGAGATCGAATCCTCTCAGTATGTTTTATACAGTAAATACATATCAACTAACATCATCGTTTAACTATATTGCAGTTAGAACAATATGCCAGTGCTATTACCTTAAAGCTCCTGTTGAGATTAGTTTTTTTATGATGCATTTAATTCTATCATATAGTAGCAACACATGTCTTCTCATTTGACATGGAAATATGTGTCTGTGGATCTAGGTGAATGGGGTAGACCTGTCTAGTGCAACACATGAGCAGGCAGCTGCAGCTCTAAAGAACGCGGGACAAACTGTCACTATTGTTGCACAGTATAGACCAGAAGGTGAGTGATTCCATATTAAGTTGCCAATTGAAAAAAAGTAACATACATCTTTGTTAAGTACGGGTGTAAAAGTAAAGAGGAGGTTTGAAAGAAGTTGGCATATTATGAAGTTATTTTCATGGATTAAAACAGTTCCTATGTGTCTGTGACAAGGGCCAGTTTTTCACAGTCACAATTGGGCTAAAGTCCACAACAAATTTTCTGACATACACAGATAACAAACTGAAAAATATTAGCTGTGTAACAGGTGATGGCTGGGTGTTCAATAACTTACTGTGTACGCTGAAAGATACACCACACAATTATATGTCTCAACATGCTTCAACCTGGGTATTCGTCTGCTGGGTGACTGACAAGCCTGTAACCTAGGCAACCGGGTTATAACTTACAACTGAGCCTCAGCTAATAGGATGCTGTTGCATTGGGGGTCCTGAAAATATCGCTTACATAGACATGCATGCAAGCACCTTATACTGCACCACTCGTGCAGTATAAACTATGTCTGGTTCCGTGGTTATTGACTTGCAGTAGAGCCATTAGCTATGTATTATTTATTTAGAGAGGTGATACAGAGAACAAAGATGGTAAGAGCTGGTAAAGCTGGAAAGTGATATGTAGTGCTGAATGTCTGGAAGACAAGGCATTGATAATGTAGCCCAAGATAGATTATGATTTGATTTAAAATTCATTTTTATTTAATCTGCTAGTATTTTCTTGGTCATACACTGTACTCTTCAGTCTGTAGGTGTATGTGTATTCAAATAAATTGTTTTGAGGGCCACATTTCCAGAAAGCTAATGGCCGGGGAGCCGGACTTTTTCGTTCACTATTAATGTTATTTTGTATATTTTTGAGAACCAGCGTCCTGCACAGTAGACATTTGATTTTGGTATAGAAAAAAAAAAATTCAGTGACAGGAGCTGTTTTTAGGACTTTTTGCAAAAAAAAAGCTAGTCAGAGATTACCTCTATAACAGCACTATATAGTGTTTTTAAGAATTTGCTGCAAAAATGTCCGCCTCACAAGTTTTACTGAACTAAAATTGCGAGCTACCAGCTCAATAGCCAAAACGGAAGACCTAAAATGGAACCTTGAGAAACACTAATAGTACAATAATACTGTAATATACTGTATATAAATAAGTTCAACACATAACAACTGACTGCATCTGAATTTAACGAGCTACAGCAACACCATAGTTACTGTACCGTATTTTTCAAACTATAAGGCACACTTAAAATCCTTTCATTTTCTCACAAATTGACAGTGTGCCTTATAACCCGGTGCGCCTTGTCTATGAATTATTTCTGGTTGTGCTGACCTCGAACCAATTTTACATGGTACATGGTGTAATGATAAATGTGACCAGTAGATGGCAGTCACACATACGAAATATGTGTGGACTGCAGGCTGAATGAAGCCTGTTCAATAAATAACTGTAGCAAGCACTGGTAAGACCAAAACGTTGCTGTTTCATTGAAAATATATAAAATTACACAAGGCGTTCAAAAATCGGTCAATGTTTTCGTACGACTTTGGTAAACTACGAAGCCGCACCGCTTGATAGATTGTTGGCACATTACGGCTACCGTAGTCAGCGATGCTTCAACATACGGGTATTATTATGGTGCGTGTGTATAAGGACCCCAAAATGGCACCCATTAGGAGACATAATATATGGCCTTTAGTTTCGACCTATTGTGCAAAACTAACTTACATCCATATTGGTTTTCTGCTATTGTCTTTTTGGGATCTGCATAGGTCTCGAAAATGTGCGCACGCCCATTTTCGCCATTGTAGTCCACGCCAGTCAATAAGGTTCTTTTTCTCTACCCTCTTGTTGTGAGGCATTCATCCTCCGCTGTTGCCATTTCTAATATAAAATAGCGTACAGTTGTAACTTAATCTGTCAGTAGGCTTGCTATGGAAGCGCTAAAAACGACTGGTACAATAAATGTGACGGGGAGAGGATGCTGTCAAAGTGGGGCCAGGTAAATAAGACCGGTCAGAAAGCGACTTGACATCACATCACGGTCTGTAAAACATCATCTTTGAAAAATGCTGACCAAAGAACCACCTTTACATGTTATGTACACCACAATGAAGTGTTTTAAATTAAGAAAAAAAATCATGATATGACCCCTTTAATGTGCTTTATAATCCAGTGTGCCTTGTATATGAATATAGACCTGAATAGACCCGTTCATGGGGAGTGCGCCTCATAGTCGGAAAAATGTGGTGCATAGATCGTAAAAAAATGGTAACTGCCAAAAACGGAGAGGACTCAAAACCCAAGTTTTGAGTTGAATTTGGGCCGCCTCCTTACACCCTCCTTGCTATAACTTATTTAAATTGTTTCATTTTGCATATGAAGGCTTTTCTGTGTCGTGACTCTTCCATAACGCACACTGGTGAATGCTGAACAAGCTCTTTCTTAAGCCTTCTGTCCACGCTGGGTGTTGGGGTGCAAGTAATGGGTGTGTCCATCTGACGTCCATGTTTGTCCGGTTCCCGTAGCATCACTGAGAAGTGACCTGCGGTGCACCCTCTGTTTCCATCACACATAACACATGGAGAGTCCCCTCAAATAACCTCCATTAGTAGTGGAAAAAGTGAGCCTCATACTGTGTTTGTCTGTTTGTGCAGGTTATATTAGGAACATTACCTGCTGTCATCAAACACAGTGCAGCATGACACAGAGTTAATGTCATCAGTCTGTGGGTGCGTGTGTGTGTTCTGTTCAGCAAGTGAAGCATGTTGTAACATGTAAAGCCTTAATGCTGCATGTGTTTTGACTGATTGGTGTGTAGATATGCTGAAATGCCAATTTCTAGTGTCTAAAATCAGACGAAAAGTAGAATCTAGAGCAGTGGTGTCAAACCTACGGCCCGCGGGCCGGATCAGGCCCGCGAACAGGTTTTATCCGGCCCGAGCGATGAGTTTGCCAATTTTTTTTTTTTTTTACCAAAGAAACTGCTGTTCTAAATGTGTCCACTGGATGTCACAATAGCGATTCTGTGAGGCAAGGAAACGGTTTATACTGGGGCCAAACAAGAGGTGCACAGTAAAGGGTGACTGTGGCTCCTCCTCCTCGACCCACATGAAACTTAAAACCTGCCGTTTTATGGCTTCTGCTTAGAATACATCGTTGTTTGGCACCCTCGTTGCCCCAAAATGTCTCTGTCAAACACAAGAAAAGTGAACTTAACCCTTTTGAATAGTTTTTGACTCCAATTCTTATGATTTGTTGAGTTAGCTCTGGATTGATACGTGGACATGACAAAAGAGGTATTTGATCCCGAGAAGAGTTTACATGTTGTGTTTTTTGTTCAATCCGAGAAAGACTGTGACTTTAAATTTAATCCTGGCTTTATAGATACACTGAGACAATGTCTAAGCTCATTGTGTTTTTAAAACTGTACCAATTTCCTGAGAATGTTCAACAAACTTGAAGTGTTTTGTCCAGAGGATTATTTGTGATTTGTAGGTATTTATAATGTGCTTTTTCTATTTTTGGCAAAGTAAACAACCTCGAGTTGTCTTTATTTTCAAGTTATAATGCCATGATTTTACCATTACAGCCCACTTGGAAATAGATTTTCCTCCATGTGGCCCCTGAGTTCAAATGAGTTTGACACCCCTGATCTAGAGACTTCTGTTTTTCAACACTTGGTGTCCCGGTGGAGTACAGAAATGTAATGTCGTAAATATTAGACCATATGTAATAAGGTGATCATTTTAAACCAAGTATAAGAGCACTGATGTCTCAGTTTGACGGCAGTATTTGTCACTGGGATTACACACAACTGTCATTGCCGTGCAATGTACACACGCAGTCCATGTCTGTCAGCAGTAATACTGAGGTGCTGCACTGAGGATTAGCTCTACACTTCTGGTAGTACGCCTATTAGACTGAGAGTGTGTGTGATTGTGCGTGTTTGTGCGCAGCCATTAATTTGATGATTAACTGAAGAGCTTTGCTTTCACACACTAAGTTGTGGAAATATTTTCTGCCAAAGCTGTTCACTTGACAAGATGACTGCTAAGGATTATTTAAAATGATTTCATGCTTTCCGATTTGTGTCCTTTCTTTCTACATCTCAATTGTGGATGAGTCCCTGTACTAAATAAATGATGACACTGCAGTTTTCTCAATGCATTCTGTTCAACAGGAGTTTGTATTTAGATATGCATTAGAGGTGCATGTGCCTCTCGTGACATTCGTTTTTCCCCCTGCCCTACGCTTGCGGGGAGAAGAATTAGTCGATAAAAACAACGAGAAGCACATAGAGTACTGGTGCAATGCTCACAATCTAAAGATTAAAAAAAGGGACATTTGGGTGGCTTGCACGCTTCCTGCATTATGCAAAACAGGTAGGGCACAAGGGAGGAAACAGTGGGAGAGAAGACGACCAAAGATCGTAGAGGTAAATGAAGGGATAGAGAGATTGAAGTAATGTGAGCCTCCGAGCCATTAGTCCTTGTCATCTTTTTCTCGGTTTTCCCATGTGCTCCTCATCTGTATTGTTTCTTCTCGTTTGCTCTATAACATTCTCTATTTTGCCCCGAAGGGAATAAGCGGTAGAAAATGGATGGATATGTTCTTGTAAGAACGCACTGATGTTATTGAAAGTGGGAGTTAATGATCAATGACCAAGGAAACTTCTTGTTTGGTGAAATTGTCAAGATTGCTCTGTGAAAACTGTTTGAGGCATAATCAGGGGGGTTTGGACATGATCACACTGCATGCTTTTATGTTAACGCATCCAATTACGACGCATGGATGTGCGTGTGCTTCACAATACAAAGGTCCTGGGTTCCATCCGGACCCCAGGATGGAACCCAGGACCCGGCTTTCTGTGTGGAGTTTGCCTGTTTTCCCCGTGACTGTGTGGGTTCTCTCCGGGTACTCCGGCTTCGTTCCATCTCCAAAGACATGCAACTGGGGATAGGTTGATGGGCAACACTAAATTGCCTATAGGCAGGGTACATTCAGGTGCATTCAGGCGGTATACCGCCTGAATGCAGCTGAGATAGGCTCCAGCACCCCCGTGACCCCGAAAGGGACAAGCAGTAGAAAATGGATGGATGGATGGATCATAGAAAAAAGAAAAAGTATTATGCCAACGTAATGAATGAACCACTTCATAAATGTTGAGACAATTGCAGCTTATAGTGTTTTTACATTAGACAGCCTGTTGCAATATTGAGTAGTTAATTGATTGATTGATTCCCAGTTAACTTGGGCCAACCAAGTTGACTCTGTTTGCTGTGTTAACCAGCGTCTGCACTTTCTAAGGAGGCTCAGGGTTCACGGTGTGGCAAGCAATATCATGATGTTGTTTTATAAGGCAAACATTGAATCTGTCATCCGTTATGGCAGTGGTCCCCAACCACCGGGCCGCAGCCCGGTACCGGTCCGTGGATCGATTGGTACCGGGCCACACGAGAAATAAAAAATAAATTAAAAAAAATAAAAAACATTTATTTATTTTTTAAATTTTTGTATTAAATCATTCTTAAAAAACACAAGATACACTTACAATTAGTGCACATCAATATAGATCAATACAGTCTGCAGGGATACAGTCCGTAAGCAGACATGATTGTATTTCTTTATGACCAAAAAAATAAATAAATAAATAACCCCCCCCGGTCCGTGGGACATTTTCAAGCGTTGACCGGTCCGCAGCTACAAAAAGGTTGGGGACCACTGCGTTATGGCATCTCCACATGGTTTGGAGTATAACTTCAAAACCTTATCAAGAGGGCTGGTAAAATAATTGGCATGCAGCCCCCTAGTTCTCTTCAAGAAATATTCGACAAAACCGTGAGGAAGCAGGGTTTTAAAATCACCCGTGACCCACACCACATACTTCATGGTGAAATTGTGTTGATGCCAAATGGTAAATGGTACAGAACAGCAACATAATATATTGAGACACTCGTGATTTAGGGCTATATAAGTAAACATTGATTGATTGATATAAACTCAACAGGTATACATTTTCCTTTGTCCCACTGGCAATCAAAGCACTTAACAACAAAAAACTACTGTAATAACTGGATGCAATAATAAGGACTGCAATATTGGGATAGTGCAATACGGGGGGAGTGTAATGTGTGATCTCATAACTAACTGATATACCTGCGCACTGTTCACTGTCGTCACTGTATTTTCGGATGAACTGTATGTATGTATGTATGTATGTATGTAAAACGCTGTGTTTTGATGCCCAAGACAAATTTCTCCTCGGAGACAATACAGCTAATTATTACTATTATTATTATTACTATTAATTATCACCCGCCCCCAAACCAATTAAAAATAAATAAAAAATTATGCTTAGTCAAGCTTTACTGTAATGTGTGTGGGTGGGTAGCTTGATTCCTTAGGCCAAAGTAGGGCAGGAGGGCCTGGCATCACCTCCTCTTTCTGCAGCATGAGTGACCTGAGGAAACAGCGTGTGCATGTGTGTGTGAGTGTGGGTGTGTGTGTGTTTGTGTGTCTGCCTTAAAGCAAGCTGCTGTCATAGTGGGAGGAGCAACACCAGCGAAGGAGAGCGCACAATAGAGAGAGTTAGCATCTGTTGTTTCTGTTGCAGCCGAGCAGCACTGGACTGGATTTTGCATGCACACACACACGCACACACACACGCACACACATACACTTTTTCCTGCTTAGCTACTCGCACACAGTATCTGTCTCGTCAGGATTGCACACATGTGGCGCTTCCCTGAACACTTTAATGCACACTTCTACGCCCTCTCATGCGTCGCCTCCCATTCGCATCCCGGGACTCTTGCACTCCTCAATGCACTGACACTGATCTAACAGCCACCTCAGCATCATAGTGCAAGGAAGCTGAGCCTGCTACCAGCATGTGAGTACAGCGGAGACCGAGTTGAAAGCAACAAAAGCTGAACTAACTCAATGGCTACCATCCTGACTGCAGTTTTTACATGGCTGCATGTATTCGTCTTAGCAAGACTCACTATACCTTTTACTTCTGCATTTAGTTGTACCCTTATGTTCAGTTTTAGACAAAAAAAAAACTCAGTTGGAATGTGAATGCCATGTTACATGTCTTCTGAGCAGTTGTGCAGCATGCAGATAACATACCCTACTGTCTATGGTCCAGTTGCTAAAATAATCATTGATGTAGAGACATTGTTGTTAATATGAACATCACATGTACAGCATTGTTTTGATCTGGTCCTCTGGTTTACCTGTAAAAAGTGCATGAGTGCAACACTAAAACCAAAGTGATATAGACTTATTTGACTAATTAGAACCACAACCTAATAAACCACTCAATTTAAAACATGATGATTCATTTCTGAACACAATGACCAGTACAGCTTAAACGTTTTTGTTTAGCAGCATCTAATTTGTCTTTGTGTTTTCTACCGCCAACAATGTTTTTGCCTTTTGCTTTTTTGCTTTTGATTTGAACTTTTTCATAATACCTGATTTTGCTTTGATCGGTCACTCACCTTCTTACTTTTTGGTCTCACTTCAATATTCACTAGTATTTAGTCAGTTTCTGTCCTAATCCCTCACACTATCTGGAGAAAAAGTGCTCTGTGACAAACAGATGCCGATGCAATTCCAAGACATTAGATGGCAGTAGTGTTTAAACCATGGTGTGTAGCCTAGCTAGGAAGTAGTCTTTGCCATGAATTGAATGTACTAGTCTAGTATTATGTTGCACCCTACAAAGTGTCTGTACTGTAAGTATTGCACTTATTACACACCAGCAATGTAACGTGCACCTTAATTGTAGTTGTTATTACCAAATTCGGAGGATTTTAAATCGTCATGTAAAATCCCTAATGCTAATGAGAAGCATGTATATGGCATATTCAATGTAAATTAGCATCAAGTTAGCACATTTTGGAGAAGTGCAGCCCTGATTGAAAAAACTAAATATTACCCTGAGGCAGTTTGGCTAAGTCCGCTCTGAGTGTTGCTTGAGTGTTTGATTCCACGCCACGTGTTTGAGCCCGGGATGGAGTTTTTTTTTGTCTCTTTGAAATTAGCTGGATCTTGAGGAGGTCGTTCAAAAGACTGGCTTATTCTTACACACACACACACACACATATATATATATATATATATATATATATATATATATATATATATATATATATATATATATATAACTATATATATATAACTATATATATATATATATAACTATATATATATAACTATATATATATATATATATATATA
>NC_084749.1:12627138-12711586 GCF_033978785.1 Entelurus aequoreus
TCCCACGATTCGATTCAATATCGATTCTTGGGGTCACGATTCGATTAAAAATCGATATTTTTTTTTCAATTCAACACGATTCTCGATTCAAAAACGATTTTTATAATTGTAAAGGACAATGTTTTATCAACTGATTGCAATAATGTAAATTTGTTTAACTATTAAATGAACCAAAAATATGACTTATTTTATCTTTGTGAAAATATTGGACACAGTGTGTTGTCAAGCTTATGAGATGCGATGCAAGTGTAAGCCACTGTGACACTATTGTTCTTTTTTTTTTTATATATATATAAATGTCTAATGATAATGTCAATGAGGGATTTTTAATCACTGCTATGTTGAAATTGTAACTAATATTGATACTGTTGTTGATAATATTCATTTTTGTTTCACTACTTTTGGTTTGTTCTGTGTCGTGCTGTCTCCTCTCAATTGCTCTGTTTATTGCAGTTGCTGGGTCGGGTTTGGTTTTAGAATTGGATTGCATTGTTATGGTATTGCTGTGTATTGTTTTGTTGGATTGAATAATTAAAAAAAAAAAAAACAACGATTTTTTAAAAATGAGAATCGATTCTGAATCGCACAACGTGAGAATCGCGATTCGAATTCAAATCGATTTTTTCCCACACCCCTAATATATATATTTGTATATATATATATATATATATATATATATATATATATATATATATATATATATATATATATATATATATATACACACGTATATATATACACATATATATACGTATATATATATATAAATATATATATATACGTGTATATATATATATATATATATATATATATATATATATATATATATATATATATACAGTACATATATATATATATATATATATATATATATATATATATATATATACAGTACATATATATATACAGTACATATATCAATGTCAATCAATCAATCAATGTTTATTTTTATAGCCCTAAATCACAAGTGTCTCAAAGGGCTGTACAAGCCACAACGACATCCTCGGTACAGAGCCCACATACGGGCAAGGAAAAACTCACCCCAGTGGGACGTCGGTGAATGACTATGAGAAACCTTGGAGAGGACCGCATATGTGGGTAACCCCCCCCCCCCCCCCCCTCTAGGGGAGACCGAAAGCAACGGATGTCGAGTGGGTCTGACATAACATTGTGAAAGTCCAGTCCACAGTGGATCCAACACATCAGCGGGAGTCCAGTCCACAGCGGGGCCAACAGGAAACCATCCCGAGCGGAGACGGGTCAGCAGCGCAGAGATGTCCCCAACCGATGCACAGGCTAGTGGTCCACCCGGGGTCCCGACTCTGGACAGCCAGCACTTCATCCATGGCCACCGGACCTATGCAACTCCCCCTCGCAAGGGACAGGGGAGAAGAGGAGAGAAGAAAAGAAACGGCAGATCAACTGGTCTAAAAAAGGGGGGTCTATTTAAAGGCTAGATTATACAAATGAGTTTTTAGATGGGACTTAAATGCTTCTACTGAGGTAGCATCTCTAACTGTTACCGGGAGGGCATTCCAGAGTACTGGAGCCCGAATAGAAAACGCTCTATAGCCCGCAGACTTTTTTTTGGCTCTGGGAATCACTAATAAGCCGGAGTTCTTTGAACGCAGATTTCTTGTCGGGACATATGGTACAATACAATCGGCGAGATAGGCTGGAGCTAAACCGTGTAGTATTTTATACGTAAGTAGTAAAACCTTAAAGTCGCATCTTAAGTGCACAGGAAGCCAGTGCAAGTGAGCCAGTATAGGCGTAATATGATCAAACTTTCTTGTTTTTGTCAAAAGCCTTGCAGCCGCATTTTGTACCAACTGTAATCTTTTAATGCTAGACATAGGGAGACCCGAAAATAATACGTTACAGTAATCGAGACGATATACGTACCGGTATATATATATATATATATATAAGTATATGCAGTATTGGCGTTAACACAATGAACGTTAGAAAGTGAAAAAAACCCAAAAACGTTTGTCTTCTTTTCTCTCATAATGATTGTGAACAATTGGAAAAATTCCCCAAAAAAAGTACAGTTACCTTTAAGAATGTATTTGAACTGTTCTTTTTCCAGGGTGATGTTTATACAACTTGGACCCTTATTATTTCCCCCTCCCTCAGGGAGGAATTCGATAGGGCAGTTGCTGGTTGTTCCATCTCCATCGTTGGGGTCCCTGCGGGTGGGGTGGGTGGTTCCCGTGGCCCCGTGTTGTGCGGTCCTGCGGCGGCCGACTTGGGTGGGGTGGCCTTGGGCGGGCCGCGCCGTCCTCTCCGGGGGTGAGCTCGTGGGGGCCCGGTTGCTGGTGGGACGGAGGCGGTCTTCCCGTCCGGTTGCGGGGAGTCTCTGGGCCCCCTGGGCGGGGCGTCCCGCCTTTTTGCCCGTGTGGGGTGTGGTCTCTCGCTGGCTTGAGGGCTGGCTGTCCCCTGCTTCTCCCGTGCCTTGTCCTCTGCCGGGCGCGTCTGTCTGCGGCCTGCTGCTGGCTCTTCCGGGCGGCACGGGGGACCGGGCTCTGGGGTTCCTGTCGCTGGCCGGCCTGGCTGCGTGGGTCCGGTGGTCCCTGGTTCCCTGGGCGCCACACCTGCTGTTTGTGGGTTGGGCTCTCTGGGTGACTGGGGCCGCACTCTGGCTCCCACACACACTGGGAGTCAAATATATTGTACATACAAATACACATATACTCACATATACACCGTTATTCATACATAGGTACCTACGCTCCCACATACATACACAAATTTGTAAGGGTTGCCGGAAGTTGGAAGACCTGTCAGCGATCCTTTTCTGTCTCCCTGTAATGTTTGATCCTGTTCTGTCTCCCTGTAATGTATGTCTGATCTTGAATGGGATTGTGCTGAAAATTGTAATTTCCCCTCAGGGATTAATAAAGTATTTATGATTCTGATTCTGAAATACAGTACATACCTGCATACCCAAAGTTCGTACATCCACATGCACATTCACTGTACAAACATACATACAGTATACACATACATGTACATATACATTCACTGTACAAACATACATATACACATACTGCACATATACATTCACTGTACAAAGATAATATACACGTACTGTACATATACTGTACATTCACTGTACAAACATACATATATACATACTGTACATAATCATTCACTGTACAAACATACATATACTGTACATATACAAGTCCATATACATACATACACTCATGCAAATAATCACGTTTCATCAAACATATATTAACGGTGTTACCCTAGGGTAAACTGGATAACACATGGCACACTGACAAAGCTTAACCTATTGTGACTATAACAATCTACAAGGTTAATATACTGTAGGTTGCTTCTCTTTCTTCCCCTCCATTTTTCTGCTTTCTTTTGTATCTCTAGTTATCATTACGTATATGTATTGTTGCATTTGAACAACTGTATTGTTGACAATAGAGGTAAATTATTGGTATTGTTCATTATCAATTGCGCTATTTCTATTGGTATTTGTATTGCTCCATCTGTAGTGTAATAATGCTTATTGTCATTTCTGTATTATTATTTATTTTGCTAACTGCTTCTTTGCTATCACTTTTACCTTCATATTTGTACATATCGTATTTGCTGACGTTGCTCTATTGTTGTTGTTGTTGTTGTGTTTGCTGTTGTTTGTGTCTCTCTGTCTTATCCCCCTCTTGTCCCCACAATTTCCCCCTCTGTTTTCCTTTTTTTCTCTTTTTATCCCCTCCTGCTCCGGCCCGGCTACACCAAATGATAATATAAATACATTTAATAAAGTCAAATACAAATAAGGCAACAAGAGAAGTATCCTACACTTCTCTTTTGTAAAGTAAATCTGAACAGCTGATATGGGCATCTACATCAACTATATGATTTGCCTGAGAAGCTGGACAAAAAAAACAAAAAACTTGGACCCTTAATCTTCAAAGATTTTGACAACCAATAATCGAGTTGGTTAGTTAGTTAGTTAGTTAGTTAGTTAGTTAGTTAGTTAGTTAGTTAGTTAGTTAGTTAGTTAGTTAGTTAGTTAGTTAGTTACAGTGTGTTAATAAATGGTAACTGTCTAACAATAAAATATTTTTTTAATGTAAAATTTAAAAATTAGCTGATTATGATAACTGTGCTGTAAGTTGTTATATCTTGATATAAAATACAAAACACTTCAAACCAAATATGCATTGCTTACTATATTACCATCGGTATCCTACTTACAGTAAGTTTGCTCATCTATGGCCTTGAATCTTTCCTCTCATTAAGATGCACAGAAAGTCTAAGGACTTCTTTCTTTCATCCGCCACTAGTGGCCAAGAATGACTGAGTTTAACAGATATTTTATAGAAGATGTTCCTTAAATCCAATGTTTCATTAATAGTACTAAGAACACATTTACTTATTATTTTAAACTCAATTATATTTGATGTAACAAAATATCAAATGTGTCTGTACAACAGTCTTGATCAAAATGATCTATTATCTATTCTGGACTGTGTTAATGTTCCCTTTTTTGCTCGTTAATTTCTGACCCATCATGTTGAGAAGAAAATTATAATTATCAACTGCACTATACTGTACTAATTTGCAAAGGCAACCATATGGTTTTACCATTAAATCCCGCCCTCTGAGGGCAACCATAACTCGAGTTTGAAACTCTTGCTACTTCAGTCTAATTTAAAGGGTACAGTCTAATTTAAAGGGTACAGGATATTTGGTTTTGGAAGATGATTTCCCGAGTATGATGAAACGAGGAAAATAAATACAGAGAAAGGTTGTTGAGTGTGTACCTTTAGTGCGATTGAATTACACACGGTTAATTTGATTTTGTAGTCCACAGTAATGGTTCAGGGTCACTGACACACACACACACACACACACACACACAAACACACACAAAAAAGTGACATTCACCAGCTAGGTTTATTGCAGGCTTCTTGCCTGTGTGGTTGTTATCTGTGTACTACTCAGTCCTGTTTTACGTAACCTGGTGTTTATTCTACAATAATCAAGTAATGTCGCATAATTAGTAACGTGTATAAATCTTTTGCACATATTTATCAAAAGAAACATTGTAACAGCTTAATAGCAACTAGTAAAAATGGTTCAAAAGGGATTTTTGCACAGGATTGTTATGCTGAGTGGGACAGCAACTCCCCGCTCTTTGCACTGATTGGCCAACTGATTAGTCGCTTACAATTTACTGCTTGACATTCTGCTTGAATGGGGTTTCAGTTGTTCAGGGCAATTTGAAATAGTATTCCTGTGCCATCTGTAAACACTTTGCCATTTGCAGTGGTTAAAAGAAAGTGCAAATCATGGTACATGGTATCATGTACACTGGAAAAAGGAAAGCAATTTGAGTTTGTTAGGTTTGTTTCATCTGAAGGGACGAGCTAATGCGAGCCAACAATTGCTGCACCAATGATGTCACCCTGAGCTGAGCTGCTTGAACATCACTGTGTGATATTGGTGTGCATGTGTAATGTGGCCAGTGCTGCCATGTACAACACTACACAGATAAAGTCACACATGTCTTGTTTTATACATGACAGCTCCCATAGTTTTATATTTTTGCATATGGGTGTTAATTATATTATGACAACAAAGCTGTGCTCCTCATTTACACGTAATTGTTGTCCAACAGACTGAGCAACTAATGTATTTTGTTTACATTAGAGTGGCTATAGTGATGTAAACTAACTTTTTAGCATCCTTTTCAAATTGTGTGGTTGTGCATGTGTATTTTAGATCTTTTATGATATGGATCAGGTGTAATGTAGCAGAAGTTGCTTGACAGAACCTTGTTGATGTGTGTGAGTGAAATCAATATTAATTTAAACGCTGTGTAAGGAAATGCACTTAATACAGTATACCAATTCTCATAAATATTGACCACTTTTGTCAAACCTTTTAAGCAGAATTCTAAGATATATTACTACTGTTGCTTATTACTTTTTTAATCTTCTTTTTGTGTCTGTGTGTGCAGAGTATAGTCGTTTTGAGGCTAAGATCCATGACCTGAGGGAACAGATGATGACCAGCAGTGTCAGTTCCAGCTCTACGTCACTTCGATCCACTCAGAAACGCACACTTTATGTCAGGTAATGCCTAGATTTAAACACAGCTCGTGGTTCTCACTGCATGTGCTTTAAACTCTTACCCCAGCTCTCTAAGCTGTATTAATTAGTGTGCTGTGTGCTGTGTACGTGTGCGTGCGATGCTAGAAGGTGAAGCAAAAACACAAATCAAGTATTCAACAATACATATTGTTGAGCACTACTGACTCAGCAAACCACTGATGTTAATTTGACAGGTAAATCTATTACTATCAGATAATTGAAAGTCATCACACAGTAGGTTCAACTTTTACAGTGGGGCGCTTTGCCCAACATGGCACTTGTTTGACCCCTGAAGGTCGAGTCAGGCACACAGGCTGATACCCGCTAGCAAACTATTTCAGAGAACACATACAGAGGGTAACATTGTTTGAAATCACCGATTGGTGTCATAAAACTGCCATGACGAGTTGACTGTGCATGTCCTTAGTCTTTCACGACTGCTCGTATTTGCTTCCAGACGAGATGTGTGATGCAAGAAGCACCTCCTGTCTTTCACTTTTGATGTGTACCACATCAGAATTCAGTAGTAAGGTTCCGTACCGAAAAAAAAAGGAATATGAATACTGTAACAACCCCAGTATTTAGAGAAAACTAAACCAAACCCTGGCTAGCTAAATACAGCAACAAAGTTGCTAAGTTGGTAACACTGAATCCCACTGATTCTCTGACAGTCCATGTGCAATTGTGTTGAAAAAGAGAGTTTCCAGTACATACAGCCAACAAGTAGTGCCACATGTTTTCTTAACTGTCCAAATGTCTGGCTCAAATAAATGCTTGTATGGGAAACACTGAAGTGAATCACTTTGTCCACTTTCAGGGTTAAAAAATATTAATTAAAAAAAAAGATCAAATAAATGATACAAATCTATTACTAAAAATAAATTATAAGATGTTACAGTCTGTGTTGGTCTCAATCCCTAAGATCAGGGGTCCCCAAACTACGGCCCGCAGGCCGGATACGGCCCCCCAGCGTCCAAAATCCGGCCCGCGGGAAGTCCCAAGTTAAAAAAAAAAAGTTTTAAAAAAAATTATTATAATTATTTTTTTAATTTGTCCTTACTAGTCCATTTTCTACCTTCTCCTAGCCACTCAGCAAATCATATTGTCTAAAAAAGCATTTTACCATCGATAACGTGACATGCAGCAAGTGCGCTCTTTAAGTCAATTTGTGCGTGAGGAATATATATGTATGAATACATATATATATATATATATATATATATATATATATATATATATATATATATATATATATATATATATATATATATATATATATATATATATATATATATATATATATATATATATATATATATATACATATAGACACATATTAAGTTAAAGTACCAATGATTGTCACACACACACTAGGTGTGGTGAAATTTGTCCTCTGCATTTGACCCATCCCCTTGATGACCCCCTGGGAGGTGAGGGGAGCAGTGGGCAGCAGCGGTGGCCGCGCCCGGGAATAATTTTTGGTGATTTAACCCCCAATTCCAACCCTTTATGCTGAGTGCCAAGCAGGGAGGTAACGGGTCCCATTTTTATAGTCTTTGGTATGACTCGGCCTGGGTTTGAACTCACAACTTACCGATCTCATATATACATATATATACATATATACATACATGGACATAGACATATACATATATACACACACATATATACATATTTACATATACATATATACACACACACACATTTACATATATATATATATATATATATACACTAGAGATGCGCGGATAGGCAATTATTTCATCCGCAACCGCATCACGAAAGTCGTCTACCACCCGCCATCCACCCGAACCAACATTTTATCAAAACCACAACCGCCCGCCACCCGGGCGGTATTTATCATTATTATAATATTATTGTCATTTCCATTAAGAAAGTGTTCACTATTGTTGCCAGGAGTGCGTTCCTCACACTTTGTGTGCACAGTTGCAGCAAGCAGAACGATGCTTTTAAGAAGTTAAAAAAATGTTTTAGAAAGACAAGGCCTATATTTTCGTTAGGTAAAAAAAAATGTTCTGAATTTATTTCAATGAATATTAACTTGTTAACGTTAAAGTGCTCAAATAGGGACGAGGGCGGGGTGCACAGTGAAACAGTGAACAATTTTGCGACAAAGATGAACCTTTATTGATTGATCTGCAGCCATGACAAAATATCAGACAATCTCCATTGTCAACGACAGGCAGGAAAATAAAGATGAACACATACCCTATGTTGTAGGCATAGGCATAGGCTCATACGTTTTTAAGTTGAAATAAAAAAATAAATAAAAAATGTGCCTATAAGCCTTAGGCTGTCAATCATGCGCACAAACTTAAATTATACAACAACATATGTATGTCATACCTATTTAAACAAAAATAAATTAAATAAATAATAATAATTGAATTATAATGAAAATAGACGGTCGCGACAAACAAAGCAGGCTAAATGGCCTTACATTGTAGCCAATCGGAGATGCGCTTCACTTGAAAGCGAGGCCAAATAATTAACACACAGTAGTATATCTCCAATAGAAAAAAAAACACAATAAACAACGCAATTGCCTTAATTCCTTTGCATTGTAGTGCGCCCAAACAACACGTAACCATCAAAATTATTCAGCTGACCGAACTCATTTCATATTAGACATGGTCTTATTTGGTATAGCCTAGGTAACGTAGACTAATTCGTTTAACATATCCAACCGTATGTCTACTTACTTTTTTTTTTAGCACTATGCAGGAATAAAATTGCATCTACAGTGCCAGGATTCATGCAGGCGAGAGCGCCTGCCCTCTAAAATGCGCCCTGCTGCGCTGAATTAAGGAGCGCTCACTTGCGGCACTCAATTGTTGCTGGGACACATAGGATTCTCTTTATACATTTACTATATATATATATTTCCGAATTGGTTCAACCGCCATCCGCCCGAATCTATTTAAAATCTATTTTTTTCGTCATTCATCCGCCCGACCCGCGGATTACCCACGGACACTGCGGGTGTGTCCGCAAACCGCGCATCTCTAATACACACACACACACACATTTACATATTATATATATATATATATATATATATATATATATATATATATACATATATATATATATATATATATATATATATATATATATATATATATATATATATATATATATATATTTATATATAGCGTGGCCCCCAGCCAAATTGTTTTACCCCAATGCGGCCCCAGAGTCAAAAAGTTTGGGGACCCCTGCCTAAGATGCAGAGACGGCAGACATAGCGCAGGTAAAAAAAAGACTTTGTTGATGTTATTTAAAAAACGCTTTTCACAGATAAAATCATAAAGCGCTGTACAAAACATAGACGAATTGAAACAAGAAATCAATTAAAACAACAGGGGCAACATCATAAAAAGGATACAAAGTGGATTAAAAAGTGTAGTTAAAAGGTGCATTAATTAAAAGATTTACTAAAAAGAGAGGTCTTCAAATGTTTCTTAAAAGTGTCAACACTGTCAAGCTCACGGAGGGACTGGTGCAAGTTGTTGCCCTGAAGCGTAGGGGCATAACAACTCAGTGATGTACTGAGGGGCCCCACCATGCAACGCACGGAAAGTCAGGACTAAAATCTTAAACTCTATATGGAATTTGACTGGAAGCCAATGAAGACTGTATAAAATGGGGGTAATACGGGCTGTTCTGGGTGCGCTGGTCAAAAGTCTGGCAGCCGCAATTTGTACCGTCTGAAGTCTCTTTAGCATTGACTTGTTAAGGAGAGTGAAAAGAGAATTGCAATAGTCAATACGAAACGAAATGAACGCGTGGATGATCATTTCGAGATCCAATTTTGACAGCAGATTTCTCAGGTGATAAAAACAGTTTTTGATCAGTTGACGACAGTGACCCTCAAAAGATATTGACTGATCAAACACAACCGCAAGGTTTCTGACTGCTTTTAACAGATGCAACCAGAGCACCAAAGGAGTTCTTGATCAGGGGGATCTTTTTATCGGGAGCAATTATCAGTTTGTATTTTGTAAGAATTTATCTGGAGGAAATTTTATGACAACCAGTTTTTGATACAGGATACACATTCCAAGAACTCAGATAAAAAGTGAAACTCTGAATCATTGAACGACTAGTGGTTAGAGTGTCCGCCCTGAGATCGGTAGGTTGGACTTCAAATCCCAGCCGAGTCATACCAAAGACTATAAAAATGGGACCCATAACCTCCCTGCTTGGCACTCAGCAACAAAGGGTTGGAGTTGGGGGTTAAATCACCAAAATGATTCCCGGGCGCGGCGCCGCTGCTGCCCACTGCTCCCCAAGGGGATGGGTCAAATGCAGAGGACAAATTTCACCACATCTAGTGTGTGTGTGACAATCATTGGTACTTTAATCTTTAACCTTAATCCTAACGGTTGAATATCATCTGCATAGAAATGATAAGAAACATGCTTAAAACTACTGATCAACCTACAAAGTGGCATTAGATACAACAAAACACCACACCGCATGACAGGTTGGACACATTGGACATTACATTATTTAAATTATATAAACACTAGCAATGATCCATGCCAGTCCTGTATATTCATAGCATGAATATAGCATCGTGTTTGGCAAGCAGGAACAGGTTTGTCCTGATTGCCAAGATGGACAGGTGAGGAAGCCAGAACCTGGAGAGGAGAAATAGTGGCAAAAGGAGGCAAACAGGAAATAGAAACCAATAGTAGAGCGCTAAGCAAGAAATCAAATCAAATACAGAAACATAAGAAATCCTCCAAAGTCCAAACCTCAGTCATGAAATAAGAGCCATTAATAGGATCTTAAAACATCCATGTTTCCTAAATAAACTCTATTTTTAAAAAAAATGCTCAAATGATAACATAAGGGTTTAATGAGTGTTAGGGATGATGTTTGATAAGAAATTATCGAGTTCGAGCCTATTATCGAATCCTCTTATCGAACCGATTCCTTATCGATTCTCTTATCGAGTCCAGATAGGTTGTTGTATATGGAAAAAAGCACACAATATTTGGTTTAACAAAAGCTCACTTTTATTATATAAAAAAAAATACATCTAATAAATAAATAAATATTGACTGTTACCCCGCTAAAAAAATAAAATAAAAAAAATAAATATTGACTGTTGTTACCCAAAGTATATTAAGTGGGATTTTTCAGAAAAACAAATATATACAGTAACACAAAAACAAACTGTCTCTGTGATCACTATATGTGTATAAATAATACTATAGTGTTAAATAAAATCAGTCCCTTGGGCAGAAAACTGAAAATAATACAGCTCTCCAAAAAGTGCACTTCTGCTGCTATTTGACATAACTGTTTGTTATGATGCTTTGACATTTTTGCACTTTATTTCTTTATTGAAAGAAAATTCTATGAATAGAAAAGTTGTTTGCAAATGTGGTTACAATGGTAAAAAATGAAAAGTTAAAGCTAAAAAAATAAATAAACTATTGAGTTAAAATCTTTCTTTTTAGGGGGAAAGATGTGATGTTATGAGCTAGGGAATATAACAACTACACTACCCAGCATGCAACGGGAGTGACGAGCATGCGCGGTAGCCCCGAAAAGTGTTGTTGGATGTCGTCACCTGTGAAAGTAAACGTCAAGAACTCAGCCAACACGCCTCGTCTGCATTCTTTATAATTAGACAGACAACACATATACAGTGTGATTTTGTTTTGTTTACAAGGAAAGAAAAACAAAAGTTAAAAAAGGGAGATGTCATATATGTTGTATATATATGTATGTGCTGCGGTTGCTTTAAGAACGTTGTGACAGCTGCCGTAAAGGAGCTGCGTTGCTAGCCTGGTTGCTGTTTCCGGTTGGTCGTAAAAGTGTTCGTCATGTGTTTGTACCCTGTTTAAATCTCTCAGTAAAGTTATTCATTGGATTATACCTTTTGTTTTGAACTTTATTATTCCATTGTTTTTCCTGCTTTCCCTATCTGCGCCTAATGACTGAGCTACGTGACGTAAATTCTTGTGATGTCTCAAGGGGCATTTCTGGTCGTGATGGGATTCGTTCCGAGGGATTTGAATAAAGAATCAACTCTTTTTCTTTACTATAGTGGTCTCGATAACGGGTACCGGTTCTCAAAAAGGGATTCGAGTCCGAGGACTCGGTTCTTTTCTTATCGAACAACCGGGAAAACTGGTTTCGAGTATCATCCCTAATGAGTGTATGATTGTACAACTTTGAAATACATACATATAGAACATGTGTTACAATATTTTGGACCACAATACAAAACACCATAAGAACCCTCGGTGTGTGGGAGCCATGGGGAAATGGAAAACTATTGATGGAAACAGTTAACACAACATTTATGTTGTTTTTGCACCAGTAATGAAAGCCATATTAAAAGTATGAAAGAACTGTTGTGTTCTGTGCAAAAGCCGTAAGTAAGGCAATTAGAAACATTAGGGATACGTGTGTTTTTATATTGTTATTCTGTTTTGTTGCAAATGCTTGGATCTAGAGATAAGTGTAAATATAAGGTGTTATGTGTTTCGTATTAAAGCAGCAAAACATTTTTTGTACTTTAGCTGTCTCGCAGTTTTACCATTGGAAACTTACCTGTGACGGTAACAAGTTCAGATGACAGCGTGCAATCTGACATGTCTGACAAGTATGCATCAAACGTATTAGCCCCTGAGGCAGATGAGCTAACAATTGACAGCTAGCCATATCAGCACATCTCCAAAAAAGACATACAGTACCCACAGTGTTTATCACAATACAATTAGAATACTTATAATACTGTTCTCACATACAGTAAACCATTGATGTACGGCAGGGGTCACCAACCTTTTTGAAACCAAGAGCTACTTCTTGGGTACTGATTAATGGGAAGGGCTACCAGTTTGGTACACACTTAAATAAATTGCTAGAAATAGCCAATTTGCTCAATTTACCTTTAACTCTATGTTATTATTAATAATTAATGATATTTACACTTAATTGAACGGTTTAAAAGAGGAGAAAACACGAAAAAAAATTAAAATTAAATTTTGAAACATAGTTTATCTTCAATTTCGACTCTTTAAAATTCAAAATTCAACCGAAAAAAAGAAGAGAAAAACTAGCTAATTCGAATCTTTTTGATTAAAAAATTTTTTAAAAAATTAAATAAAAAAAATAATTTATGGAACATCATTAGTAATTTTTCCTGATTAAGATTAATTTTAGAATTTTGATTACATGTTTTAAATAGGTTAAAATCCAATCTGCACTTTGTTAGAATATATAACAAATTGGACCAAGCTATATTTCTAACAAATCATTATTTCTTCTAGATTTTCCAGAACAAAAATTTTAAAAGAAATTCAAAATACTTTGAAATAAGATTTAAATTTGATTCTACAGATTTTATAGATTTGCCAGAATAATTTTTTTGAATTTTAATCATAATAAGTTTGAAGAAATATTTCACAAATATTCTTCGTCGAAAAAACAGAAGCTAAATTGAAGAATTAAATTAAAATGTATTTATTATTCTTTACAATAAAAAAAAATAAATTACTTGAACATTGATTTAAATTGTCAGGAAAGAAGAGGAAGGAATTTAAAAGGTAAAAAGGTATATGTGTTTAAAAATCCTAAAATAATTTTTAAGGTTGTATTTTTTCTCTAAAATTGTCTTTCTGAAAGTTATAAGAAGCAAAGTAAAAAAAATAATAAATTTATTTAAACAAGTGAAGACCAAGTCTTTCAAATATTTTCTTGGATTTTCAAATTCTATTTGAGTTTTGTCTCTCTTAGAATTAAAAATGTAGAGCAAAGCGAGACCAGCTTGCTAGTAAATAAATACAATTTAAAAAATAGAGGCAGCTCCCTGGTAAGTGCTGCTATTTGAGCTATTTTTAGAACAGGCCAGCGGGCTACTCATCTGGTCCTCACGGGCTACCTGGTGCCCGCGGGCACCGCGTTGGTTACCCCTGATGTACGGTAATTGGATAAAAAGCATACACTGACATAGTATTATGTCCCCAGTTTTGATGACATCTTTGCCTTTTATGTTAGAAGACATGATCATATTCAGCATTTCTCTTTCTCCAAACAAATTGAGTTTCGCTGATGATGACGAAGAGCTAAATTTTGGTCTCATGTGACCAATTCAAAACGATTTTCTATTCATTCAATACATAGGATTTCAGCAGGATCTACCCCAGTCTGCTGACATGCAAGCAGAGTAGTAGATTTTTGTAAAAAGCTTTTATAATTGTAAAGGACAATGTTTTATCAACTGATTGCAATAATGTAAATTTGTTTTAACTATTAAATGAACCAAAAATATGACTTACTGTGTATTGCTGTGTATTGTTTTGTTGGATTGATTAATAAAAAAACAAATACAAAATACAAAACTTTAAAAAAAAAAAAATAATAATAATTTTTTTTTTAAATGAGAATCGTTTCTGAATCGCACAACGTGAGAATCGCGATTCGAATTCGAATCGATTTTTTCCCACACCCCTACCATTTATGTTTTGAAACTTTCCGTACAATTGACCACTAAATGGTAACATCCGAATAAGTTTTTCAACGTGTTTAAGTCGGGGTACACGTTAATCAATTCATGGGTAGACTGAGTAGAGGTGTGCAGGCTCTGAGTAGAGGTGTGCAGGCTCCACACCTTTTATGACACTGTGGTGCATACTTGCCAACCGTCCCGTTTTTAGCGGGAGAATCCCGATATTCAGCGCCTCTCCCGACAACCTCCCGGCAGAGATTTTCTCCCGACAAACTCCCGGTATTCAGCCGGAGCTGGAGGCCACGCCCCCTCCAGCTCAATGCGGACCTGAGACTGAGTGGGGACAGCCTGTTCTCACGTCCGCTTTCCCACAAAATAAACAGCTTGCCTGCCCAAAGACGTCATAACATCTAGGGCTTTTATAGAGTGCACAACTGCGCACACAACAAGGAGACGAAGCAGAAGAACGAGGAAATTACAGACATGGCGGCCGAAATGATATACTCATCATGAACGGAGAAGTTAAACAGGACAATACTGCCATCTAATGGATAGCCACTGGAACACTGAAATTCAAGTATTATTTTTTTTTCTATGTAAATAAAATAAAAATAAAAAAATATATATAGCTAGAATTCACTGAAAGTCAAGTATTTCATATATATATATATATATATATATATATATATATATATATATATATATATATATATATATATATATATATATATATATATATATATATATATATATATATATATAAATATATATATATATATATCAATCAATCAATCAATCAATGTTTATTTATATAGCCCTAAATCACAAGTGTCTCAAAGGGCTGCACAAGCCACAACGACATCCTCGGTACAGAGCCCCATATATATATATATGAAATATTTATGAAATACTCGAGTTGGTGAATTCTAGCTGTAAATAACCACGCCCCCAACCACGCCCCCCGCCCCAAACACCCCCCAACCAAGCCCACCCCCCACCTCCCGATATTGGAGGTCTCAAGGTTGGCAAGTATGCTGTGGCTTCTGCGATGTTCTATGCTTTCGTTTGCTGGGGTTGGGGCAGCTTGTCAGAGACCGGAACAGACGTAATAAACTGATTAAGAGAGCTGAAGGTATACGTGTGGCCTTGAAAGACAAATGTATGCTGCTATACATGTAATCTTTATGTAGCATCTGAAAAAGTGTTACTGCAAGCCCTGATTCCATGTATACCACTCCTACAGTGAACCCTGTAGCCTTTGGCAGGCTGGTTTTAATGTTGCAGGCACTGTCAGCCAATATTTTCATTGGAAATCATTAAAAAAAAAAAATTGTACAGCATGTATTGGTAGAATATACTGTATCTACCTCTCCTTGTCTGTCTCTCTCTCTCCAAGTCCCCTTCTCAGTCTCCACTCTGTTTTATTGATGAAAGCAGTGGGGACTTTAGGGGATGCCTGTTATTTCAGCTCTACTTAACACTCACACACACACTGCTGCCCTATTTTTCCAATTCCTTTCCCTCCGGATGGGTTTGGAATTCTGTGGTAGGGTCACACAGACAGAGCACCATTTAAACATGTGTACACACAGCATCAAGACAGAGCATCATAGTGACAAACAGTGACAAATAAGCTGATCCCATATTCTGAACAATGTAAACAAATATAATTGTGTCACTGATGTTGAGTACATCTATAAAGCCAAAAGTAACCTTGCCTATAATTTATTAATATCTCCATGTGTGCCTGCAGGGCGCTGTTTGACTATGACGGAAGTGCACCAGACCTGAGCATGCCCAATCAGGCCCTGCCTTTTCGTTTTGGTGACATCCTTCATCTGAGCAGTGCTGGTGAAGAAGAGTGGTGGCCCGCACGCCATCTCAGCCCGCCGCCCCCAAACTGCCCTGAAGTTGGAGTCATCCCCAGCCGCAGAAGGTTTGTTTAAAGTGTTCATGTGGCTAATGTGTGAATGGAGGTTACTTTATGAGGAGTCCCTTGATATAATGTCTTGCGAACCAGTGGTGAAAGGTTTTTTTCATAGTGGCGGACATAAAAAAGGGTCAAAGTTGCCTACACCTCTTGGGTAGACTGAGGTCCATAGAGGTGTGCAGGCTGCACACTTTTTATGACACTGGGTGGCTTCTGTGATGTTCTATGCTTTCGTTTGCTGGGGTTGGGGCAGCATTGTCAGAGACCGGAACAGACGGAATGAACTGATTAAGAGAGCTGATCCTCGGCTACCCCAGGCAGCATTGAGGAGGTGGCTGACAGAAGAATGCTGACCAAGTTGACATTCATGATGTCCAATACCTCTCACCCCATGCACAACACTGTGGGGGCCTTGAGTAGCTCCTTCAGTATTAGACCGTTACATCCACAGTACAAGAAGTAGCGATACCACAGCCATAAGACTTTACAACGCGTGTATGTGATTACTGTGATCTTTTTTTTTGGTGTGCAATTCAGATGTTAGTGTGTTTTGTTTTGTTTTATCTTATCTTTTATCTGTACAATATGTAGGATTTATTACTTTTATTTTCATTACATTTTACTTCTGCTCCTGTATGTAAAATCTTGCACTGCAACAACATAATTTCCCCACTGTGGGATGAATAAAAGTATATCCTACCCTATGGAAAATGGGTGTAAAAGTAAAATTACCTGCATCATCTCATATCATGTCTAAAATATCAACATTCACATACAACATTGTTGTCCCGTACTCCTATTTTAGTTTTACAATATTAACATTGTACTTTGCAAACTATCACAAATGTTCTCAAATCATTTGGCAGCTGGTGCCATCATGTTTGTCAGTTGATTAAAGTAACCTTCATTGTTTTCTTTCAGTCTCTAAAATGTAATAGAAATGGTCTGTAAAATTATATCTGAAACAGACTTTTTGCTTGTCTATTGTAGAGACCTGTACAGTTGTGGTCAGATGATACATACTCTTATTATAAGCATGAACGCTCTTTAGATTTTGGTAATCGTAATCGTTAATTTCAACCATTTAGTTTCCAGGGTGAAATGATAATACAGCAAACATCTTCTATGTTTTTCAGTTCAGTTCAGTTCAATTCAGTTTCAGTTTATTTCGAACATGCATACATGTAATTCATCACATATTTCCAGTTGTTTCATTACAGCATGTCCGAAAAGCAGTAGGAAGAAGCTGATCTTATTTAATCCTACCCCTTTTTCATACCATAGCAATTGTATCCTATTTCCCTATTCAAAAGTGAACAAATAAATAATAAACAAAAAATATACCATAGTAAGTAAACAAATATTAAATGGTAAATACATAAATAATCTTTGTCTGAATAAAAAAAAAAAAGATATTCATCATTATTCTTGTTCTGTGTACTTTGTGAACACCTGTAGTTTGAACAGTCTCTTAAACTGAATCATATTGGTGCTTTGTTTGATTTCTTTGGTTAATCCATTCCATAATTAATTTCCACATACTGATATGCTAAAGCTTTTAAGTGTTGCACGAGCATACAAATGTTTTAAATTAGATTTTTTTTTAAATAAGAATTGGGTGCATGATTATAATAATGACAGAGTCACATTAATGGGCTGTCAAAGTTAACAGGGAACTGCACTTTTTTTTTAACCTTTGCCTATCATTTAAAATCCTTATTTTAGACAAGAACACACATTTTTTCTCTTTTTTGTGAAGTCTAAATTGTAAACAACGGCTAGTACATGGTGGCTAACAATGTAGCTAATGGGATTCTTCTATTTTGCCTACAACGCCAACAATACCCCATTTACATGCCATGAAGGGACGCGGTAGAAGATGGATGGATGGAAGGGTCTGCAGATTAACCAAGTATTAGCGACATTGTTAATATGAGAGCTAACGCCGGAGAAGCACTTTTAGAAACACGCCGCCTGTAGCTCTCTACTGAGCTGCTCCATTACCTCTCAGTTGGTGTGTGCTAGATTATAAATCATGCCTCGCACATGAACTGTATAGTAGAAAGTTGTGGCCAAAAGCCGAGAAATTGGTCAATTTTAAAATTCAACTTAAAACTGAAGACTGAAGATGCTCCTTTGCTCGAGCTGTTTTTACCTGAGGAGTGAGGATTATGATAAATGTATTTGCCCTCAATGCGGTCTCGCAGGCAGGCACAGGATGTCTATTGGTCCCGACTGGGGGAATACACATACCGACTAAAAATAGAATACTCAATGAGAAGCAATATGGATACAGAGCTAATGTTTCAACTTCGATGGCTTTAATTGAAATTACAGAAGAAATTAACAATGCAATAGATCGTATGAAATGTGCGGCACCAGTGTTTATGGATCTAACTACAGAATTTGACACAATTAATCACAATATTTTAATCAAAAAACTTGAACGATATGGCATCAGAGGGTTGGTCTTAAACTGGATAAGAAGTTATTTAATGAACAGGAAACAATACGTGAAGCTATGCGAACACACATCTACAACGCTAAAAATATCCTGTGGTGTACCTCAGGGATCAATACTAGGACCAAATTTATTCAATCTCTATATAAATGACATTTGTAAAGTTACAAAAGATTTAAAGTTAGTATTATTTGCGGATGATACAACAGTGTTTTGAAGCTAATACAAATAATAACAGAAGAAATGAACAAATTAAAAAGATGGTTTGACAAAAACAGACTATCTTTGAATCTCAGTAAAACTAAAATAATGCTATTTGGTAACAGTAGAAGAGAAAGTCAAACACAAATACAAATAGACGGAATAGAAATTGAAAGAGTAAATGAAACCAAATTTGTAGGTATAATGATTGATGATAAATTGAACTGGAAATCTCATGTAAAAAATATACAACATAAAGTAGCAAGAAGCACGTCAATAATGAATAAAGCAAAACATGTTCTAGACCAAAAATCACTTCATATTCTCTACTGCTCGCTAGTGTTACCATATCTCCGTTAATGTGTAGAAATATGGGGAAATAACTACAAAAGTACACTTCATTCATTAACCGTGTTACAAAAAAGATCAGTTAGAATAATACATAATGTTGGATATAGAGAACATACAAACCCTTTATTTATTGAATCAAAAATACTGAAATTCCACGACCTAGTGAATTTGCAAACAGCTAAAATTATAGACAAAGCAAACTATAACCTGCTACCCAAGAATATACAACAATTCTTCTCAAAAAAAAGAGGAGAAATATAATCTTAGAGAAAAATTTTATTTAAAACATTTGTATGCACGTACAACACTTAAGACCTTCAGTATGATTAATTGATTGATTGATTGAGTATATCTGTATGTGGAATTAAATTATGGAATGTATTAAGCAAATCAATCAAACAATGTACTAATATGATCCACTTCAAGAAACTCTTCAAATTTAAAGTGTTTACAAAGTACAAAGAAGAAGAACCGTGATAAACATTCTGAATTTATTTCATCCATCCATTCATTTTCAAAATAATCTTACTTATCTCACCATATGAAATGTAACTTACTTCACCGAGTATTATTTATTTATTTATTTGTATTGTGATTACTTATGGAGTATATTGTGAATAAATTGAGAACAGGAAGTGAACAAAAGTTTTAGCAACTGTTATGTAAAAGAAAAGAGGTAGGATTAAATAAACTCTGCTTCTTCCTACTCCTTTTTGAACATGTTGAAAAGAGAAACTGGAAATTGTGATGTATCATGTTGTATGCTTGCATGTTCGAAATAAAAATAAACTCAAACTCAATTCAATCAGGAAAAAAATACATTTTATATTGTAGCTGAGATAGGCTCCAGCGCCCCCCGCGACCCCGAAGGGAATACGCGGTAGAAATGGATGGATGGATGGATCGTAATAATTTTTATTCAGACTTTTTGTTTATGTGTTTGTCCTGATTCAACTCCTCTGATATAACATTTACTTAAAAACTCTACAGACACGTTTTGTTAAAATCATTTTTGAGTTTGTGGAAAACACATTTTGTTCCTGAAATGATCATAAACATGTTTTATGTGTTGGTACACATTATTTTACAGTACCTCAAATTTAAAATGCATTTTAATGTATTTTCATTAAATATAAGATACACTATAGTTTTTGAAAAACTCCACAATCTATGTCACCGCTTGTTGTTTACCAAACCACTGGTGAGAAGCACTGATGTAATTAAAGAATACAAATAATGATTTACCATTTGAAAGTGTTGTTTAGTAGATGTTAACTTTAAAAAAGTGTTATAGTATCAGTACACCACTTGTTTACTGCAGAATGAAGTTTGCAGTGACAAGAAAAATAATAAAAACACTTTGAGAACAAAAAAAAATATCGCTTACCCCCGCAAAATCTACCGAAAAGAAGCAAAACAGTGGCCCTAAACCAAAGTACGGACCATAGCGTGGGTTACCTGTACCGTTGCACGTAAACACAATCATAGATATGAACAAAATGACAGTTGTCAGTTGTTAACATATATTATGTCGATCAAACATGGCGGAAATGTTTGTTACGAGATACTGCAGTAATAAAGAGTAGGGATGCAACGGTACATTATATTATCCTGCACGGTACAGACTTAAAAAAAAAAAAAAAATCCTGATATTAATTGAGATCGAATAATATGAAAAAATTAATCATGATAATTTTTTTTGCCATATTGCCAGCTCTACATTTAACACTCAGTGATTGTTGTTATGTCCGTAGTTTGCATTTCTTGTTTAGCTCTTATCCCTACTGCTACATGATGCTTAACGTTTCTCTAGATCTGGATCTGCTTAGTATCCAGCTTGTAAAACTTGTATCTCATTCTCTGTATCTCAAAAAATAGTTTTGGATCATTGTTTGTTCCAAAATAATCTCTCACAAAGGCTGCCATGTTGATTAAAATAGCAAACGTATCGATACGCTCTGTGAAATCAATGCGCCTCCCAAAAAATTCCAGTAATGTTTAAAACTATCAAAATACGGTAAATATTACATAGTATTATGAATGAGCCTGTTACTACATTACATATATACTACAGCGTGTATATAAAATGTTGCTGGAGTTGTTTATTGGCAGAATAGATCAAATCTTCATTTTCTGCATTGTTAGCTGACTCTGGCTAGCATGTATTTACAATTTAGAATGTTAAAAAATAGAAAGACATGTGGATGATGATTGTGGGTGATAGGAAGATTTTTTTTTTTTAAATCAACCGTAATCATGGCTGGTTAACTGGAAGGCTTAATGGCCAGTGATCAGGTCACTGCATACACCAGCGCAGAGATAAGTGAGGAGACTCTAACTGGTGTGGTTGGTCGCAAAATTTACCTCAAAATACACTCCAACAGGTACCTCAAAATACACTCCAACAGGACTGTAGATAATACTGTTTCCAAGTTTTGCGCAAATAAGTGACAAGTAAATCATTTTTTTAATTGTTCATGGATGACAGTTTTAACATTAAATTCCATTTGTGTCAAAATATTAGGGTCTTTTTAAAGGGGACCTATGATGATTTTTGTATTTTCTGACTTATTAAAGTTATGATGTTGGGTACTCGTGTTAAACAATGCCAAAGCATCGAATCAGAAGATTCATGCATTTCGGCGTGAGCTTTGATGGATTGATTGAAGCTTTTATTAGTAGATTGCACAGTACAGTACACATTCCGTCCAATTGACCACTAAATGGTAACACCCAAATAAGTTTTTCAACTTGTTTAAGTCGGGGTCCACGTAAATCAATTCAGGCTTGCACGCAGTTTTGGGTGCCTCTGTTTGCAGGGTTTTTAGTCTGGCTATGTTGTAACGTCCCCGCGATGTGGACATTAAAGATGTCCGATAATGGCTTTTTTGCAGATGTCCGATATTCCGATACTGTCCAACTCTTAATTACCAATTACGATTTCAACCGATACCGATATATACAGTCGTGGAATTAACACATTATTATGCCTAATTTGGTTGTGATGCCCCGCTGGATGCATTAAACAACAACAAGGTTTTCCAAAATAAATCAACTGAAGTTATGGAAAAAAATGCCAACATGGCACTGCCAAATTATTTTATTTTTGTAACATGCCTCAGCAGCTAGGAATTTGGGACATGCTCTCCCTGAGAGAGCATGAGGAGGTTGAGGTGGGCGGGGTTTGGAGGGGGGCGTGGTTGAGGTGGGGGAGGGGGGGAGGGTGTAGCGGGGGTGTTTATTGTAGCGTCCCGGAAGAGTTAGTGCTGCAAGGAGTTCTGGGTATTTGTTCTGTTGTGTTTATGTTGTGTTACGGTGCGGATGTTCTCCCGAAATGTGTTTGTCATTCTTGTTTGGTGTGGGTTCACAGTGTGGCGCATATTTGTAACAGTGTTAAAGTTGTTTATATGGCCTGACCTGTATGGCTGTTGACCAAGTATGCATGCATTCACTTGTGTGTGTGAAAAGCCGTAGATATTATGTGACTGGGCCGGCACGCAAAGGAAGTGCCTTTAAGGTTTATTGGCGCTCTGTACTTCTCCCTACGTCCGTGTACACAGCAGTGTTTTAAAAAGTTATAAATTTTACTTTTTGAAACCGATACCGATAATTTTGAAACTGATACCGATAATTTCCGATATTATATTTTTTAAAGCATTTATCGGCCGATAATATCGGCAGTCCGATACTATCGGACATCCCTAGTGGACATACTTATTTGGACATTAAGTCAAGCTCTCAGGAGGAGGTACTCCCCCTCTGCTTCAGGCTATGAGGAAAAAACGAAAAATTTGGTATGGAAAAGTAGTATTTTCATCTAATCATGGCATGTGTAGAATAACGCTGATGTGCAACATACAGTGACATAAATGCTGTTTTTTTTTTAATGGAGAATCTAAATAGATCGGCGAGTGTGCAGGTGAACTATATAATTTTCATGAAGTCTATTTTCGACCTTGTCAAGTAAAAATAAATAACGGCAACAACGTCAAGATATATATTTAAACTGTACATTTTCAAAATAATAATTATGATACTTTGGTGTGGGTGTTGTTTCATTTGAAATCTGGGAACACCTCCAGAATCAAACATCTTGAAGACAGACTCAAAAAACTGGTTATAAAATTGACCGTGGAGCAACGTTTACACGAAAGCATATCCAATATGGACCACAAGGAAATGTTTTAAAATGAAGATTATCATAGGTCGCCTTTAAAGTTGATTTAAATCATGCAAGCAACTACTGTGGTTCATCTGATTTAAAAATATATGCAGTATACATCGTTTGAGAGCACTCGTTTGAATAAAATATATTATCATTGTGGCCTGACTGTTGCATCTTCTTCATGTATTGTGTATTTTTTCATGCCGTTATATGAGACGTATCCCTGGATCATGTATCCCTGATTAGTTGTGAAATTGGATTTGATTAATCCTGGTCTGGAGTATATGATATTAAATAGAAATACATAACTATTTTTCTTTCCATCATGTTCTATTTTTCCTGGAGAGGATGATGATTCAAAGCAAGACAAAGTTTGCGTTTTGGAAGGGAGGGGTGTGTTTTAGATGTTGGAAGTGATAGACTGGAAGTAATTCGGATGTTAAATGACAGAGACTATGATAGGAGAAAATGGAGGGACTGATGTGTTTGAGTGAATGATGGAGTGAGACAGTGGGCTTTGCATAGTGATTAAAATATACTGACCTATTGAATGAGATAATATTGTGTTGTTAAAGGCTGATTTTTAAATATTTGTATCATACTAATATAAAAAATATGATCGTACTGAGATTTCAAATAAAAGAAAGTCACAGTTGTTTCGAGTTCTCTTTTCAAACTCTACCCATTTTTTGCAGGGCAGAAAAGAAGGAGAGGTCCAGGTTAAAGACGGTCCGGGTGATAAAGCCTCAAGATAGACCAGTAAGTACCAATGTCATTATAACATCAAATATTTGGTTCAACCACCCTACTATCTATTTGGGTTGTAACACATAACGTCAAAACATTGTCTATCCATGGTGCAATCGTAGCGTATCTATTATTTAATGCTATTTTTTTAGTTTTTCATTGTGTTTTTTACTTTTGTAGCTGTATGTAGAAATAGTGCTGTTGAAGTGGTAGCTGGTTACATCAGTTCTGGGCTTTTTTTAATGTCATTTAGGTCCTTTGTGTTCTTTATTGTTTTCCTCTTGAATTCATGTGTTTTGTGTTACCTTATTTTTTTGTGGACTTTTTGTATCTGCACTACAACCACATAATTCCCCACTGTGGGGTTAATAAAGTCCATTCTATTGTTATGGCATCTTAATCTCAAGTAAAATCATACTTGCGTTTGACTATCCTAATGAAAGAAAACAAGCTGTAAAGTTTGTTGTTGAGACGGCTAAAGTTTAATTTCACGGGCAAAGCAACTTGATTAAAGTGAATTTCACCCTACTTGCAATGATAAGGCATTGCACTGAGGTCTAGCACCAGCTATTGATATAACTGTCTCCATCTCTTTTTCTCACCACCTCTCTGTTTTCCTCACACTCAGCAGCTCTGCTTCGTGAAAGGCTTCTAATTAAAAAAAACACTCATTGGCACACTGCATCCCCTCTGTTTTTGTATGCATGTGTCAATGTACATATGACAGAACAATAAGTCACAAGTCCCGTATTGTGATAATCCACTAACTCTTTTGTCTTTTTCTTTTCTTTCAATGTCTGTGCAGGATCAAGATGAAAAAGGTAAGTGTATGTGGTATTAGTGACCTCTGTTGGCCAGTGCGTTTACTTCAGTGACGAGAAACCCTACTTGCATAACGTGGTCTTGATTTTACCACTACTAAGCTTTTTAGTTTCGCACTCCTCCTTATGTACTCTACATGTGCAATACCAACAAAAAAAAACAACGCCCCATAAGCGATAAGTAAGGAAAACTATTTATGTTTGTGATGACTTTGTGTTCAAGTGGTGAGATGCTGACATACAGATTTTTGCAAGAAATTCAATTTATCACAATGTCCTTTCCTTTTTAGTACAATTTTGTTAGCCATCTCTTTTAAATCCAGTCATACTATAGTAAATGCTAATACATGTGCTTTGAACAGTATCAGCAAATAGAGAACATGTGTGGATGGGATGTGAGGTGTGTGTCAGCGTGTTTTGGTCTGTGTATGTGTGTGCTGTATACTTTGTGTGTGTGTGTGTGTGTGTGTGTGTGTGTGTGTGTGTGTGTGTGTGTGTGTGTGTGTGTGTGTGTGTGTGTGTGTGTGTGTGTGTGTGTGTGTGTGTGTGTGTGTGTGTGTGTGTGTGTGTGTGTGTGTGTGTGTGTGTGTGTGTGTGTGTGTGTGGCTGACTCTGACCTGTCTTGTCCTTCCAGAGCTGGTAACCTCTGTCACCAGCGATAATGAGAGTAGTTCCTGTAAGTCTCGACCCTTTTTCTGCGTCCTTGTTCATTTGTTCTTTGTCGTTCTTATTTTCAAACTTCAGCTTCTTGACTTTGCTTCTTGTGTGTGTGTGTGTGTGTGTGTGTGTGTGTGTGTGTGTGTGTGTGTGTGTGTGTGTGTGTGTGTGTGTGTGTGTGTGTGTGTGTGTGTGTGTGTGTGTGTGTTTGTGTGTGTGTGTGTGTGTGTGTGTACCGCTCTGTGATCTGTGTGTAGAGTCATCATACATGTGTTTCCACATGGATTTGTGTGGAACAGTGTACTAATGTGCATGTGTGGGTGTGTATGTTGAGTTCAAAACTAAGGTAAAGGATAAAAATAGTGTGTGTTCATGGCCTTTGTGTGTCCAATCAGCTGGCCAGGAGGAGACCTTCCTAACCTACCAACCAGTCATGCAACAGGAAGGTCAGTGCTCCTATTTACATTATATGAAGGCACATTTCAACTTTATTTTGAGGGTGGAAGGTGTTTTCTTTCTTTAAAATCAACTGAAAAATTAATAATACAAATAAGCATTCTGCAGCCAAACTCACAAAAGAATACTAAATATATTTTGTGTGCATCCTAAAAATGCCTTGTTAATAATTAACAGTAATGAGCTTTTAGTTACAAAGGATGGGTGGATTTTTTTTTTTTTTTGCAACACTGTTGAAATACACTTCCAGAAAGTGTACATGGGGCCGAATTGTTCAAATGGAGGGGTATAAATGGTGGATTAATAACACGTTTTATTTTAGCTGTGATCTGTTAAATCCAAGGTTAGGTATCTTTTCAGGATGTTGGAAAGTAATGTACTCTTATTTATATAAAACCAGTCATTTCAAGGGTTGAAAGACACATTTTAATAACATACAATAAATATGACCGTAAAAAAACACTTAGAAATTATGTCAAAGTATTGTAGAGTATTTGGTCCATCATTAAAAATCCAAATACTGTGGATGTATCTGTGGATGTATCTTTAATACAAAATAAATTGTGTTTTTGAAGGTTTTTTTCTTGTTTTTCACAGTGAATTATACACGGCCTCTTATCATCCTTGGGCCGATGAAAGATAGGGTGAATGATGACCTCATCTCTGAGTTTCCTGACAAGTTTGGCTCCTGTGTCCCACGTGAGTATCTTACCTTTAAAGTAAAGTACCACTGATAGTCACACACACACACTAGGTGTGGTGAAATTACTCTCTGCATTCGACCCATCCCCTTGTTCCCCCCCCCTGGGGTGTGAGGGGAGTCGCGCTCGGGAATCACTTGGTGTTAACCCCCAATTCCAACCCTTGATGCTGTGTGCCACAGAGGCAATGGGTCCCATTTTTATAGTTTTTGCTATGACTCGGCAGGGTTTAAACTCATGACCTACCGATCTCAGGGCAGACACTCTAACCACAAGGTCACTGAGCAGGCTTTAGGATGTATTTAATCGGAAACCTCAGTTGGTGACGTCTCTGCGCTGCTGACTTGTCCACATGCAAAAGGATCACCTGCTGGCCCCACTATGGAGTGGACTCTCACATTATTAACTGTATCCACTCGTATCCATTGCACCGGTCACCCAAGGGGGGGTTCCCCACATCTGCGGTCCCTTCCAGGGTTTCTCGTTGTTCTCATTGGGTTGAATTGTTTCTTGCCCTGATGTGGGATCTGAGCCGAGGATGTCGTTGTAGCTTGTGCAGCCCTTTGAGGCATTTGTGATTAAGGGCTATATAAGTAAACTTTGATTGATTGATAAAGATTGCACTCACATCAAATATTATTTGAGGGCAACGCCCATAAAATTTAAATGGGAGCCAATAGTATGTTTTTCTTTTGTTTAATTATTATGCAGTGGTCACTTTATTTTGTGAAAAACATTGAATGTAGCATTCCAGCAATGCCACAATTTTAAGGCATCATCTGATTGACAATAGTACCAGACAATTCTAAATTTAACAAGATAAGCTTTATAAGATTGTGTTATTGTGTTTACTTTAGTTATTATAAAATATATAATTGCTATAAAACATTTTCACTTCACTTCTCTTATTGGATCTAGACTCAAAATCAGATCAGATCTGAAAATGGAATTGGGATCGGAGGCCAAACATGTTAATAGGGACATCCCTATTAGATATATAAAACAGTTGTTTTTGTGTGGTTAGTCAAAGAAAATGTTTTAACAAAGCCCATATGTGTGTGTACCAGACACAACTCGTCCACGTCGAAACTACGAAGTGGATGGCAGAGATTATCACTTCATGTCCTCCAGGGAGCTCATGGAACGAGAGATCCAGGAGCACAAGTTTATCGAGGCGGGACAGTATAACAACCACTTGTATGGAACCAGCATACAGTCTGTCAAAGAAGTTGCTGACAAGGTAAAACGCAAATGGACTGACAGGTATGAAAAGGGAAGAATGATCATTCTGTCCAATTCCGTGTCTCCCGCAGGGTAAACACTGTATACTGGATGTATCAGGGAATGCTATAAAACGTCTGCAGTTGGCAGGCCTCTATCCTATCGCCATCTTTATTAGGCCACGCAATGTTGAGAACATTTTGTAAGTGAAAGAAGTACACATTTAGATGGCACACATTTTAAATTAATTTAAAGGTTGTATGAAATTGACATTGTTGCTTATTTGTGTCTCTAGGGAGATGAACAAGCGTTTTAATGAAGAGCAGGCAAGGAAGTCCTATGACAGAGCAGTTAAACTGGAGCAGGAGTTCACAGAATATTTCACTGGTAAGTTCCAAGAGAGCATGAGTCACTATTATTTTATTATTCTATGCACAGAAATATGAATAAAGTGCTCAAAAAGTCAAGTCACACTGCTTGGATTTAACTACGGTAATGTAATTTCCAGACTAAAGATTGCACTGGGATATAAGCCACACCCATTAAATTCCAGAAGAAAAAACTTTTTTGCACCGTAGTATAAGCCGTTGATGTATACATTGTGAAATAAGTTATTTACACAGAAAGATTTTGTAAATGTTTATTTACAAACCTTAATTGTTTTCAAACGGTGTCTGTAACATGGTAGTAAACACAACAGAAGTCATTGTCATGGACCCACTAGCTGTGGAAGCTAGCTCTCCAGTAAGCTAAACAGACTCAATAACTCCACGATTACGTTTTGGTGAAATAACTGAGAAATTTGTGAAACTGAAACAATACAAAAATAATGCCATTTTAGGTTAATAATATGATTACAGACGCCCCTAGATGTGTTAGCATATTAGCTAATCCAGTACATTGTGACAACACAATAAAATATGCATGAAAACACTCCCACAGACAGTACACATTGGACAGTTTAGTAAATAAGAATTGTTTTAGATATATTGTGAAATTTACAAACATAGCTTGCAGTAATGATTAAAAAATAATTTCGAGCTAAAACGCTATGGACGGTTTTAGTTTCAACTCCCAGCACCTGCAATGAGCAAACTCGCCAAAAAGATGGCGCCTTAGCACAAACAAAAACACACCATTTCAGTCCTCTGAGTGGGTTAAATGAAACCTATTGAACACAAAACATTATGCCAATTAGGGAAAAAAATCAATAAATTAGCCAGACCGTTTTATAAGCCGCAGGGTTCAAAGTGTAGGAAAAAAGTAGCGGCTTATAGTCCGTAATTTAAGGTAAGCAAATAAGTAAGAGATAGATTATTTCTACATGGGTGATTATGTCTCAGCTGTTTAATACTAACTATTGTATTATGTAACCTCTCTTTTTCATCCATCCATCCTTCCATTTTCTACCGCTTATTCCCTTTGGGATCGCAGGGGGTGCTGGAGCCTATCTCAGCTACAATCGGGCGGAAGGCTGGGTACACCCTGGACAGGAAGCCACCTCATCACAGGGCCAACACAGATAGACAGACAACATTCACACTCACATTCACACACTAGGGACCATTTAGTGTTGCCAATCAACCTATCCCCGGGTGTATGTCTTTGGAGGTGGGAGGAAGCCGTAGTACCCGGAGGGAACCCACGCAGTCACGGGGAGAACATGCAAACTCCACACAGAAAGATCCCGAGGCCGGGATTGAACTCACGACTACTCAGGACCTTCGTATTGTGAGGCAGACGCACTAACCCCTCTTCCACCGTGCTGCCTCCTCTTTTTTTCAGAAGGGTCAAATTAGTGACGTGCATCATGCATAAGAGACCTGAGGAGATTACTTATTTGCTACTAAAATTTGGTTAAGAATGAAAAGTATGAATGCTTTTCTGTCTGTGATGGACTAGTGATTGTTTGTCTTTGTCCGAGGTTACCCAAGGTAGGCTCCAGCTCCTCACAAATCTGAATAGGATAAGCGGTAGAAACCAAATGTGCATAAAATCTGGACGAGCCATAGTTTGACTTACACCATTTTTTGTGATAATCATTCATCGACAAATACACACTTGAATCTAGTTCAATTAATGTGGGGATGGAAATAAGTTGTTTGTGTTTTTTTTCTCTGCAGGGTTTGTCCACGGCGTGTCTCTAGAAGAAGTATATTCGCAGGTGAAACAGATCATTGAGGAGCAGTCTGGGCCTTACATCTGGGTGCCCACGAAGGAGCGGCTCTGAGTAAACACAACTCACACTACAAGGTTGTACACAACTTTGGCAACACTATCGGCCTGTTTCTCCACTTCCTCACGCATACCTCCAGGTTCACACACACACACACAAACACAAATATTTACACAAGCACATAACGCGGGACGAGGCTGGGACTATCTGGAACTCCCGCTTTTTCAGGAGGGAGGAGCTTGTGTCTTTCCAGCAGCCCATTGGTGGATCTTCCGACAGCTCAGTTCCTTAATGTTTAAGGACGTGGTTCAAATCAAGGCGACATGTACCAGTATCTGATTTATTGATTTCATTGTTGTTCTAACTGTTGTAGTTGTTGTTGTTGTTTTCATATTTACAAAGGGTAATGCGTTCACATTATGGGTTGGTAATGATATAATTGTCACCAAGAGGCAGACTTTTGCACGCTGTAGCTTTAAGAGCATGTTTTCAGGGAGACAAAATCTTGATCTCCTTCCCTTTGTGTCTGTCTTTCTCCATGGCATTGCTCCACTTTATACTGAAATATCTGTTGGACTCTTTCTCTTTACTTGTCTCTCATATCCCACCACTTCCCTGCCAGGCTGCCTCAAAAGTTTTAATTAAATTAGAGCTGAAATCTTACAGTATGTCCTGGCATTGTGGCATGAAGGGCCTAGATAGAAAACATAGTAGTACTTTAAAAATGTAGCATCGCTATTAACACAGAACAATTATTGGCTAATGAGATTGCATTAAGCGTGTACAATATTTAGTCCTAACTTTCATGTTGGATCATGTAAGCCTAAGCCGGTTGAGTCCAAATTGTTCAGACAATAAGAGTGAGTAAGAGAATCGAGAACACAGTTCCCTGTTTAGTTTTAATGAACATTTAGGTAAATACAAGTCCGACATCCCGAGTTTACTTTACTCGGTTGAGTCTAAATCCAATTTATGCCTTTTCTCCTCTTCTTATGTGGCTATATTTATATGGACATCCTTATTCCAATATTAACCCAACTAAGGCAATTTAGTGATAATACATTGTTACAGAATACTGTACAAGTAAGGTTATACTGTTTTTTAGCCAAATCAGAATAGTCTAATCAACAGACTCATAATGATAAATTATATTATTCTGGGGATATTGAAATTGATACCATACCGTCAAAATAAGTATTGGATTTATCGATTTACATCTAAAATCTCTGATATAAGTACTGTGATACAAGCAGTGCTGCAGTGTTTTTACACGTGCAAAAATGGACAGTCAGTTAACATCTAAATGTCCTCCAATAAGCACACAACATTGGTATTTTCTTGTATTTTAGTGAATTAATTTACAAAAGTTAAACAGACTACTAAGACCTAGCAGCTACTCAACAGCTTAGCACACAATAGAACACAAACTCAACAGTTGCAATAAGTGTCCTTAAATTGGACCATATTGCAGTATGAAACACCACATTTGTCAATTTAAAGAAGTGTCCAGTAATTATAGTTGCATTTTACTTATACATACAGAGTCTTTAAGGCAGAAGCTAATTAGAAAATATCCAGTAACAATTGCAACTTACTGTGTCACAAGTTTAACTTAAAGGGGTCCTATTATATAAAACCAATTTTGTTTCCCTATTGGTACATTTTTGGTGTATTTAGGAACCCCACGTGTCCCGAAACTTTGAAATCAAACCATGAAGGCATGGCGGTGATATTTATAAAACTTGTTTCAAACAAGCCGTTTGGAATTTGAGGCGATCGTGACGTATTTTGCCTTAGCAGATAGCTCCATATATGGTTGAGTCTGCAGATTTAATTCAGTTGTAGTCCAAAGTTGTAGTCACTAAGTTTCTTATTTTCTTCTTGTTGTGGAGCAGACTGGCTGGTACATGCACATGCATGCTTAAAATCCTCTGCTGTTGCCACTTCTAATAAAAAATAGTGTATGGTTCTAAGTTCTGTTTGTAGACTTCTACTATCTACAACATGGCTGACGGAGTGGAGATGCTGTCGATAGAGCTTGGCCTTAAGGAGGGCTTTGGCACGTAAATAAGACCACCCACAAGAGACGGTCAGAAAGCTGTCTTTAAAATATAATCTATGCAACAGTTTGACCAAAGAACCACCATTACATGTTATGTAGACCTCAAAGAAGTGTTTTAAATGTAGAAAAAAAATCATAATATAACCCCTTTAATAAATTATTGTGGCCGCAAGGTGTCATCAAAAATAATTATCACTCCACTTCAATTAAAGACAACATAAGTTAATTCCAGAAGGTAAATGATAAATAAGTTTATGTTTTTCATACCTACCAATGTACTAAAGTAAGTTCACTTGGTCAAACCTTTTCTAACATTCCACACTACAAAAAAATAAAAGTATGTATAAATCCTGTTGATATTGGATCTGTATCGGCCAAAATACAAAGCTCCAATATCGGTATTGTACAAGAAGTGAAAAAAGTTGTATTGAGACACCCGTGAAGTGAACTACAATCCCCAATCACGTTAAAATGTTCATATTGAGAAGAACATAAAACCTAAACCTGTCTCAAGCCTTCCATCTCTCTTCTACACTTTTACAGCTTTACAAACTACCACCCTGACTATTAGAAGTGTCACCCTTGTAGCTTTCCTTTTAACCGCTGTTGCTCTAATGGGGGCTTGCTCTAAAAAGCATCTTAAACACAGTATCTGAGGTGTGATTTTGAATATGTAATTGGGTTCTGTAATTGGCATGCCATCCTGTTATATGGCCTTTGTAGCTATATTTCAATATCTAAAGTGGAGTTATTTACCATGTCAACTCTTACCATCCTCCTAAGAACCAGCGCCTACTGTACTGGACATTTGTGTTTTGCATTTTCCCCAAATGTGACAAAAAATAGCACCAAAAAATGTCAACTGCAGTGGATGTTGGTTCTCATGAGGATAATGATGGATGAATTATGACCTGGTTGGCTTCAGAAGGCCCAGCATGCACAAATAGCGCCTGAGACTCGCCACATAAATGACCTTTGCTCTTGTGCATAAAGCTATGGTTTGGTCACAGAGCTTCTCTCCACTAAACTTTATACTGAACATGTGTTTCACTCCACTACATGACAGCCCAAACAGTCATAGACTGCTAGTGCATACTACATATCAATCCACAGAACAAATACTAGCCATCATGGTAACCATGAAATCCAAAGCCGTCGCCTTTTTTTTTTTTTGTAGTCTGGTGATTCATGAATACAGCTGATATTTGTTTACAAGAGAACTTCTCAGGGCATCATAGCTTATACAGCGTCCTCCAGAGAATCATCAGAAATCGTAAAAATGTGAAATCATGACCACAAATCATGTTTTGTGCAGAGAGAACTGTTACTGCAATTCTCTTGAATGCTGAGGTCATGAATGGGGTTTCTCTCAAATAGGGCGCAAGTTTGTTATATCAAAGATTGAGATGCTTTTGGAAATGCAGCCCCAGATGGACCTTGTCAGTTACCAGTTTCCCATTCCCACCCTTCGCCCTGAAGCTGACTGGAGCCCAGAAACTCACAGAGAAGCCAGTTCTGTTATCAGTATAGCTTGAAAACCTACATAATATTATTTAGTTTGCACTAGAGCTTAGATATCTCCCCTTCTGCACAAAATGTTGAGCTCACTGATATTTCTTTCCATCAATAATTGTCTCAAAGCATATGATTGGTGGAACAGAACTGGACTCTGTGTGATTCTGGCTTTGTGTTTCAGCCAGGGTGTCGTGCCACTGTCTGTTAAGCACTGATGCAAAGAATCTATTACAAAGGTGGATCTATGAATAACACATTATAATATTTATCCATGCTCTAACTGCCTATTTTGGTACAAAAATAAAGGTCTTTATTGAGATCGAATGGCTTTTGTGTTGAGTGTTTCTTATCTAAATCCAGTACTGTTTTATTTAAAACTAATGATGGTCACCCAGACATCACATAGTCATGACAACGCCCATGAAGACACATTTATTGAATTTATTGACCATTCACAGAATCAGTGCCATTTTCTTGTTATAAACTCTCAAAATAAACTTATTTTCTTCACTGTAAACCTGATAACTACTAAAAATGTATAATGTTCCATCCCAGGCAACATTTTTTGTACAAGATCCTACGGCGAAGATTTGTGACAGAACTGAAAGTACCAGGAGTGAGTATTTAGCATAGAATGAGAATAGTGGAGGAGTTCAAGTACCTAGGAGTCTTGTTCACGAGTGAGGGAAGATCGTGAGATAGACAGGCGGATTGGTGCGGCGTCTCCAGTAATGCTGACGCTGTATCGATCCATTGTGGTGAATAAGGAGCTGAGCCGAAAGGCAAAGTTCTCAATTTACTGGTCGATCTGCGTTCCCATCCTCACCTATGGTCACGAGCTTTGGGTTATGACCGAAAGGACAAGATCACGGGTACAATCGGCCGAAATGAGTTTTCTCCGCTGGGTGGCAGGGCTCTCCCTTAGAGATAGGGTGAGAAGCTCTGCCATCCGTGGGGAGCTCAAAGTAAAGCCGCTGCTCCTCCACATCGAGAGGAGCCAGATGAGGTGGTTCGGGCATCTGGTCAGGATGCCACCCGAACGCCTCCCAAGGGAGGTGTTTAGGCCACGGGGAAGACCCAGGACACGTTGGGAAGACTCTGTCTCCCGGCTGGCCTGGGAACGCCTCGGGATCCACCTGGAAGAGCTGGACGAAGTGGCTGGGGAGAGGAAAGTCTGGGCTTCCCTGCTTAGGCTGCTGCCCCCGCGACCCGACCTCGAATAAGCGGAAGAAGATGGATGGATGAATGGATGGATGGATGAGCAAATACATGAAATACAGCCACATTGCATGTATACTAATAACAAGTTGACACCATACAAAATATTGGGATTTAAATATGAACAAATAACGTTTAAAAAAATGTGGGTAACAGGACTGTGCTGAGATCTAATAGGAGAACTGCATCCAAGCGTCTTTTCATGTCGTTCTGGCCATTTTCGGGTCCTAAATGGCTGTCAGAGTATACCTACTCAGACTTCTTCTGTCAAGGTGAGATACACAATTTGTGATGTAGAATAGACTTACAGGGAGCAAAAAAGCAAAGAAAAAGTAGACCACGGCACTAAATGATGTAAACATAGGGACACACAGGTAGCTGATCACGGCGCCGCTATAAATAGTTTGTCTGCGTTAGCGCTTATGATAACAATATAACTGTGGAGGGGGCGTGGTGCACGTGTTCCCTGCGGGCAGGGCATGTGCGGGAGCCGGCTCTGAAGCAGCAGACTGGTGAGTGGATATCTCAGCTGGAACGAGTTATCTAATCACCTGTCTCTTTATTAGCAGCGTCGGAGACCATGAGGGGGAGTGAGGCAGAGAGTGACAGCGGGCGAGACGGCCAACAAGGAAAAGACCAAACTGCTGAAAGGCCTACTGAAATGATTTTTTTTTATTTAAACGGGAATAGCAGATCCATTCTATGTGTCATACTTGATCATTTCGCGATATTGCCATATTTTTGCTGAAAGGATTTAGTAGAGAAAATCAACGATCAAGTTCGCAACTTTTGCTCGCTGATAAAAAAAAGCCTTGCCTGTACCGGAAGTAGCGTGACGTCACAGGAGGTAATATTCCTCACAATTTTCCTTTGTTTACAATGGAGCGAGAGAGATTCGGAGCGACAAAGCGACGATTACCCCATTAATTTGAGCGAGGATGAAAGATTACAGTGAAGGACTAGAGAGGCAGTGATGGACGTATCTTTTTTCGCTCTGACCGTAACTTAGGTACAAGCTGGCTCATTGGATTCCACACTCTCCTTTTTCTATTGTGGATCACGGATTTGTATTTTAAACCACCTCGGATACTATATCCTCTTGAAAATGAGAGTCGAGCACGCGAAATGGACATTTAAAGTGACTTTTATCTCCACGACAATACATCGGTGACACACTTAGCTACTGAGCAACGTGATAGCATCGTTCTCAAATGAAGATAGAAACAAAAGAAATAAACACCTGACTGGAAGGATAGACAGAAGGTCAACAATAAAGTAACTACACGGTTACATCAACAGCCGTGCTCACCTGCGTTCCAGCGATCGACGGCGCGACGAAGGACACCCATCATCGACGAACCTCTGTAGCATGAGCTAACTTGATAGCATCTGTCTCAAATGCAGATAGAAACAAAATAAATAAATCCCTGACTGGAAGGATAGACAGAAGATCAACAATACTATAAAACAGACCTGGGCATTCTGCGGCCCGCGGGCCACATCCGGCCCTTTGTGCGTCCCTGTCCGGCCCGCGTGAGGCCAATCATAAATTACAAAATACATTTAAAAAAGTATCTATGTCGAGTGTGCAATACAACGGTGCTGCTTTTCTTTTGAAAAGCGTTATTTGTATTACTTCCGTGTGGACGTATGCGCGTGCATGATTGTGAGTGAATGTGAACAGCTGCAATCACAAATTACAAAATAAAGTTGAAAAAACATCTATGTCGTGCGCGCATACAACTGTGCTGCTTTTATTTTGAAAAGTGTTATTTATGGGCGTATGTCCGTGTGTAACCTGTGAGTGAAGGTGCACAGCGACAAGTGATGCACGGTTTACACCCGAGACGCTAAAAAGTGAAAAGTTGATGACGAATGGCGTGTTTTCAACAAGACATGGACTGCCAAGCAACGTTCCCTCTAAGGTGCGCGCCTGCGCAATTGCGCACTGCTCAAGCGTCCTCTGCGCACAGCAAATACATGCCGCGCACCAAATCAAATCCCATCTGAATTCTAAACAAAATAAACACAGTTATTATGTGTAATTTTGCAATGCAACTCTGAGTGACAGTGACAACAAGCGGCTCTTACGGTGTTCGTCAACACCGTTCAATTATTGTAACGTCTCTATCGAGATGCTTCGAGGCCAAAAATTATATCGATCACTTTATTGAGCAAAACTGTTTATATTCGGCCATAACCACACCAAAAACATGAGTAAAACACTCCTATCTCGAAAAACTAGTCATTTTCTGCCGTACAAACCAGGCCAAAACCAACTTGTTATCTGTCACCAACACGCATATCACTAAGCCACTGGTGCGTTTATGGCCACACAAAAAGTCGGACAACTCAAGCACCACACAAAGTTACACTATGACTCCTCAGTCATACGTTTGCTTATTTTACTGTCATTTATTATTAATGTTAATTTATTTATATTAATCATGGAATGCTGTTACTAGAGAAAGTTACAGGAATGCACACTTCATCCTATGCTTACATTTCATTGTGCAACATGAGGATGTTTAAGGGGAACTAAATGTGATCTCTGAAAGGGTACAAATGATTTCCAAAGCAATGCTTTTGGTATAAAGTTAAGTTAGGTTAAATGAAAGTATTATTATTATTATTATTATTTATCTTACGGTATATTTATAATTTATTTTTATTTATTTATTTTTAATTTATAAATTTAATTGAAATATTGTCGATGTGGCCCTCCAGCAGTGCTCGAGTTGCTCATGCGGCCCCCGGTAAAAATTAATTGCCCACCCCTGCTATAAAACCATGTACATGTAACTACACGGTTAAAAATTCTCAGCCTGGTAAGGATTAACAATGCTGTTGCTAATGACGCTAAGGCTAATTTAGCAACTTAGCAACCGGACCTCACAGAACTATGATAAAAACATTAGCGCTCCACCTACGCCAGCCAGCCCTCATCTTCCCATCAACAGCCGTGCTCACCTGCGTTCCAGCGATCGACGGCGCGACGAAGGACTTCATCCGTGGGTTTGGCGGCTAGGCGTCTGCTAAGTAAGTAGTCCTTGTTGTGTTGCTGTAAGTATTGTAGTTAGCGGCTAATACACCGATCGATCCCACCTACAACGTTCTTCTTTGCAGCCTCCATTGTTCATTAAACAAATTGCAAAAGATTCACCAACACAGATGTCCAGAATACTGTGGAATTTTGTCGAAGAAAACAAGAGGTTTTTGTATCGGGTCCGATGGGGTCCATCCACTTCCGTGGATTTTATGACGTCACGCGCATAAGCCATATCCAAAGGAGTTTTTCAACCGGAAGTGTAGCGGGAAATTTAAAATTGCACTTTATAAGTTAACCCGGCCGTATTGGCATGTGTTTCAATGTTAAGATTTCATCATTGATATATAAACTATCAGACTGCGTGGTCGGTGGTAGTGGGTTTCAGTAGGCCTTGAAGAGCATCATACTTGCCAACCCTCCCGAATGTTCCGGGAGACTCCCGAATTTCAGTGCCGCTCCCGAAAATCTCCCGATTTCCAGCCGGACAACTATATTGGGGGCTATTATATATGTCTCCGTTATCCATAGGTTTATCTATAACCCATAAAGTAGGCAGGCACGGAGCTATTTCTCAGTGTGTGTTTATTCCAGCCGGCACGTTAATACACTGACACACAACATCCGGATTCCCATCATGCATTGCTTCAAAACTACGGCAAGTTGTAATATCCAAAGTTTCCAGCCGGACAAACAATATTGGCTTAAAGGCACTGCCTTTAGCGTCCTCTCACCTGAAAAGGAGACTATTATATATGTCTCCGTTATCCATACACATATATAAGGTATTATATTAGGTTTATCTATAACCCATAACACGGTGGCCGAATGGATATAGTCACTCATGAACGGTCAGAGAAGCACAAGGCGGCGGCAACGCAGTATTATGGGCCACCTTGCAAGCAACATCCCGTTCTCATTTGCGGATGTTTTCAACAAATCCGTGAAGGATGTTTTCCCGGATTCAGAGATCGCTCGCCAGTACTCAAATGGCAGAACAAAAGCTACTCAAATAGTGAAAGGTAAGTGTTATTTTTTTAAAGTAAGCAGCAAGTACAGTACAGTTACAACTGTGTTTTCATTACTGTTTACTGTACTATATATACAAACCCCGTTTCCATATGAGTTGGGAAATTGTGTTAGATGTAAATATAAACAGAATACAATGATTTGCAAATCCTTTTCAACCCATATTCAATTGAATGCACTACAAAGACAATATATTTGATGTTCAAACTCATAAACTTTCTTTTTTTTTTTGCAAATAATAAACAACTTAGAATTTCATGGCTGCAACACGTGCCAAAGTAGTTGGGAAAGGGCATGTTCACCACTGTGTTACATGGCCTTTCCTTTTAAGAACACTCAGTAAACGTTTGGGAACTGAGGAGACACATTTTTTAAGATTCTTAGGTGGAATTCTTTCCCATTCTTGTTTGATGTACAGCTTAAGTTGTTCAACAGTCCGGGGGTCTCCGTTGTGGTATTTTAGGCTTCATAATGCGCCACACATTTTCAATGGGAGACAGGTCTGGACTACAGGCAGGCCAGTCTAGTACCCGCGCTCTTTTACTATGAAGCCACGTTAATGTAACACGTGGCTTGGCATTGTCTTGCTAAAATAAGCAGGGGCGTCCATGGTAACGTTGCTTGGATGGCAACATATGTTGCTCCAAAACCTGTATGTACCTTTCAGCATTAATGGTGCCTTCACACTTACCCATGTCTTGGGCACTATGTCTTGGGCACTAATACACCCCCATACCATCACAGATGCTGGCTTTTCAACTTTGCGCCTATAACAATCCGGATGGTTCTTTTCCTCTTTGGTCCGGAGGACAGGACGTCCACAGTTTCCAAAAACAATTTGAACAGAACACTTTTCCACTTTGTATCAGTCCATCTTAGATGAGCTCAGGCCCAGCGAAGCCGACGGCGTTTCTGGGTGTTGTTGATAAACGGTTTTCGCCTTGCATAGGAGAGTTTTAACTTGCACTTACAGATGTAGCAACCAACTGTAGTTACTGACAGTGGGTTTCTGAAGTGTTCCTGAGCCCATTGGTGATATCCTTTACACACTGATGTCGCTTGTTGATGCAGTACAGCCTGAGGGAACGAAGGTCACAGGCTTAGTTGCTTACGTGCAGTGATTTCTCCAGATTCTCTGAACCCTTTGATGATATTACGGACAGTAGATGGTGAAATCCCTAAATTCCTTGCAATAGCTGGTTGAGAAAGGTTTTTCTTAAACTGTTCAACAATTTGCTCACGCATTTGATGACAAAGTGGTGACCCTCGCCCCATCCTTGTTTGTGAATGATTGAGCATTTCATGGAATCTACTTTTATACCCAATCATGGCACCCACCTGTTCCCAATGTGCCTGTTCACCTGTGGGATGTTCCAAATAAGTGTTTGATGAGCATTCCTCAACTTTATTGCCACCTTTCCCAACTTCTTTGTCACGTGTTGCTGGCATCAAATTCTAAAGTTAAAAAAAAAAAATGTATATCAGTTTGAACATCAAATATGTGGTCTTTGTAGCATATTCAACTGAATATGGGTTGCAAATCATTGTATTCCGTCTATATTTACATCTAACACAATTTCCCAACTCATATGGAAACGGGGTTTATATATATATATATATATATATATATATATATATATATATATATATATATATATATATATATATATATATATATATATATATATATATATATATAAGAAATACTTTAATTTTAGTGAATTCTAGCTATAAATATACTCCTCCAATATAACCTCCAAAACCCTCAAAATCTAGACTCCAAACATCCCAGAACAAGCTAGTCAGGTTACTTTTAGACCTCCACCCCAGATCACACCTCACTCCAACCACTTCTCCAAAATGGGCTGACTCAGGGTGGAGGACAGAGTAAAACAACTTGCACTGAGCCTAGTCTATAAAATCCGCTACACCTCCCTGATACCGAAGTACATGTCAAACTACTTCCATAAATGACCGCCATAACCACAACACCAGGGGGAGCTCCACAAACCACGTTAAACCCAGATTCCGATCTAACAATGATCGGAAGATCCTTCTATGCCACATCAATATGGAATGCACTCCCAACAGGTGTAAAAGAAAGTGCATTTCTATCCTCCTTCAAAACCGCACTAAAACAACACCTCCAGGCAACTTCAACCCTTGACTAACACCCTCCCCCCTCCACATCCCACCTCCCCGGATTGTAAGTAACCAAATGTAAAAAATCAAATGTATTTCTAATGTATATACTTGTTCTTATGCTATCTGAACTCATTATGTTCTCTGCACGCTGAACATACACTACCAAGTCAGACCTACACTGTTTCAATGTCCATTTATCTGATGATGCAATTGTTGATGACTGAAGTGCTGATATCAACCAAACCCTCCTCATCCCACCCCCCGGATTGTAAATAATGTAAATAATTCAATGTATATACTCTTGATGATTAACTTGTTTGATGACTGTATTATGATGATAGTATATATTCAATCAATCAATCAATGTTTATTTATATAGCCCTAAATCACAAGTGTCTCAAAGGGCTGTACAAGCCACAACGACATCCTCGGTACAGAGCCCACATACGGGCAAGGAAAACTCACCCCAGTGGGACGTCAATGTGAATGACTATGAGAAACCTTGGAGAGGACCGCATATGTGGGTAACCCCCCCCCCCCCCCCCCTCTAGGGGAGACCGAAAGCAATGGATGTCGAGTGGGTCTGACATTTGACATCTTTTTTGACATTTGACATTTGACATTTGACATCTGATATTTGTACCATGAATTAATTTACGTGGACCCCGACTTAAACAAATTGAAAAACTTATTCGGGTGTTACCATTTAGTGGTCAACTGTACGGAATATGTACTGAACTGTGCAGTCTACTAATAAGTTTCAATCAATCAATCAATCAATCAATTGTCACTCTGCCAACGGAGGGTGTGACTGTGCATTGTTGGTCCTTGAAGAACCCAGAGCTAAGAAGAACATTACAATCACTAATACATAGTTAATATTCAAGTCACGAAATGTAAATGGAGTATTGTTGATGGTTTTTGAATGGTTATTTATTGGATTTTATGGGTGAAATAGTGGAGCTCCCATTGGCTCTGTTGTAAGTGGACTTTTATTTACATTTATTTTATTTACTAATTCTTGAAGCTCATCGAGAGAATGCCAAGAGTGTGCAAAGCCGTCATCAGAGCAAAGAGCAGCTATTTTGAACGAACTGGAATATAAATCATGTTTTCAGTTATTTCACTTTTTTTGTGAAGTACATTTATAGTTTCGATGCCTTCAGTGACAATCTACAATGTAAATAGTCATGAAAATAAAGAAAACGTATTGAATGAGGTGTGTCCAAACTTTTGGCCTGTACTGTATATATTAATATGTCAATACATGGGAAACTAGAATGACACTGATTTGGTGGAAAACCCCAGATATTAAACTTTAACACAGTTATTATGTTGCACATTGAATAAAACGCTGAGCAAACAGTTGGGCTTTGGCTGAGTACAGTAAGTGTTTATTATGAGTGTGTTGCTGTAGCTAGACTTACCATTATCCACGAATAAACGTCATATGGCGCTTAACATTGTGTTGTGAAATTCCCCACAAAGTTTTTATGAGAAGAGTCAGCCATGTACTTGAGGAATACAATACAGAGTGATAAGGAAATTTGATTCATGCAAACACGTTACAGCTTCAAAGGTCATCTTCTAATCTCACTCAACTCATTGAAAGGTGTCAAATCCAATGTCCAAACGTTTACTGTATGCCCTTAAGGTCAGGTGACTTACAGTATGTTCCTTTGACAACCTTTATTTAACTAGATAAGAAACCAATTGAGATCAATATCTTTTTCCACAAGGGTGACCTGGCCAAGAGGTCAACAGCACAGAGCAGTTTCAGAAAAGTCACACGTTAAGACATACATTTTAAAATGTATAAAAGGGAAATGTAAAACAATTAATCAATCAATCAAAGTTTATTTATATAGCCCTTAATCACAAGTATCTCAAAGGCTGCACAACCCACAACAACATCCTTGGCTCAGATCCCACATCCCACAATTAAGATGTACACCTTTTAAAAATACTGGCACTCAGTAAAGCATACAAATTGTTACAAAGTAAGAGCTGTTTTTTCTTTGTAACAAGGCACACGAGTATGGAGGCCTTAAACCTAAAAGCGTTATAAATGATAGTCAGCCAATGCGTGCACTCAATGAAGATAAGTCTGATTTCATATACAGTTGAGAGTGGCGGGTGAGACTACGACAGCTAGTAACAAATATATGTACTGAATAGTGTTGTCCCGATACCATATTGTATTTCGATACTTTTCGGTACTTTTCTGAATGAAGGGCCCCACAAAAAATTGCATTATTGGCTTTATTTTAACAGAAAATCTTACGGTACATTAAACATATGTTTCTTATTGCAAGTTTGTCCTTAAATAAAATAGTGAACATACAAGACAACTTGTCTTTTAGTAGTAAGTAAGCAAACAAAGGCTCCTAATTTAGCTTCTGACGTATGCAGTAACATATTGTGTCATTTATCATTCTATTATTTTGTCAAAATAATGAGGGACAACTGGTAAAAAATGAATTATTAATTTACTTGTTCATTTACTGTTAATATCTGCTTACTTTCTCTTTTAATATGTTCTATCTACACTTCTGTTAAAATGTAATAATCACTTCCTCTTCTGTTGTTTGGATACTTTACATTAGTTTTGGATGATACCACAAATTTGGGTATCAATCAGATACCAAGTAGTAACAGGATCATACAATGGTCATAATTTAAGTCCTCATGTGTCCAGGGACCTATTTCCTGAGTTTATAAACATAATATACATTTTTTAAAAACGAAATAAGATTTTGTGATGCTAAAAATATCGATGTAGTATCGACTAGATACGCTCCTGTACTCCTGTATCATTACAGTGGATGTCAGGTGTAGATCCACCCATGGCGTTTGTTTACATTTTGACGCCGGTGAGCTACGGTGTGTAGTGAAGCATGTTTAACCATTCCTCGTCCTGCAGGGATGATACTTGTTAGAAACATACTTTATTTGTCACCATGGAGGCGAGGATTAGTGATTTAGAAGTAGCTAAAACACTGCGGACTGGGGCTGGATGTTAGCTGCTAGCTAGCTAGCCATGTCTTAAAGCACCTCTTCCTGAGGGCGTTTCAGTGTTATAACTTCACCTTTATCATTAGTTTTTAAGCCAAAATGCGTCCATTCTCTCTTTTCTGTCTACACACTGTGTCTGTTTGTAAGTACCGGTACTCCGTGATTGTGCGCTACCGAACATGCTTGTCTGCTCATAAACTAGACGACAACGGGGGGCGAGGGGTTCCGGTACTTTTTAGAGGCGGTATAGTACCGAATATGATTCATTAGTATTGCGGTACTATACAAATACCATACAACCCTTGTGCTAAATGTAAAACAGTGTCCAAGGACTGGAGGCATTTAAATGAAGCACTAAAATAAAGTACCTCTCCATAACCAATTACGGGCAAGATAGTCGCTGTCACCAATTTCTTTCTGACGAGAGAAGCAGTTTTTATTTCTAAAAAAGAAACCAAGTTTTACCCTAGGCTTAGACACCAAGTTGTTAATATGGGCTTTAAATGAAAGCTCCTGATCAAAATATAACCCAAGTATTTGTAATTCAAAACCTGCTTTATATGGTTTCCTTTTGATGTTAAAATATTTGGAATGTTTTCTGGTAGCACCCTTGAATGAGAGAAAACCATGAGCTTGCTTTTATCTGTATTTAAAACCAATTTATATCGAATAAGGCAGCCTGGATAACATCAAAACCAGCTTGTTAAAACTCAGAAGCCTGATTGATGGAGGTTGAACAGCAATAAATAATGGTGTCGTCTGCATAAAAATGGTACATTGCATTTGACAACTGATTGCAAAGAGTATTTATGTAGATACAAAATAAAAAGGGCCCCAGCACTGAGCCTTGCGGAACTCCTTCGGTAATGTCCAGTAATGAAGAGGTAGTCCCAGCCACCTGTTCACATTGGGCCCCATTCAGCAACCGTTCTTAAGAACAAATTTTGTTCTTAGGCCCACTTAGGAAGTTTTTAAGGAGATTTTTGTTTTCACCAATGTTTTCTTATCTGGGATTTGTTCGTAGGTAAGAACAAAATCTACAAGTGCTAGAGCACTCGGGTGGCCTATTTGTTGTTAAGTGTGACAAGTTCCCTTACTTCTACTGTCTAATGTTAAATTAATATCATAGATAGATATATATAGATGTATATATAGATAGATATTGATATATATAGAGAGATATAGATAGATAGATATAAATATAGAGATATGGAGATAGATAGATAGATAGATAGATAGATAGAGATCCATCTCTATCTATCTAGATAAGACAGACAGACATACAGCAAAATGAGCAATATATTGATATTTCAAAATACCGTGTGCGTCCTGACGGACCAGAACCATAATCACTCATGGTTTCAATTAACATTCATGCCCAAAACATTCAGCAACAATTAATTGCTCGTTTCTAATTTTGTTTCATTTGATTAAAGATACATAAACGAAGCATTTAGAAAAACAATCAGGTTTCAGAACATGTTTTATTGTCTCATGTTTTCATTCAGGTCTGTCAAAACCACCAGCGACAGTGAATCTGAAATTAAAATTAATCCATTTAATGACCTTTATTTGGGATATTTCAATCATGATATATGGACCACCAGAACTACACATAGCCTACATGACATGAAGGGAAACCATAAAGGCCTATAGCCTATTAATTTTATGCGTGGGCGTGCGTCAAATATCTGACAAAGCAAATAAAAAAATAGCAGCTCACCATCAGGTTCTGAGATAGGGGGAGACGGAGCAGAATGCTGAAGCTGAGATGGTGCCTGTCACGGTCGCGGTGGTTTGTATTGGTAAATCGCTGTCCAAATGTTCTACGCCTGCGACACAGCAGACTCTCCAATTAGGGCTCCAATCCTCTCATCCTGCTCTGAAATGTCCAGATATATTAGACCCTGTCCACCTGATTGATTGAAAATTGTATTAGTGTAGGAGTGTAGGCAGAGAAACGACGGAGATTTATTCCTCTTTGGAGAGCCAAGTCACACTCCGTTTATTTTCAGAGAGAACAACAACAACTCCAAACCTGTCGCACAGGTAATTACGTCAGCACCACAGAGGTGTGTCTCAACACTTCAAAGTAAAAGCACCTATGCACCTATGCAAGTAAACATGGGCTAGAACGCAGTGAATTATAACCGTAATAATTAATAAGTGTCCTGTGTGTGTATATCCACCACACACGTCCCCCCAGAATTCACAAGAACTGGCCCAGTGAAACGACCAGGGACCCGAATGACCCGCCCAAAGCGATTCCGAAGCTCCTGGGCAGGCGGAGGGGGGTGAAGCGGGAGGGTGACAGCCGGCTGCTGACGGCGAGCAGACGTCGGTTGGCAGTGTGGGGGTCGACCGCGACGTGGTGCCTGAGCCACCTCAACTGAACGGCCCAAATCCAGGTGGGCTGGCTTCAGCCGGTCCACTGAGACGCGATCCAGTCTGCCCCCAATGTCAATGACAAATGTCTTATCCCCAGCCTCCACAACCCGATAAGGACCGTCGTATGGTGGTTGCAAGGGCCCCCTATGGGCATCGTGGCGGATGAACACATACCCCGCTGCTCGCAGGTCAGGGGGAATGTGCACCTGGGGCAAGCAGTGGTGCGAGGTCGGGACTGGTAGGAAGGTACGGGCAGTGTCCATGAGGCTACGCCGCTGGTCAGAAGCAGACCAGGGGACTGTAGTGCGGGGTATAAATTCACCTGGGACTCTGAGGGTCTGGCCATAAACTAACTCCGCTGAGGAAGACAGGAGGTCCTCCTTAGGCGCAGTTCTAATCCCCAGCATCACCCACGGGAGCTTGTCGACCCAGCCGTCGTCTGTGAGAGAAGCCTTAAGGGCGGCCTTCATGTCCCTGTGAAAACGTTCACACATGCCGTTTGCTTGAGGGTGGTATGCTGTAGTGCGGTGGAGTGAGACACCCAACTGACAGGCAACAGTATTCCAGAGCTCGGAAGTAAACTGGGGGCCACGATCAGACGAAAGGTCAGATGGGGCACCATACCGGGCGACCCAGGTACCAATGAAGGCCCGGGCCACATCAGCTGATGTCGTTGCCGACAGTGGGACAACCTCCGGCCAACGGGTGGTCCGGTCCACCATAGTCAGAAGGTGAGTAAATCCCCTGGAGGGAGGAAGGGGTCCCACCAGGTCAACGTTGACGTGGTCAAAACGCCTTTCGGGAACTGCAAACTGCTCCAACGGGGCCTTAACATGGCGATGGATCTTAGCGCGTTGGCATGCCACACAGGTCCTGACCCAGTCGCGAATGTCCTTCTTGAGGCCATGCCAGACAAACTTTGCTGCCACGAGACGCTGTGACGGCTTGCTGCCTGGGTGCGAGAGGCCATGTATGGCGTCGAAAACTTGCCGTCTCCAGACCTGCGGCACCACAGGACGGGGCAGGTCCAGAGATACGTCGCAGAGCAGCGTTGTGCCGGCATCGCCGAACGGGACGTCCGCCAACTGGAGGCCAGTGACCGCTGTTCTGTACGCCTGAATGTCGGGGTCCGAAACTTGGTCCACAGCCATTCGGGCATAGTCTATTCCAAGGTGGACAGCACCAATGACCACACGGGAGAGGCAGTCAGCCACGGGATTGTCTTTTCCTGACACATGTTTAATGTCCGTGGTAAATTCAGAAATAAAAGCTAGGTGGCGCTGTTGCCTGGCAGACCATGGTTCCGACACCTTGGCCATGGCGAAGGTCAAAGGCTTGTGATCCACAAAGGCAGTGAACGGACGGGCTTCCAGCAGGAAACGGAAATGACGGATGGCTAAATACAGGGCGAGGAGTTCACGGTCAAAAGTGCTATATTTCTGCTCACTGGACCTAAGTTGGCGGCTGAAAAAAGCGAGAGGTTGCCAAACACTATTGACCAACTGCTGGAGAACAGCACCAACAGCATAGTCTGAGGCGTCCGTGGTCAGAGCAACAGGGGCGTCAGGCACCGGGTGAGCCAGCATAGTTGCGTCCGCGAGTGCATCCTTTGTAGCAGAGAAAGCTGCCAACATGTCCGTGGACCAAGAAAGGGCATGCTTAGAAGTTTTTTTACCCTTGAGAGCGCTGTATAGGGGGCGCATAGGTCGGCAGCCCGAGGCACAAAACGGTGGTAAAAATTGACCATGCCGCAGAACTCTTGTAGAGCCTTGACAGTGTGAGGCTGCGGAAGCCCCAACACTGCCTCCACCTTTGACGGCAGAGGAATCGCCCCTGCTGTAGTGATGTGGTGGCCCAGGAAATCCATGGAAGACAGTCCAAACTGGCATTTCGCTGGGTTGATGATCAAGCCGTGCTGCTGGAGACGACTGAAGAGAAGACGCAGGTGTGATAGGTGCTCTGCCTCAGACGTGCTGGCCACTAGGATATCGTCCAGGTAGACAAAAACGAATGACAAGTCACGCAGCACCGTGTCCATCAATCGCTGAAAGGTTTGGGCAGCATTTTTTAGTCCGAATGGCATCCGTAGAAACTCAAAAAGCCCGAATGGGGTAATCACCGCTGTTTTGGGAATGTCCTGAGGCTGAACTGGTACCTGGTGATAGCCCCGGACGAGGTCCACTTTAGAAAAAATAGACGCACCCGCCAGGTGGGCAGAAAAGTCATGGATGTGTGGAATAGGGTACCGGTCCGGCGTAGTAACAGCATTAAGGCGTCGGTAGTCGCCGCACGGGCGCCAACCACCATTGGGCTTTGGCACCAGGTGAAGGGGGGAGGCCCAGGGACTGTTCGACCGGCGGACGATGCCAAGGCGTTCCATGGCGTCGAACTCAGCTCTTGCGATACTGAGCTTGTGTGGGTCAAGGCGCCGGGCTTTGGCGTGCACAGGCGGGCCATTGGTGGAGATGTAGTGCAACACACCATGTTTGGCGGAGGCGGAGGAGAAGGTAGGTGCGGTGATGTCTGAGAACTCCTTGAGGAGGTGAGAAAAGTCATCAGCGGGCGAGAGGGCACTGGACAGCTTCGTCGGGGCAGTGTCACTGTGTTCACAGGGAAATGAGCCGAATGTTTCAGCATGGACGAGGCGGCGGTTCCTCACATCCACTAGAAGCTTGTTGGCAAAAAAGAAATCAGCACCCAACAGGGGAGTGGACACCTTTGCTGACACAAAATCCCAGGTAAAACGCTGACCAGCAAAACTCACTGTCACAGTGCGTGTGCCAAAGGTGTGGATTGTGCTGCCATTTGCGGCCAGAAGGGGGGGGGCCACACGGCCCTGCGCGAATGTCCGTGGCTGATGCTGGCAGCGCACTCATATGGGCACCTGTGTCACAAAGAAAGTGACGACCGGAGAGGGAGTCAGTAATAAACAGCAAGCCGCTGGTACGGCCGTCACCCACGGCTGCTAATAGGTGGCGGCCGGTGCGTTTCCCGACGCACTGAATGTACAGGGGGGAAGGCATTTCTTGGCTTTGTTGCCAAACTTGGCGTGGTAGAAACACAATCCTCCTGACTGCTTTGCACGTCGGGGCACAGTAGTGGTGGCAGAGATGGAGTATGGCTGGTGCATATGGTCATCACTGGTGGCAGTAGACGTGGAAGGGGGCGTGGCTGCAAAACATTTCTTCCCAGCTGAGAAAAATTTGTCCGCCTCCCTGGCCAACTGGCGAAAATCAGTAATGGCTGAATTTGCAAGTGCCAAACGGACCTGTTCTGGAAGCTGCTGCAGGAATAGTTCTTTGAAAAGAAAACACGGCTGATGGTCTCCCAGCAGAGCCAGCATGTGATCCATCAGCTCAGAAGGCTTACTGTCGCCGAGACCGGGAAGTGAGAGGAGTTGGCGCGCACGTTCGGATTCAGAAAGTCCAAAAGTCTCCAGTAGATGCGCCTTCAGAGCGGCGTATTTGTTGCGTGCAGGAGGACGTTCTAGCAGACTCACCACTCTCCCCGCAGTCGAGCTTGTAAGGGACGCCACCACATGATAAAACTTTGTTTCGTCCGCCGTAATGTCTTTGATGGCGAATTGAGCCTCCGCCTGTGCGAACCACGCAATTGCGTTCCCTTCCCAAAAGTCGGGCAACTTTAGTGTAGCAGACATGTTCAGTAAACTCTGGAAACGTCCAAGAGTAAAAAGGGGTCACCAATGTAGGAGTGTAGGCAGAGAAACGACGGACATGTATTCCTCTTTGGAGAGCCAAGTCACACTCCGTTTATTTTCAGAGAGAACAACAACAACTCCAAACCTGTCGCACAGGTAATTACGTCAGCACCACAGAGGTGTGTCTCAACACTTCAAAGTAAAAGCACCTATGCACCTATGCAAGTAAACATGGGCTAGAACGCAGTGAATTATAACCGTAATAATTAATAAGTGTCCTGTGTGTGTATATCCACCACATTAGCAGTTGGCGTTTGATTTATATATTATTATTATTATTATTATTATAGTCTGCCCTACAGTTCACACAGTACAGTACAAGTTCTATACAAAACATAGGTAGACTACAAGCAGTAGCCTAAATGTAGGATAAATAGCCCAAAAGGGAAAAAGCTTGTACTGACCTCATGTAGCCTGGGTCTCCCTTCTGTACTGGGCGATTTTCTTTTTGGAGCCAGATTTTAGGTCGAACTGTAGTAGAATTTCTGACCTTTTGACCTATATTTCTTGTCTTTTAAGAATGTCCGCTCATTTTCAATACTCTTGTATTTTTGTGCCATTGAATGGACCAGTTGTGGGACAAAAGTGAATATTAAGTCGTGCCAACCTGTCTATAGAATGTGTTGACTGTCTACAGAATTCGAGTTGTTATGGAACAGATAGGAAAAGCAAAACAAGACATTGACGCATTTGATAAGGAACGATGACGCACAACAGACATATAAAAAATGGGAGAAGACCGGAACTCGGGGGTGATTTTGGCTTGTGTGTGTCTTGTTGGCTCCGGAGTAACTTGTGGTTTGTCTGCACGACCAACTCAATTCAACCTGCACTTCTGATAATGGGTAAATAAATTTGTTGTACTAAACTACTTTTGTTGCCTGCTTAAGCTTCGGACAATCCACTACACAAATTGGCGTCACGAACAGGACACTCGATCTGTCTTTTCTGTAATCTTGTACCCCGGGACATTAATTAGAACGTAAAGGTGTTGTGGGTTTTAACCATGTCTCTGGTAGCCACGGTTGTGCTAGGTCAAGCGAGGGTGGAAAGGATGTGCAGCCGGGGGACTGCCAATCTGAACAAGACAAGCTCCAAAGTTGTAGCCAGAACATGCTCACAAAAAATACAGGTGTGACAGCAGGACAAACAGCAGGATACAAACAGACCCCTGCTGGAAATAAATGTCAACGGACAATGTTCAACACAATCTTTGAAGCATTCCTTTGTGGTCAACCTGCACACACCTTGTAATGACCTGCTTACGAACTGTGCCCTGACAATTCAATACTGCACAGAAGGAACTTCCTGATGTTGCCTGACAGCACGACATCAGCGGACAACTAATAGGGACGCACGCCTCCCAGGAACGAATGGAAGACGGGGACTGCTCCAACTGTCCTAGCACTTGCTGACTGAGGTGCGTCCATGTGTCCTGCCACCCAAACCGCCAAAGTGTATGATCACCAATTAGACGACTCATAATAGGAGCCTTTTGACTCTTATATATGGTGGGACTGAAGGTATGGCCGCTCATGTGAACTATCCTTAAAACAATTAGAATGGTATAAGATGGACAACTAATGACCCACATTGTTCCCTCTGTCCTGCCTACGAAACCAAAAAATTTAGGTCAAATGATAAAACAGGGCGTAGCTGCCGCTGATTGAACCGATACGCAAATCAATTATTTCGGTTGTCTGTTAAAAACATAGCTATTGGTTGCAATTTGGACATTTCTGCTGTAGGCTACAAAGAGCTAGCAGCTACACAACAGCTGAGCTAAAACAAAATTTAAGCATATCAAATATTTATAGTTGTTTATTACATACACAAAGTCGCAGAGAGACAGAAGTCTGTAGAAAGTATTCAGTAACAAACGTGTCCGCATTAATAAACTTTCTACCACAGGAAATATACTGAACAAATACAGCAGTTACTGTCAGACTATAATCCGGATTACCGTGTCTATCAGAGACATGGTTAAAACCCACAACACCTTTACGTTCTAATTAATGTCCCGGCGTACAATATTACAGAAAAGACAGATCGAGTGACAAAGGGGGGAGGAATTATGATTTATGAAAGGGAAAACATTAAAAGTAGATCAATTTGAGTATGTTGAAATTAAAATCACATTTTCCTCAGAAATGTATTTCAAGGTAATTGTAGTATACCGACCGACCACAGCTAAAGACATTTTTCTTGATTCATTTTCAGACATCCTCAAACAGCATAGTATGAAAGAAGTAACGTCATGGGGGACGTTAATCTGGACTGGTTAAATAAAACACGTAGAAAGAAACTTAAGGATATTATAAACGGCTTCTATATGATACAAATGATAAGCAGCCCTACTAGAATTACAATTGGATGACAAAAATTAAAGAGAACATCTGTAAATACACGAATACAAAATCAGAAAGAAGAGTGCTAAAATAAAAATACCATTGGATTAATAAAACAATTTGGATTCTAATAAAGACATCGGGACTCAGCTCTCAAAAGAGCAATTATAACAGGTCTAAATACAGATCGTATGTTTTAAAAGTTTGGAAGAACAAAGTTACAATGTTTATGCGGAAGTCTAAGGCTGACTTTCATTTACAATTAATCAAAGCTGCAAAAGGGAACAATAGAGAGTTATGGAAAACCAGATACAAACTTACGGGAAGAGAGCAAACAAGAAACAACACTATAACATTAAATATCAATGGCGCTACTATCGCAGACAGTCTGGACATAAGTAATAATTTTAATGAACATTTCATCAGTCTGTACAAACCCTGAATAAAAATCCCTCAAAATCAGTGCAAATAATTGTCATTTATTCAGGATGGACTCATTTTAGAAGTAACAAATGAAACAAAGTTAAACAAAATCTTCACTGCATTATCAGACTCACGATCTAGAGATATATATATGGGTTGGACACTATCTTCCTAAAAACATATAAGGATTGTATTATTGCTCGTATAACAACGATTGATAAATAAATCAATAACGGAAAACACTTTCCCTACCACGTCGAGAAACTGCTACTATGATTAAATCCATTAAAGCAGGAAATAAAGAAGACCAGAACATGTACAGACCAATTAGCCTTCTCCACGTTATAACAAAAGGAATAGAAAATTTGAAATAAAAAAAATAAAAAAAGTGGCTTTGGAGCAATCAAGGCTGCTCAGACGGTCACTAAGAGGGGCATTATGTTGACACATCAATTTAATGAGTATTATATTTATCTATGAGAGCATTTTTGTTGTAAATTTTGAGGTATGGCTGTTAAAATCTTGGTTGTTGTTATGAATGATGACAGATGTGAACAAGAGCATGTATTGTCTTTGTGTGATGATGTAAATAAGGTGTGGTTGTATTGTATGTTAAGTATGTGTCCATGAAGGGGCATTTTAGGATTTCTCTTAATCTGATTACATGCTACAGTATGATTATTTTTGATTAATTATTGATTATTATGAATGTATATATTTATTATGATTAATTAGTGTCATAATTTTATTGCTTGATTTGTGGATCCCCTTTAATTTAGGTAGCCAGGGACTACAAATGGAAAGTAGCTATTTAGATATAATCTAGTACAGAACATATCTGTTTCTGAACTTAATGTTTCTGTGCATTGTCCCATCATAGATAGACTAAATTAAATACAACTATTTAGTGAATTATTGAGGCCACAATAATTCACTAGGTGTTGTAAAATATCAAAGTACTATTGCAAAAGCGAACAGTGACCTCAAACATGACCTGTCCTCCGCCTCTGTTCTTGCTGCGCTTGACTATCAGCTGTCTTTTCTTTTTCTTGGATGTTTCTGAAACTACTAATACTACTACTACTATTACTATTACTACGACTAACACTGTCCCTGTGAGAGGGACAGAGGGGGGAGGTGAGTTTGGATTGGGTCAAGTTTGAGCGTGTTGAGGTTTTATTTAATCGATATGATCAATCCGGTACAAGGATAAAGGAACGTAATGATTTAGATTGACAATTGCAGTGGTTGGCGAAAGCAACCCCAACCTCAAAGGAGGGTGCCAATTCAGTAATGAAATATTTTGTGAATGATCTAATATCCCGACATGGTTTCCCCAAAAAGATTAGGTCAAACAACGGCACCTATTTTAAGAAAACAGGTTAATCTTCTTCAGTCACAAGATCAGCACTTCTCAGGACCAGCAGCTTCCTAGGAAGGTGGAAAGACCATGAGACCAAAATGGTAAGTTTGCAAAATGTAGAATTTGTGTGCCAGTTCCTCTGTGCAGATTTGAGGATGAAAGCAGCCACTCCAGATTCCCTTACACTCGCTAAGAGGGGCACGGTCAAAGCCGATCCAGGACCAACACCCGATACCTGACTGGAAGGAACCGAGAGGAGAGACAACACCTTGCCAGCGATGACGAGAACAACTAAGGTTGCCAGCCAATGTGTCCACCGGGACTCCAGCAGCTGTGGAAAGAAGTGTCGGGAGTGCCGAAGCAGCGAGGAGGCCTGAAGCAAGCCGAGGGCCTGGACCAAAGCCCCACGCCCCATACTCTGCCCCAGCCTTCCCCAAAGCCCCCACAGCTCCAACTCTACCTGAGTTTTCCCCAATTTCGGCCAGCACGCACATGCCACTGAACAGTCTGCCCAATGGACTGAACCACACCCCAAAGAGAGACAGACTGTTTGAGTGGATCTCTTTCTTCACCAAGGCAGCCAAAAGCCCAACGAGGTGTCGGCAGGCCATCAGCCTGAGGCACCACCGAGCCATCTATACGAGCACTAATCGAACATGGACTCATACGAAATTCAGTTGTGTGTTCAAAATCAATTGATAATTAACAATATTGGTAACTACATTCATTGCAAATGCCGGGAAAAATATTTTTGCAAATGTCTTACAGTCATAAGTCTATATACATTCATCTATTTATGTTCAATGATGTCCATGATCAAAGTATTTGTTATTCCCTTACTAAATCAAAGGGTAGGCCACTAATTGTGTTCTGTGAGCGATCGCTCTGAAGGAGGGTCATAGACGGAATTTTTGCCTCGTATAAAAACATTGAGGTTTTTGCCTCTATCTGCGGTAGAGATTTAAGTTAGTGGTCTATATCAGAAATTGTTTTGGTCCAGGGTCTTAAGACCCTGGAAGGCGGGTATGTAGTAGAATTTCTGACCTTTTGACCTATATTTCTTGTCTTTTAAGAATGTCCGCTCATTTTCAATACTCTTGTATTTTTGTGCCATTGAATGGACCAGTTGTGGGACAAAAGTGAATATTAAGTCGTGCCAACCTGTCTATAGAATGTGTTGACTGTCTACAGAATTCGAGTTGTTATGGAACAGATAGGAAAAGCAAAACAAGACATTGACGCATTTGATAAGGAACGATGACGCACAACAGACATATAAAAAATGGGAGAAGACCGGAACTCGGGGGTGATTTTGGCTTGTGTGTGTCTTGTTGGCTCCGGAGTAACTTGTGGTTTGTCTGCACGACCAACTCAATTCAACCTGCACTTCTGATAATGGGTAAATACATTTGTTGTACTAAACTACTTTTGTTGCCTGCTTAAGCTTCGGACAATCCACTACACAACCATTTCTTTTTAACGTCCTCAACTGTGCGAACCTCGCCGCTTGACACCATGTTTACTGCATCGGTTATAATGCCCCAGATCTTAGCTTTATATGTGCCCTTAAACCCAGAGTTTGCACTGCTGAGGATCACTACTTTGTTTTTCTCCACTTCCTGCAGTAGAACCTCTATTTCTGAACCCGACCAGTTTTTCTTCCGCTTCGGGGCTACCTCAGCAGTTCCCCCTTTCTTCCAAATCCAACAAAAGCAGTCAGAAAAGCCACTTTTTGGAAGAAAGCCTTCATTCATCAATTGTTAATCTTAAAACTATTAAAATTTACTTCAATTGGCTAAAAAAGAGACTAAAACAGATCAAAATTCAGAGCACATTGACAAGCAGACAAACAAAAGAAAGTGCTGTCGGCCATCTTGGATCATTCATTCCTGGTACGCTTGGGACATTTTTTGGCCAATGCCGTATTATCAGACTGAAACTACAGCAGATATATTGTGTGAATTCTTCCAATTAATTTGACATTAACATTTGTAATTGGCTTCAGGATGTGTTAAGGTTCATATTTGAACTAGAAAATACAATTTCGGAAGAAATTGCCTGTGAATGCTGAAAATCCAAGCTGAAATAACTGTTAGCAGTTAACACGCTACCCAGATACTGTAGCATTAAAGGCCTACTGAAACCCACTACTACCGACCACGCAGTCTGATAGTTTATATATCAATGATGAAATCTTAACATTATAACACATGCCAATACGGCCGGGTTAACTTATAAAGTGACATTTTAAATTTGCCGCTAAACTTCCGGTTCGAAACGCCTCTGAGGATGACGTATGCGCGTGACGTAGACCGGCGAACACGGGTATGCCTTCCACATTGAAGCCAATACGAAAAAGCTCTGTTTTCATTTCATAATTCCACAGTATTCTGGACATCTGTGTTCGTGAATCTGTTTCAATCATGTTCATTGCATTATGAAGAAGGAAGCTGAGCAAGCAAAGAAGAAAGTTGTCGGTGCGAAATGGACGTATTTTTCGAACGTAGTGAGCCACAACAGTACACAGCCGGCGCTTCTTTGTTTACATTCCCGAAAGATGCAGTCAAGATGGAAGAACTCGGATAACAGAGACTCTAACCAGGAGGACATTTGACTTGGATACACAGACGCCTGTAGAGAACTGGGACAACACAGACTCTTACCAGGATTACTTTGATTTGGATGACAAAGACGCAGACGTGCTACTGGGAGTATGCAGCTTTGGCTTTTTTTTTGCGTATGTACGTAACTTTTTTAAAATATATAAGCTTTATGAACCTTGGGTTAGGTGAACGGTCTTTTGGGCTGAGTGATTGTGTGTGTTGATCATGTGTTTGAATTGTATTGGCGTGTTCTATGGAGCTAAGAGCTAGCAGAGGAGCTAGGAGCTAGCATAACACGTACCGTACCGTACGTGCGCATCACGTACGTAACTTTTTAAAAATATATAAGCTTTATGAACCTTGGGTTAGGTGAACGGTCTTTTGGGCTGAGTGATTGTGTGTGTTGATCAGGTGTTTGAATTGTATTGGCGTGTTCTATGGAGCTAGGAGCTAGCAGAGGAGCTAGGAGCTAGCATAACAAACACGCAGGTGTTATTATGCAGGATTAATTTGTGGCATATTAAATATAAGCCTGGTTGTGTTGTGGCTAATAGAGTATATATATATGTCTTGTGTTTATTTACTGTTGTAGTCATTCCCAGCTGAATATCAGGTCACCCCCGGCTCTCACAGCATCTTCCCTATCTGAATAGCTTCAACTCCCCACTAGTCCTTCACTTGCACTTTACTCATCCACAAATCTTTCATCCTCGCTCAAATTAATGGGGAAATTGTCGCTTTCTCGGTCCGAATCTCTCTCACTTCATGCGGCCATCATTGTAAACAATAGGGAACTTTGCGTATATGTTCAACTGACTACGTCACGCTACTTCCGGTAGGTGCAAGCCTTTTTTTTATCAGATACCAAAAGTTGCAATCTTTATCGTCGTTGTTCTATACTAAATCCTTTCAGCAAAAATATGGCAATATCGCGAAATGATCAAGTATGACACATAGAATAGATCTGCTATCCCCGTTTAAATAAAAAAAATTCATTTCAGTAGGCCTTTAAGTAACCCCCAAGAAAGCTAGAATGATAAAAGTTAACATGTGTTAAATAACAAAATATTTGACTCTGAGGCATACGTTTGCAAAATTAAGTATAAAAGCTAGTGTTCTAACTGTGGCATGCTTATAATTAGCGTGCGTGAAGTAACAAAATATTTGACACTTAGGTGTATACCTGCAAAATTTGCTAAAAAGCTAAATACTAATGTTAGCATGCGTCAAGCAACAACATATTTGACTGCAATAATAGTAGTATGATTTCGTAATATTTGACCAACAAACTTTTGCTTGAAAGCTAGCATGCTAATATTACTCATCACTGATGTCCAAGAAGAGTGATATGATATGGTGGAATGTTTGAATTGGTTCAGAAATGTGGACATTTGGAAAAATTTCCATTCATTTCAAATAGGCAAAACATTCCTGGAAAATTCCTTGAAATGTGGGAAATTTGGAAACATTTTAAAAATGGCAGCATGTTTGACAAGAATTACCTTAAAATTTGAAATAGTTTGAATCTGAGGAAATATGTGGTAAGAGAATGTGGACGACCAAAAGGGTGAAATAAAATGAGAATCCCACAAAACCCAAAACCAGTGAAGTTGGCATGTTGTGTAATTCGTAAATAAAAACAAAATACAATGATTTGCAAATCCTTTTCAACTTATTGAATAGACTGCAAAGACAATATATTTAATGTTTGAACTGAGAAACTTAATTTTCTTTTGCAAATAATCATTAACTTAGAATTTAATGGCAGCAACACAATGTGCCTACACAAGTTGGCACAGGGGCATTTTTACCACTGTGTACATGGCCTTTCCTTTTAACAACACTCAGTAAACGTTTGGGAACTGAGGAGACCAATTTTTGAAATTTTTCAGGTGGAATTCTTTCCCATTCTTGCTTGATGTACAGCTTAAATTGTTCAACAGTCCGGGGTCTCCATTGTGGTATTTAGGCATCATATTGCGCCACACATTTTCAATAGGAGACAGGTCTGTACTACAGGCAGGCCAGGCTAGTACCTGCACTCTTTTACTATGAAGCCACGCTGTTGTAACACGTGGCTTGGCATTGTGTTGCTGAAATAAGCAGGGGCGTCCATGATAACGTTGCTTGGATGGCAACATATGTAGCTCCTGTATGTACCTTTCAGCTTTAATGGTGCCTTCACACATGTGTAAGTCACCCATGCCTTGGGCACTAATACACCCCCATACCATCACAGACGCTGGTTTTTGAACTTTGCGCCTAGATCAATCCGGATGGTTCTTTTCCTCTTTGTTCCGGAGAACGAGACCACAGTTTCCAAAAACAATTTGAAATGTGGACTTGTAAGACCACAGAACACTTTTCCACTTTGCATCAGTCCATCTTAGATGAGCTCTGGTCCAGCGAAGCCGGCGGCGTTTCTGGGTGTTGTTGATAAATGGCTTTCGCCCTCATAGTAGAGTTTTAACTTGCACTTACAGATATAGCGACAACCCGTAGTTACTGACAGTAGTTTTCTGAAGTGTTCCTGAGCCCATGTGGTGATATCCTTTACACACGGATGTCGCTTTTCGATGCAGTACCGCCTGACAGATTGAAGGTCTGTAATATTATTGCTTACGTGCAGTGATTTCTCCAGATTCTCTGAACCTTTTGATGATATTTATGGACAGTAGATGGTGAAATCCCTAAATTCCTTGCAATAGCTCGTTGAGAAATGTTGTTTTTAAACTGTTTGACAATTTGCTCACGCATTTGTTCACAAAGTGGTGACCCTCGCCCCATCCTTGTTTGTGAATGACTGAGCATTTCATGGAAGCTGTTTTTATACCCAATCATGGCACCCACCTGTTCCCAAGTAGTCTGTTCACCTGTGAGATGTTCCAAATAAGTGTTTGATGAGCATTCCTCAACTTTCTCAGTCTTTTTTGTCACTTGGGCCAGCTTTTTTGAAACATGTTGCAGGCATCGAATTCCAAATGAGCTAATATTTGCAAAAAATAACAAAGTTTTCTAATTGAATATAGGTTGAAAAGGATTTGCAAAGCATTGTATTCTGTTTTTATTTACCATTCACACAACGTGCCAACTCCACTGGTTTTGGGTTTTGTGTGAATGCTTTTCAGCATTATTATTAGTTGGGTGAGAATTTACTTATTTGAAAATAATCATTAAATATGACATGTTTGATAGGGAATTTAGTCAAACCTGAGGAAGTATGGTCACCATGAGTGTCTGACACTTGGACTGTTCCCACACACACCTACACACACAGAGAGTGAGTCAACGGTGGTCACTGAGTGTTCACCAGTGGAAAAGTCCCACAGCCGCAGGCACAGAGAAGAAAACAGGTAAGTACTATAAAAGGCGTCTCTGTTCACACTCAAGGCAACACTGGCATAGACGTGTGAGGTGGAACATTTTTATAGTACTCTTCAGTCTTGTGAGTTCTGCATAATGCGAAGATAAGTAGTGCATTTTGCTGAGCATCATATAAGAACTTTGCCCTCTGTCTTGGAGATAAAATTGTGTTTGGTCTGAAGAGTCAGCAGAGTGGAAGCAGGGAGACGTGATCATGAACATGTGGAGCACGGCAGCAGCACTTCTTTTACTTCTACACGCCGGTAAGATGCCTTCACACTCAATATTTGTATGAAAACACTCATCAAAGGACTATAAAGTAGGGCTGTGAATCTTTGGGTGTCCCACGATTCGATTCAAAATTGATTCTTGGGGTCACGATTCGATTCAAAATCGATTTTTTTTTCAATTCAACATGATTCTCGATTCAAAAACGATTTTTTTTTTTCCAAAAACAATACACAACAATACCATAATAATGCAATACAATTTTAAAACCAAACCCGACCCAGCAACATTCAGAATAGCAATAAACAGAGCAATTGAGAGCAATTGAGGACACACAAACATGACACGGAACAATCTAAAAGTAGTGAGACAAAAATGAATATTATCAACAACAGTATCAATATTAGTAACAATTTCAACATAGCAGTGATTAAAATCCCTCATTGATATTATCATTACAAACATTAATAAAAAATAATAATTAAAAACATTATGAACAATAGTGTCACAGTGGCTTAACTTGCATCATATCTCATAAACTTGACAACACACTGTGTCCAATAGTATGTGTAAATCCAAACAAAAACAAAAAAATCAATTTTTAAAAAATGAGAATCGATTCTGAATCGCACAACGTGAGAATCGCGATTCGAATTCGAATCGATTTTTTCCCACACCCCTACTATAAAGGCATTCATATTTATTCCATAATGAAATCAGATTATAATTTAGTGGACTGACACTTTTGCTCTTTTACCCTTTATAATGACTATTATACTCCCTCAGCATGAACACAAATGAAATGTCATTTTTCAGAGATATTTATATTTCAGTGTGTTAGTAAAACACAACGTAAATTCAGCCCTCAAAAGCCTGGAAATAATATGTTTCAATAAAGTACTATAACTTTTCTTACTAAATGTATTCTCTTTCTATTTTGGGAGAAAACAAATATATGTACTCCATGTAATTGCAAATTATGTCAACTTAAATATTGTCTAATTATGCAAAAATATTTGATCAAACATTCAAACCATATTTAAATAGAAATAAATAATAATAATGTTTTCAAAGCAAGTTATCCATCAAATTGTGCAATATAAAAGTAATAATAGATTTCATGGTAAAATTGTGAAATTTACTGTGGTTTTTACAGCATTTTTCTCTAAATGAAAAAACAGTACTTTTTTTACTGTAATAAACTGTAGTGCCGTTTTGGCAATTACAGTAATACACTGAAAAAAACAAACTAGCAGCTCAGGTGCCAAAATTTTACTGTAAGATTGCAGTTTTTTAATTTACAGTAAAAAAAAAAAAAACACTTGTAAATTTTACAGTAAAATTCTGGCAACTGAGCTGCTTTTTTTTTTAACCATAAAAACAGCAGTACTGTTTTTCCATTTACAGTAATAAACACTACATTTTGAGGTGAAATGATTGCAACTTACCATGTCTTTGGGCAAGACACTTCACCCTTTGCCTCTGATGGCTGCTGGTTAGCGCCTTGCATGGCAGCTCCCGCCATCAGTGTGTGAATGTGTGTGTGAATGGGTAAATGTGGAAATACTGTCAAAGCACTTTGAGTACCTTGAAGGTAGAAAAGCGCTATACAAGTATAACCCATTTATCATTTTATATTTATAAAAAAAAAATCCACTAATAAAATTGAGTAATAAAAAAAAAATAGTGTAATAATAGTATTCACTGTTGGAAGCAGCCCTCTGGGGCCAAAAATAACTGCGATGTGGCCCTCAATAAAAAAACACTTTGACACCTCGGTTCTAATTCAATGCTCGTTTTCTTTATTTTCATGACTATTTACATTGTAGATTGTCACTGAAGGCAACAAAACTATGAATGAACACATGTGGAGTTATGTACTTAACAAAAAAAAAGGTGAAATAACTGAAAACATGTTTTATATTCCAGTTTCTTCAAAATAGCCACCCTTTGCTCTGATTATTACTTTGCACACACTTGGCATTCTCTCTATGAGCTTCAAGCACACCTTTTAAGTGAAAACCATTTCAGGTGACTACCTCTGGAAGCTCATCGAGAGAATGCCAAGAGTGCGCGAAAAAGTAATCAGAGCAAAGGGTGGCTATTTTGAAGAAACTAGAATATAAAACATGTTTTCAGTTATTTCACCTTTTTTGTTAAGTACATAACGCCACATGTGTTCATTCATAGCATTGATGCCTTCAGTGACAATCTACAATGTAAGTCATGAAAATAAAGAAAACACATTGAATGAGAAGGTGTGTCCAAACCTTTGGCCTGTACTGTATGATTTAAAAATTGGTCTGTAATTATTTATATATGTGGGTTCACCCCCTTTTAGCAGGGGAAGAGCTAAGGCTGATTTCCAGTTTTTTGGAATGCCTTTACTTGTCAAACTTAGGTTGAAGATATGTGAGAGAGGCTCAGCAACACAACTAGCAGTCAATTTTAAGAAAAGGGCTTCAATTTGGTCAGGTCCTGCTGCTTTAATTGAGTCCAGGCTCTTTAGTTTACCTTTGACTGATACAGGTGTGAACTCAAAAGTGCTATTTACAGCCTGTGGTGTATTTGGTATACCGTATTAACATCAGTCAGACCAACATTTGACATTTGAGGATTCAAGGACCCGGCAAAAAATAAAATACTCAAAAAAACAATTTGCTATAGCTGGCCAGATTAATTAATTAAATACATTTGAAAGCCATTTGTTGTCACATGCTTTAAAGAAGCTTTTACTCTCTTGATAAGGGAAGTACTTCTAATCTGGCGAAAGTTGAGCCAGTCAACCTTTGTGTTTGTTTTCCGAGTCCTGGCCCGAGCAACATCTCTCTCTTTGAGAATGTTTCCAATTTCAGAGGAAAACCGGGTATATTTTGACCTTTAACTCAAAATTTTCGAAAGGGAGCATGTTTATTGATTATATATTGAAATGTATCATAAAATGATTCTAATGCTATCGCTACATCATCAATTAAAGCAACTCTGTTCCACTGAAAGGCAGCTAAGTTGTATGCAAAAGCTGGGAGGTAGTTTGTTTGCGTTTTGCGTTTTGCCTTGCATTAGAGGTGTATTTTGTGAAATACATTTTGAAAAAAAATAGGGCTGTCAAAAATAACGAGTTAACTCATGTGATTATTCACAAAACAATACTGCAATAATCATTTATGTATGCAGATTATTCACGCAATTTATTATTATTATATTATTACCTGAGAGGTGGCATGGTTTGTTATATTGTCAGTGATCAGGTAAATGTATCTGCATGTGATTAATCATGATTAATTCAAATTCAAATTTGATTTAAAAATGTCGTCATTTGACAGCATTAATTTTAACACATTTCAATGCTGTCAAATGTACTGCAAGCCTCCTGACTTCAAATATAAACATATGACTCTACAAAATATTACTACACTCTGATTTAAAACCAGGTTTCATTGCAATGACCTAAATTAGTTGATTTACAGTCAAAAGGTTAAAAAACAACAAAATCAGAGCGATACTATACATGGCAGCACAGCTCCAGCTAGCGATGCATGATGAGTTATAGACAAAGTATTTTAATTAATGCTGTCTATTGATTACATTTTGTAACCAGATGAATCACACTTTTATATTTTTGATTTATTGGGATTAATCGCAGTCAATTACTCGCATGCATAATTACTGTAAATTAACTAAAAATTACCTTAACATTGACACAAATACAATTTTATTGTCAGGATATCATACGCATGTATTTTTTTATTTTAATGTTTTACTTAAATGCACATCAGTTATTTGTTCAAAACTTGCTCACAGTTTTATGTAAAACGTTTATTTTGGAGCAAATTTATTAGTGAGCACACCAGTCGGCTTTCAGGTAACCATCCACGGTTAAGGTAAAGACGAATGTCCAGTCAAAATAAATTACACAAATAATCTGCAATTATACATGGTTTAATGCGATAATGTTTTCTGATTAATCGCGTTAACTTTGACAGCAGTAATTTCCGTATTGATGTCAGCTTTTTGTCATTTCCTTTTTTGTCTTTCTGCTTTTTTTTCTTACATTTTTACTTTGGTTTTTTGTTTTCTTGTATTTCTACATTGTGCTGTGGGCCTACAAAACGCAAGCTGGGGACCGCAAAGGGTCCCTGGACAACATGTTGGACACCTCTGATACTGGTACAAACAGATGTCCTCTGTAGTGACCAGTATGCACGAAAGGGTTCGTTGAAAAACAGGGAAAATTAAAGGAGAGGAAAAAAAAAAGAAAACAAATCCGTCATTAAGTAAAAGCAGCTTTATTATGATTATTACTATTAACTACAGTTGAAGGGCGGCCTTTTTAGGGGCATTAATAGTAAATGTTCCCCATATTATTTATTTTAGAATTAAGTTTTTGTTTTAATTTTATGTGATTTTTTAATCCTATCTCTTCCCTCAGTGTTGTGTCAGAGCGGCATCAGATGGTGCACCATCTCAGACGCAGAGCAGAAGAAATGTGAGGACATGTCTTTCGCTTTTGCCGAAACCTCCATCCGGCCGTCCCTCAGCTGTGTCCATGGAGCCACGGTGGAAGACTGTGTGCAGAAACTGCAGGTTAGATCCCGACTAGTGACATTGTTGGCTTTTATTGGAGGCAAACTACTACCAGTGAAATGGTGTAAGTGGTACAAGAGTTATCAGATGTAAGATAATGATGTCATGATATGTACTGTGTCAGTGAGCGCCATCTCTAATGGCACACTTTCACTTCAACGTGTCTTCGAGCAAGAAAATTGTGATTTCCTCCTACAAATGTTGCAGTTCATATTGAACAGACAATTTATTTTAAACATACACACTACAATATACAAAACCCAAAACCAGTGAAGTTGGCACGTTGTGTAAATCATAAATAAAAACAAAATACAATGATTTCAACTTATATTCAATTGAATTCTTCGTCATTCTTCCTCTCAGCTTTCTTCGTCATTCTTCCTCTCAGCTTTCTTCTTCCTCTCAGCTTTCTTCATCATTCTTCCTCTCAGCTTTCTTCGTCATTCTTCCTCTCAGCTACAAATGAGCAGGAAGTGACAAACATTGTGCGGAAGTGTAAAAGTAAGTGCTCCACTGACTGCCATGATATCAACATGATATTGGTTCAAAAAGTTATACTGAATATTGTAAAACCCTTGACTTATATATGTAACCTATCATTCCAGACTGGCTACTTTCCAAGTCAAATGAAAATCGCTTAGGTAGCTCCGCTCTTCAAAAGTGACAGCAAACACGCTTTCACCAATTACAGACCAATCCTCTTTTGCCTCAGTTCTCAAAAATCTTAGAGAAACTATTTAACTATCGACTTTAATCTTTTTTTAAGAAGCATCATATAATCAATGACGGTCAGTATGGCTTTAGGGCCAAACGAACAACTTCAATGGCGATAACTGAAGCTATTGAGGAAATTACTAATGCACTGGAGCATAAAAGATATGCAGTTGGTATTTTTATTGATCTAAAGAAAGCCTTTGATACCATTAATCATTCAATTCTACTAGATAAGATGGGAAGATATGGAATTAGGGGGCTGGCTGGTGACTGGTTAAAAAGTTATTTAACAGGGAGGGTACAGCTTGTTAAAATGGGTACATTTTTATCTGATACTCTTGCAATGTTGTGGTGTCCCCGAAGGGTCCGTGTTGGAGCCAAAACTGTTTAATGTACTGTATATATTAATGATATGTTTGATACATCCAAAATACTGAAATGTATACTATTTGCAGACGACAAATATATTCTACAGTAGTGATGACTATAATGAGCTCATAAATACAGTAAACACAGAACTAAACATAGTAAAAAAAATGGACGGACACAAATAAATTAACTTTGAATATAAATAAAGCTAAGATAGTAAAGTTTGGAAATCGCAACATAACGTCTGAACAGAAAATAAGTATTGATGGTACCCAAATTGAAATCGTAAATGAGAATACATTTTTGGGAGTAATAATTGATAGTAAACTATAATGGAAACCTCATGCCAGACACATTAAAACAAAAATCTCCAAAAGCCTCTCAATTATAAACAAAACAAAACTATACCTCAATGAAAATGCACTCCGTACTTTATACTGCACCTTGGTACTCCCATACCTTACATACTGTGTTGAAGTATGGGGGAATACTGTCACAGTGAGTTGTTGGTGACGAACCCCAAGATGCAGAGATGGCAGGCTTTGTCCAGGAAAACATGATTTAATGTCCAAAAATATAAAGAAAAAACAGAAACCAGGAACTAGGAACAGGATGCCAGGAAAACAGGAACTGGAAGACGAGGAACACAAAGACAGCAAGCTACAAGCATCTACAATATATATAGCTTACCGCTACCGCTTACAGCTACACTGACATCGGCAAGTAGGAATGACAATAATCCAGCACTGACTGGAGGGGAAGGCAGGTTTAAATAGCAGCTGGCTGATTGGCACCAGGTGTGGCCCGGTGCCAATCAGCCACAGCTGAGGGGACAGCACTCAGAGAGACAAACAGGAAACTGAACCAAAATAAGAGTGCTGACCGGAAATAAAACAAACACAGTGAAAAAACTAAAACTTGACCAAACTGTCAGGGACAAGCCTGACAAATACATACCGAAACACAATTCATCCTCTGATCATATTACAGAAAAGAGCAGTGTGGATCATTCACAACGTTGGTTATTTAGAACATACTCATAATCTGTTTATGCAATCAAAGTTGCTCAAATTTGATGACCTTGTTAAATATAATACATTAATAATCTTATGTAAAGCATTTAACAAATTATTGCCGCCTAATCTACAACATTTTTTTATAAAATGAGTGCAGGCTCATAACTTGAGAGGCTTTGGATATTTCTTATTGCCGAGAGCTCAAACCACTTGTAAACGTTTTTGTGTGTCTGTATGAGTAAAACTATGGAACAAACTGGACTTACAACACAAGTAATGCCAAACTATTAATCGATTTAAACTATTATACAAACATGGGGTCTGGTTCAAATATAGAGATGAGGGTCTTTAATTTGACCTGCTGCTATACTCCGTCTCAAAGTGTTAACATGTGCTCAATGTTTCCTTACCATTATTGCTATGTTGTCTATTACCATTGCTGGTATATTCATTATTCCTACATTGTTGATACAAATTATTGTTACAGTGTAATAATTATTGTTACCTGTGGTAATGCCACTATGATACAACATCTGTATTATAATCCTTGAACAAAGTAAGAGTGAAACTCATGTGAATAATGACTGAATGGAGAACTGGGGGTGGGATTAAATAAATTATCTTCTTCCCACTCCCTTTCAGGCAAACCTGGACAATCATGCACTATATGAATTTATATTATTATGTGTTGTCAACTTGTACTTCTTTATGTCATTGCCTGAAATAAATAAATAAATGGAAAAAAAGAAAAATGAATAGACTGCAAAGACAATATATTTAATGTTCAAACTGAGAAAATTATCTTTTTCAAATAATCATTAACTTAGAATTTAATGGCAGCAACACAATGTGCCAACACAAGTTGGCACAGGGGAATTTTACCACTGTGTTACATGGCCTTTCTTTTAAACAACACTCAGTAAACGTTTGGGAACTAAGGAGACCGATTTTTGAAGCTTTTCAGGTGGAATTCTTTCCCATTCTTGCTTGATGTACAGCTTAAGTTGTTCAACAGTTTTGAGTCTCTGTTGTGGTATTTTAGGCTTCATTTTGTGCCACACATTTTCAATGGGAGACAGGTCTGGACTACAGGCAGGCCAGTCTAGTACCCACACTCTTTTACTACGAAGCCACGCTGTTGTAACATGTGGCTTGGCATTGTCTTGCTGAACTAAGCATGAAAAAGAATATGTTGCTCCAAAACCTGTATGTACCTTTCAGCATTAATGGTGCCTTCACAGATGTGTAAGTTACCCATGCCTTGGGCACTAATACACCCCCATACCATCACAGATGCTGGCTTTTGAACTTTGTGCCTAAAACAATCCGGATGGTTCTTTTCCTCTTTGGTCCGGAGGACACGACGTCCACATTTTCTCCCAAAAAATTGGGAATGTGGACTCAAACCACTGAACGCTTTTCCACTTTGCATCAGTCCATCTTAGATGAGCTCGGCCCAGCGTTTCTGGGTGTTGTTGATAAATGGCTTTCGCTTTGCATAGTAGAGTTTTAACTTACACTTACAGATTAGCGACGGACTGTAGTTTCTGACAGTGATTTTCTGAAGTGTTCCTGAGCCCATGTGGTCATATCCTTTACACACTGATGCTGCTTTTTGATACAGTACCACCTGAGGGAATGGAAGGTCAAGGCCTTGCCGTTTACGTGCAGTGATTTCTCCAGATTCTCTGAACCTTTTGATGATATTACGGACCGTAGATGGTGAAACCCCTAAATTATTTGCAATAGCTCATTAAGATATGTTGTTCTTAAACTGTTCGACAATTTGCTCACGCATTTGTTCACAAAGTGGTGACCCTCGCCCCATCCTTGTTTGTGACTGACTGAGCCTGTCATGGACGCTGCTTTTATACCCAATCATGGCACCCACCTGTTCCCAATTAGCCTGTTCACCTGTGGGATATTACAAATAAGTGTTTGATGAGCATTCCTCAACTTTCTCAGTCTTTTTTGCCACTTGTGCCAGCTTTCTTGAAAATGTTGCAGGCATCAAAAATCCAATTGAGCAAATATTTGCAAAAAATAACAACGCTTCTCAGTTCGAACGTTCATACCCATTTTATTTTGTCACTGACACCTTTTTTTTGTTATTTGCTTTCATGTATACTACCATGTGTTATCACTGTATATTATTTATTTTTTCCTCCCTCTGCTCTTTGTAAATGGTCTAACTGTGGTCTTTGCAGTCACTCAATTGATTATACAGGTATGTTGAAAACGATTTGCAAATCATTGTATTCTGTTTTTATTTACGATTTACACAACGTGCCAACTTCACTGGTTTTAGGTTTTGTACATAGCAGTGCATCCCATATTTACACTTTCACACACAATTCAACTTGGCCGAAAAGGAGTAGAAAGATGCAGAACAAAGTGCATAACATTTGCTTACACTTGTAGAGAAAGGAAGCAGATGCACTGTCCATGTTCGCTCCGGACATCTACAACCTGGGGAAGAGCGCTTTGTTCAAGATAGCTGCCAGTGAATCGAAGGCTGATCGTAAGTGTCACCTTTTGCTTTAGACTTTATTGCGTCACCTTTTGATGCGAAGAAACAATTAAAAGGTATTTTTATTGGGGAAAATATTCATACAATTCAATAGGACTCATGTAACATCCGATAAAAACTCGCAATGAACCACCCTTCAAACCAAAAACAAGACATAAAATATAAGTTGGACAGTATAACATATTTCCATCATCAAACGAGACCCTTACTAAGTACTTTAACCCTCTAAGGTTGTCACAATTTAGTAGGAGTTTTCTGCCTGCCAGAATGAAGTCCTCAGGAGTTAAGAGTTTATAAGCATTTTTTGGTTCTGCATATGTGTATATTAGTGTTGTCCCGGTACCAATATGTATTTCGGTACTTTTCTGTACTTTTCTAAATAAAGGGGACCACAAAAAATGTCATTATTGGCTTTATTTTAACAAAAAATCTTACCGTATATTAAACATGTGTTTCTTATTGCAAGTGTGTCCTTAAATAAAATAGTGAACATACTGGACAACTTGTCTTTTCGTAGTAAGTAAGCAAACACAGGCTCCTAATTTAGCAGCTGACAAATGCAGTAACATATTGTGTCATTGATCATTCTATTATTTTGTCAAAATTATTAAGGACAAGTGGTACAAAATAAACCATTAATCTACTTGTTCATTTACTGTTAATATCTGCTTGCTTTATTTTTTTTAACATATTCTATCTACACTTCTGTTCAAATGTAATAATCACTTATTCTTCTGTTGTTTGATACTTTACATTAGTTTTGGATGATACCACAAATTTGGGTATCGATCCGATACGAAGTAGTTAGAAGAACATACATTGGTCATAATCAAAGTCCTCATGTGTCCAAGGACATATTTCCTGAGTTTATAAACATAATATAATTTTTTTTTAAACTAATGAAGATTTTGTGATGCTAAAAATATTGATGTAATCATAGATACGCTCTTGTACTTGGTATCATTACAGTAGATGTTAGGTGTAAATCCACCAATGGTGTTTGTTTATATTGTAGCGTCCTGGAAGAGTTGGTGCTGCAGGGAATTCTGGGAATTTGTTCTGTAGTGTTTATGTTGTGTTGCGGTGCAAATATTCTCCCAAAATGTGTTTGTCACTGTTGTTTAGTGTGGCGACAGTGGTGACAGTGTTATGATAATTAAATAATAAATGGGTTATACTTGTATAGCGCTTTTCTACCTTTGAGGTACTCAAAGCGCTTTGACAGTATTTCCACATTCACCCATTCACACACACGTTCTCACACTGATGGCGGGAGCTGCCATGCAAGGCGCTAACCAGCAGCTATCAGGAGCAAGGGTGAAGTGCCTTGCCCAAGGACACAACGGACGTGACTAGGATGGTAGAAGGTGGGGATTGAACCCCAGTAACCAGCAACCCTCCGATTGCTGGCACAGTCACTCTACCAACTCCGCCACGCCGTCCCCATTGTTGTGTTTTGTGTGTCATTAGTGTGTATTGTGTTGGCATTGTTCATACAGCCACCCTAAGTGTGACATGTATGGCTGTTGACTAAGTATGCACTTCATTCGCTTGTGTGTAGTGTGTTCAAAGACAAGATGGTCATCGTGATGGATGAACTCTTGTCTTGACTTTGTCTACTTTTGACTTTAATTATCATATCCATTGCCATGGTTGTGGTGTGTAGTGAAGCATGTTTAACTTATCTTAAAGCACCTCTTGAGGGTGTTTCAGTGTTATAACTTTACCTTTATCTTTAGTTATTACGCCAAAATTTGTCCGTTCTCCCTTTTCTGTCTACACACTGTGTCTGCTTGTAAGTACTCTGTGATTGTGCACTGCCGAACATGCTCGTCTGCATGACAGGACGTGACAACGACGACTTGTGGGGGACCAGTACTTTTTAGAGGCGGTATTGTACCGAATATGATTCATTAGTATCGTGGTACTATACTAATACCGGTATACCATACAACCCTAGTGTATATACATACTGTACATACATATACTGTGTATAGCCTAATATTTGACAAACGTCTTTAACAAAGGCCGGCTTCTGCACAACTTATTTTTCTGTGAATATGTTAATTATTACAGCGCTTATGCTTTAACTTGTTTGTCTTTGATAAGCAGCAAATGTGTTCCGGTATTAATGACTCATCCTGACCTGATTGTGAAGTGTTTGCGTCACCACAGGTACCGGAGCTTCCTACTTTGCAGTCGCCGTCGTGAAAAAGGCCAATTCTTTCATCAACATCAATAACCTGGCGGGGAAAAAGAGCTGCCACACTGGGAAAGGACGCACAGCCGGCTGGAATATGCCCATCGGTTACTTCATCGACCAGGGCTACATGTCTGCCATGGGCTGTAACATCTCGCAAGGTGTGTAAACTCCTCATTGTTGAACACATAACAGAAACTGACACAAGCACCGATGCGTGTGTGTGCGTGTGTGTGTGTGTGTGTGTGTGTGTGTGTGTGTGTGTGTGTGTGTGTGTGTGTGTGTGTGTGTGTGATCAGGTGTGGCACAGTTTTTCAGTGCCAGCTGTGTTCCTGGAGCAAATGAGGCCGGTGACCCCGCCTCTCTGTGTCAGCTGTGTATTGGCGATGTACAAGGACAACACAAATGCGAGAAGAGCATCAATGAGCAATATTACAGCTATGAAGGAGCTTTCAGGTAATATTCAACACCAGTCATGTACAACTTTCTGTGGGCAAAGGTTTAGGGTTATAGCAACGTTGAAAGAGCCATATTGGACCAAAAGTACAAAAAACAAATCTGTCTGGAGTGTGTGTCCAAGTTAAAGGAATCGGCAGGCTGTCTTCTTATAATAGATTTATGACAATCTTTGGCAAGCTAGGTAATGTTTGCTGTGGTCTGGAACAATATGGCACACAAACAACTATCTGAAATGCAGCCAATATTACATACAGATAATGTGTCATGAGACATGCAAAACTAAATTATATACAAAGAGGATAAAAGTAACGGATATTAAATGAGCTCAAATATACCTATAAACGAGGCATAATGATGCAATATGTACATACAGCTGGCCTAAATAGCATGTTAGCATTGATTAGCTTGCAGTCGTGCAGTGACCAAATATGCCTGATTAGCACTCCAACAAGTCAATAACATCAACAAAGCTCACTTTTGTGCATTCACGCACAGCATAAAACTTTTGGTAGATAAAATGAGACAAAGAAGGAGTGGAAGATTTAGGGTGAGTTCAAGAACTGCCGAAATTAGTAGGACAAAACGATGTTCATCAAATACTCTCATCAGTGAAGCATACACACAATAAATAATGTCATGTCATTTATTATTTATTTATTTATCAAACAAAAAACATACTCAAACAAAAAAAATATTTTTCCCCCATCTTTTTCAATTTTCAATCCTGTTTTAAAAATGCTCCAGGGAGCCACTAGGGCAGCATTAAAGAGCCGCGGGTTGCTGACCCCCGGTTAGTTAGAGGGTTAGTGGCTGGGGTACAGTACAATCCAGTAAAGTTGATTAAACATCATATTTGTAAAATTATTTAAACTGTGCCAGCTCCAATTAGTACATGTGTCGATCTATTTACATACTCATACATGTATTTTTTCCAGTGCATACTGTAATTTATGTTTGCATTGTTTCTGCTTTGTTTATTTTTACGGAACAGTTTATTCTTATGTTGTTTTCTTGTATCACTGACTTTTCTTAATGTATAATAATTACGGATGGTATTGTTTAAATTTTAACCGATACCAGTACCTAATCGATACTTTAAAAAAAGTACTTAAACAGTGCCCAAAACCAGTATGTAAAACATTTTTAAACCTGCACATTTTTGTACAAAAATGTATGACTTTATTTTCATGGAATTTTGAGACAATCAAGTTAACCGGACTAGTAATCGAAATACTTCAGTGATTTAAATTAAATGAGTAATACATTCACAAATATGATATAACAATTTTTTGTGTTATTGCAGCAATACAGAACATTGACAGCGTGCAAAAAACGACTTACTTGTTATGTTATGTTTGATGCTCATAATTGCGGGTGTTCCTGAATGCAACCTTAACCGTCATTGGTGCATGATGAGGAAGTGCTGTGTTGTTGTGGCTACTGGTTATCCTAGCGCTGCGGTGCTAACAGTGTTATAAGGGTCTGCTGCCCCTAAAGGGACAAGTGGTAGAAAATGGATGGATGGATATTAGCGTGTTAAACTTTTTTTCTTTTTTAAAAAGAACGTCAGACGTGTGTGCTTCTGTCAGGACGTTACATCACCAACAGCAGTGTTAGGAAAAACAACGTTATATCGCCGTGACTTTTTCAAGTACAATTAATTTTACGTACTTTACAACGTGACACGCTACTTTTGACGTGGTTGTATGTGAACAAGACCGTGTCAGAAGCAGGGCCATAACTAGGATTTGACAAATACTGAGGTCAAAAATTGGCTGTCCAAGAGGAACTTTGAAAGACTGTAATCATGGGTATCCCAGCACCATGTCAATTATTTTACCATGAGCAACACAATGAATTTCCAGAATAACAAAAGCTTTAATTGAGCTAAAACTAGCTATCACTCATCTAAAGTATTTGTTAATCAGCACAATTTTGTAACAGTCCACTTTTTTTTAATCATAATATCCTGAAGTTTAGCATATTAAACAATTTTAATATCATTAAAACATACATTGAAAAAACAAGTGAAATTTTCAACCACAACCTGGATTCGGACTCAAGATCTTCTGCTTTGCACTGTAAGTATTAATGATGCAGCCACCACAAGTATAGAGAGAAATGTTCTATTCATATTCCAATCTAATCAGTGACAGAGCATGATGTCGCCAGGATACATTTGGGGTAAAATATTATAAAAGCGCCTGCCATTCAATAATTGTGTGAATGCTTATTCTTCTTCTTCTCCAGATTTTGGCGCGCTCTACCTTCCAAATTTTTCACCCGATTCAAACCGTTCCAACTTCAAACTGGTCAGCCTATTCGGGAATCGCGGGCTTTCCCTTGACAAATTCCAAAAATTCCCAGATTTCACAGAATTCCTAGTTCAAAATTAATTGCCCATTTTTCAAACTTTCACCATTTCCACATTTTTCAACCATTCCACCTTCAACACATACCACCAAGTTAAAATAAAATTCCAGGATTTTCCAGAATTCCTGCTTTTCCAAAGCCCTATTTCCACCCTTTTTTCTGGCGACTACTCCTTCCACATTTTTCAACCGTTCCACCGTCAAAACATTCCTCTTAATCAGGACAAAAAACAAAGTTGTTTTTTGAACTGGAAAAATTCCCGGTTTTCACGAAATTCTAGGAATTCTGTAATACCATTTCTCAACTCAACATGTTACTACTTCAACATTTGTTGACTGATTTGAAAAATGTAAACTCCAACTATTTCAACTCATTCAGACCATTCAAGTTTTTGCCATTTTCAAAAAAAATTCACACTTTTCCCGAAATTCCCAATGTTTCTGAAATTCCCATTGAAATCAACAGGACATTCTTCAAAGTTCCACAATTCCCACATTTTTCATCCGATTCAAACCTTTCCAACTTCAAAATATTCCGCCAGGTAAGGAATTGTGTGCTCTACTGCTACAATTCAAAAAACATTCCCGGATTTCCCATAATTCCTTTTTTTTTTTTGCATTTTCCCCATCCAAAATGAATTGGCCAATTTTTAAACTTCCACAATTACCACATTCTTTAACCGATTCAAACCATTCCACCTTGAACACATTCAACTCATCCTGGACATTCAAACTACCATTTTTCCACATTCAACAAATTTCCAGGAATTCCTGTATTTTCTTAAGTTTGACTATTTTCACATTTTTCAACCCAATTCAACTGTTCCACCGTCAAAACAAAAACCAAGTTGGTTAAAGAATTTGAAAAATTACCGGTTTTCCCGAAATTCCAGGAATTTCTCAATTAAAAACTGTTACTAATTCTAAATTTCTTGACTGATTTAAACAATTCAAACCCAACCAATTTAGCTCATCCATGCTCCTTAATCATTTCCAAAAAAATTCCACTTTTCCCAAAATCCACAAATTTCCAGGAAGTTCCCATTGAAATGAATGGGACATTTTTCCAAGTTGTACAATTCCCACATTTTTCAACCTAATCAAACCATTCCAGCATCAACACATTCCACTTATCCTGGACATTCAAACTAACACTTTTCCAAGTTCTAAACCAAATTCCGGTTTCCCTGGAAATTCAAACTCTTCAACATTCAAACCATTCCAACATTCAAACTATGTCAGCGTTTAAATTATTTTAACATTTAAACCATTTTTACATTCATCCTACTTCCATTAGCATTTCAGTTCAGCGTCAGCTTTTCAACATTTAAACTATTTCGACATTCAAACTATTCTTACATTCATACTACATTCTGTCAGCATTTCAGTTCAACATCAGCATTGGAGCATTCACACGCAACTCCTTCAGGAATTGCCTCTTCTAGTTTACATTTTAATGTGCTCCACACTCCTGACAAGACGTTACTTGTAGAATATCACCACAAAGCACTTGTTGCAGGTGGATGAGTCTGAATTCAATTATCACTAGAATAAGGCACAGATAGCTTTTTCCTTTTTTGGTACAGTCACCACCGTTTAAATCTGCCCCAGGAGCCGTGTTTCGATGCCCATCCCATCCCTAATAATAACATAGTTATATTTACTTTTTAACCTTTTATATTAATATGTTACTTAAAGGGGACTTATGATGATTTTAATCTACATTTAAAACACTCCCTTGTGGTCTTAATAATACATATTGGATATGCTTTGGTGTACATTTGGCTCCACAGAATCAGATTCAGAATCAGAATCAGAATAGTTTTTATTGCCATTGTTTTGAGAACAATGAGGGTGGTGTCGTCTGCAAACTTGAGCAGCTTTTGACTGGAGGTGCAGAAGTTTGTATACAGAGAGAATAACCAGGGGGAAAGACAGTCACGCTTGTAACCTGCTTTTTGAGTCTGTCTGCAAGATGTTCGTTCGTGGAGGCAGTTTTTTTTATTTTTACTGTGGAGTTCAAACAAAACCCTCCATGCCTCACATTCTTTAAAAGCATCAGACTATATATTTGGAAAAAGTACAATATTTGATATATTTCTTGAAGACGAACATCACCGCTATTTTTTTTTCTCAGGCACTGTCGAAAACTTCACAAACAATAGATTAGCCAGTCACAACATTAAGTACACACAGCTGAATAAAAAAAAGTAGCTTTTATCACATTTATCACACCGCATGTTTGACGTCAGCATTATTATGCACAAGCCAAGATGAGATGAAAATACTACTTTATTATTCTTCATACATCCTCTTGAAGTGTTTAGCATTCATTATGTTATCTGATCTTATTCAGTTAGACTTTTAAAACATTTTTCAAAATTCACAAAATACTGTATAAAATATGGTCCAGTTTAGTTAAATTATTTGGAATTCTACTCAAAATGCTACCTATGGAGTCAGACAAAACTTACATTTTACATGACTTCCTGAACAGTATGCATTTATGCATAGTTTCAATAACATATTTCCACATTTGGAAATTTGGAAGAATGCTAAAATAATGTATGGAATTTAATATTTCAATTATTTTTATGGGAAAAATGCATTCTAATTTGTCATATCTGCAATTTATTGTTTAACTGCCAACCCAACAAGATAGAAAATCATTTTATTAATTTCATTTGATGCTTAATTGATTTGAACTACTGTATAATCACTCTACCACAAAAAACATCCACTGTTTTTAACCTAATTGTGTTTTTGTTTGGCCCCATCAGGTGTATGGCTGAAGGTGCAGGAGACGTTGCCTTCATCAAACACACAACAGTTGAAGAGAATACAGATGGTAATGATTTAGTAAAATGAGAAGTCCGATAAATACTAGTACTTTAGCTTAAAAAACATGACTGAGCGTGTAGCTGACTTGGCAAAACAGTTTGATTGTATCACTGCTAGTCTGCACCATTCTGCAGCAGAATGATTCAATAACGTCAGCCGGGGATGGTAAAATTATTTCTAAATGGCAGACATTTATCCATGAAAATATGGAGAAGTTGTCAATGGTGTGTTTGAATTGGGAAATCATAAAAGTATACTCTCGGAGGTAAATGCTGTACAGTATGATTACATTACTTAACTAGGAAATCACTTGGATAACAGAGACCTCCGCCAGGCCCTACTTCCCATTCGTAAAAAGTCCTGAATCCAGTCGGTGATCCAGATCAGCTTCTAAATATAATCCTTACCCAGTTTCTGGGATATCTTGCAAGTTTAATCAAAATGTGCCCATAACTTTTTGAGCGATTTGAAGCTGCTTGTCAGTCGTTCACTGTCTTTGCGTCTGTGCGTCTGTGGGTGGAGGCGGGGCCACATGCATACACACAGAAGTAGAAGCTCGGAGCGTAGATGTAAGGTAATGTGGTAGAAACGATCCATAACAGTCCTATTTAGGACATTTCTTGAAAATTTCATAAAAATCGTCCCAATCCTTTTTTGTGCTATGTTGCTAACGAACTAACTGACTAACTTATCAACTAAATTACCGCAACAATTACATAACGTGCTGAAACTAATAAAACTATGTGTTTGTAATACATTTTATTGTATTGTTTTAGATACAATACTTATCTAAAAATTTATTTTTCTTATTTAATGTATTACATGTTAATTTTCTGAATGTGCAATACAAATACTTGTCCACAGAGTATATACTACTAGTATTTGTTATTCTCGCCATAAGTGACCACTTGATATTTTCACCAGGTAAAGGCTCCCCCAGCTGGGCATCAAAACTCATTTCATCAGACTATGAGCTGTTGTGTCGTGACGGCAGAAGACTTCCTGTCAATCAGTGGCAGACGTGCAATCTGGTCCGTGTCCCATTCCGAGGCATTGTGGTTGGCGATCACATCACTCCCTCTGTGGTGTTTAACATGCTGACTGAAGGACTGGTAGGTGAAAATCAATTACACTAGTAACAGCCTCATCTATGTACTGTACAATATCACTGCAATTAAGATTGCAATATTTGTTTTTGCACACAGGCACAATGAGGGGATTGTTAAATTGTTTCGTCACCAGAAGGAAGCTTGCAGAGAAATCACTGTATGGCTTGCAGCAAGACAAATAGACCTTACATTTACTAGCAGGCCAACACCACTTTCCCTATCAGCCAACCCCTAAATTAACGCTCAGAACCATATACAATATTCCTGTCGCTACAATATCATATGAAAAAAAAAGAAACCAAATAAATATATATGTATGCACAAACGTCAACAACCTGGCATAGGTACAAAAATACCAAAACACCAGCAGACACCAAAACGCATACATCAAATTACTTTTAATCAGCCCTTTAAAGGGGATCTATTATGTAAAACCAACTTTTCTTACCTATTGGCACCATGGCGGATATATTTATAAAACAATCTTGTCTTCCTTCATACTCCTTCCAAAAGAGCCGTTCGGAATTTTAACAACTTGTGACGTTTTTCCCAGTTGTGACGTCAGCAAATATCTTAGTTTACCGGAGGACGCTGTCGAAGGGAGGCACGTAAATAAGACTGCCCAGAAAACGGCGCAAGAGACGGTCAGAAAGCAGCTTGAAGACGCTCTGTAAAACATATTCTGAAAATGATTTTATATATATTTGAAAACTAAATTTTGTGTCAGTTTTGTATTTTGGAATACAAAACATTATTATTAGTTATTAGTATCAATATTTCAGGTTTTTTTTTTATTACGTTACGTCTTTTTGCTTACATTTTTACATTTTTTGTGGCCCCCGTTTTGTGCCTTTGGACACACATTGGTCTTTGGCCTGAAAAATGTTGAAGATGTGCAAATAATGGTTAGTTCCATGATGTGGACAACCACTTATGTTGACAACCACTTATGTCGACGTTAATCAGCCAGTCTGTGGGTTGGTGAGATAAGCGGGTTAACTGTTTTCTGAGCTATTTGTGGCAGCTGTTTCATCTTATATGTATTCACTTTATTTAGTAAAAAGCGGTGTCAAATTATCGTGTTATTTAGACGATAAATAACTAATTAATATTAGTTACGGTCCTATTTAGCGAGTTATATTTTGTAATTGTGTTAATTTATTTTCAATCACTAACGTTACTGACTCTGGATGCCTGCGATTGTCTCGCCCTCTTTTTGTGTTTGACTGAGAGCCACAACACTACCGTCATGCTGCACAAAGATAGTATGTTGCAAAGGGCGACTTTAAATAGGCGGGATAGGATGAATTGTATCTAACAAAGAGTGTAAAATATTCATAATGAACTTAAAGACGTATCAGAAAAGTGTTCATGGTTTGTATACGTTTGAATAATGTTTTGTTTTTAGCATTGAGTAGAAAATACATTTTTTTTCATAGAGTAACGTGCATCGCTCTATTGCTTGTATTGAAAACCAGTGGTGGTCAACCAAGCAAGATATATATTACAGTACAAAAGAGTCTTACATATTCTTGCAAAAAGCAAATAAAAGCAAAAAAATCTAACTATGCAATGGAATAGATTCCTATACTTAATAAAAAAAATATTTGTCGAGTGATATCAAGGTTTATACGTCGGTAGGATTCTCAGACATATCGAACTATTACACTCCACACACCATTCTACGTGACAAAACAGATGGAAACTTGAAATAGCATGGAGGTTTACATCTTCTTTGTGTGTAGCGGAGTCGAGGAAATTGGTATCAAGACTCTCTTGGATAAATACACATTGTTTTTGCTCCGGTAAGGTTCTGCGCCTTTTACAAGTAGCATGTTTTTCTTTATCAAAATATAATATAGATGTCAACATTGTGTATGTGCTGACAGATTAATTTATGATTGCTGCTTTTGGTAAACACATAAAGTACCAGTAGAGTACAAAAACAAGTTGACTTTATGCTTAATTTTGTTTCATTGTATCCATTAAACCATATTCAATTGTTTTTACAATCCGTAAAGTATGTGAAAATACCGCGTAACATTCAATTTATAACTGGAGATAGAGACAAACACACACAACCGAAGACAGTGCAGACTTTGCTTTGTTAACCCTTTGTGTGCATCATGATTATTCTTCTTAGAAACAGGACGATATGGACATCCTATAAGTCGTCATTGAAGTAAGAGCAGACATTGCACAGTAAACTATCGCTTTATTATGTTTGTAGTTTGCATTTCTTGTTGAGCACTTAGCAATACGGCTACATGTTGCTTAGTGTTTCACTAAATCTGGATCTGTTTTGAAGAGCTTATAAAACTTGTAGCTCATTGTCCTTATATTCAGGATCAATAATATAAGTTTATGGATCATAATTTTTCCCCAAGTAATCGTTGTTGGCTCTCATAAAGTCTGAATGATTTGCACTGTTGTTGGTGGGGAAGGGATCTCTGGTTCCTATCTCGACGTGCTTGCCATCACGAGATAGTCCATGTCTGGCTATCTCGTTATCTCTCAAAATGGCTCGGGAATCTCCGTGAAGTGATACTATTTTGATCATATCTATTTACTTGCAAACTTTGTAAGTCTTTTGTTGAGCAGAGATATAATATATAATAGCTTCAATATAGAGGCAATTTGTTTTTCATTCTACTGGTACTGGTAAAAAAATAAAGTTTATGAGTTTGAACATCTAATATCTTGTCTTTGTAGTGCATTCAATTGAATATGGGTTGAAAAGGATTTGCAAATAATTGTATTCCGTTTATATTTACATCTAACACAATTTCCCAATTCATATGGAAACGGGGTTTGTAAAAGAGTTTTTACAAATGTAGGTTTTGCTCACATTTGCTTTTTTTAGACTCGCAGAGTTAGTGCTTTTCGAACCACCTGTAGCAAACATTTGTTTAATCCAAATAATATCAAGATAATACTAAAATTGGAAATAAACATTGTTAAAATTATGTAAAAAAAAAAAACCTTTAACAAAGTGATCACTGAAAACTCATGCATTCTTTGATTCTGCTCCCTTAGACTGGAGTGTGAGCTGCATGCTTTTCTCGTTGTTGTTTCGTAAAATCTTGCACTCTTCTGTTAACCTCTCGGGAACTCTGACGAAACGTTTATCCTTTTTGCGATTTGAAGGATTCGTACCGCCGAAAACAACGCCAGCATAGGGCTTTTTTTTTAGAAAGGCTAAATGGAGCCTAAAACCCATTGAGAATAGAGCTAGCTTGACCACCACGTGGGCATGACGTCCGTATCAAGAAATTAGACAAGCTATTGAGAAATGGCGTCACTTCTAGTTGTTTTAACCCACATTAAGCTGACTTTAAACTATTATGACACATCTGTGCATCAATTTAGTGACATATTACATGTTCAATGATGTACGTTATATTTAATTCAGAGCACATTGCATGGAGGAGAATGTTGTTTTAATCTCAGTGTATGTCATGAGTTGCACGATCGTGTCTTTGCCAGTGGACGAAATGAAATTGAAACTAGTAAATAAATAGGTAAATTTTTTGTCGCTAAATACATGATAAATAAATAAAATAGTAAATAGTGTGCATGCATGAGGATTATGTGATTGACAATCAGGAAAGCCAATCAAAGCCAACATGTCCTCTATCCGTTTTGCAAGGTTTAGCATGTAATTATGACAAACGTAGATATTTATTCGGTAAATATGTTTTTTTAAACAATACTGGTAACATATGCTTGCATTGTGAGTGATGTCTGTTTGATTAATTTTATATTATCTAAAGCAGACGAAAAGCATCAAGTTCAACATTCAATACTTTAAATGGTTCTTACGTTAACTTCAACACTTTATATAGACCTGATGTTTTATTTTAGTAAATGAACAGACTTCAAATGTTCAAGTCTGTTAAAAACATTCAATTACTTTAGAAAGCCAATTTTGTTGTTTCAACACCTATCTTAATAAAGATGTAATGAATTTAAATGAGAACATATCAAGTTGAGGGATTTTCTATTTAGGCGAAATCAAAAAAAGAGAAAATTTGGTGAATTAACTAAAAATCATAATTAATGAATCGCTTAAAAGCACTATTAATTAGCAATACGATCAGTCATATTAGCACTGATATGCAAACAATATCCATGTCTGTGTTGTGTCGTCTATTTCCTCGGACACTGAAACAAAGTCCTCCCTGTGTGCAGGAGAAGTCTGGATTCAACATGTTTTCCTCCAAGCCTTATGGAGACGGAACGTTACTCTTCTCTGAGTCCTCCGTCATGTTTCAGAGCGCTGAGTATGACGACCCTAAGAAGTGGATGGGTCGATTCTATTACAGTGCCATGAGCGCTATGGACTGTAAAATTCCAGGTACATATCTAACCACGCTTTCTTTCCAAAATACCGTATATACAGTAGTGGACTAAGCTATGGTACCCACAGTTTTGCACCACTGGGTTTCCCGTACGCAAAGAAAGTATTGTGCACCGTAACCTGTGTACCTTCAGCCCTCACTGGCTTTCTCCCACCGGTATAGTATGGAGCCTTTTTTACCTGTTAGAGCCACCTTACTCAGCAGTAGTCTACAATTGTAACAAGATTTTGGAATTCATCACAATTTTCGAAGACAAATATTGCCATTTCTGGAGATAAGTACCTGCAACATCTACATATAAAGTGGTGCCTTGATTTACAAACTTATTTTTTTCCATCTTGACCAAGGTTTGTGAATAGAAATGTTTGTGTGTTAAAACACATTTCTCCATAAGATACATTGTACATAATGGGTTTCAGTCTCGACAAAAGTCCATATTTTAGTAAATGTTTGTACTGCTTGTATTGCTTGCCATCACAAGACTTCTGTGAAGTGAAAAACTGTGGTGGTGAACCAAGCCAAGATTTCTGTTGTGTAGCAAACAGAGTGCAAACTCTCAGAGTTCGCAAGGGGCCTAGATCTTCCTGCAAAAAGCAGATACCAGCAAAAAATTAGACTATGCAATGGAATATATCCCTATACTTTATCAAAAAAACATTTATCGAATGATATCAAGGATTATCCATTGGTGGAGTTCCCAGACATATCGAACTGTCTGGTGCTCACACGACAAAACGGTGAAAACTTGAAAAAGCATTGAGGCATACAACTTCTTTGTGTGTGACTGGGTCAAGGAAATTAGTATTAATACTCCCTGATAAATGTGCATAGTTTTTGCTCGGTTAAGGTTGCATTTATGATTTAACTGCGATGTTTGTTGGTTTGTTGTTGTTGACTGCGCCGTTTACAAGTGCGTGTCTTTT
>NC_084749.1:12711606-12716606 GCF_033978785.1 Entelurus aequoreus
AACGAGATAACAATAATTTTTGGAGTGATACATGCCAAAATAATAAATACATGTGCTTTGCACAATTTAAATTAATAGCTTTGCCCAATACAACAAACAATGTGCATTATTTGCATTACTTTACAAAACCTACACAATAATGGACTTTTCCATATGAATGCTGCAATTATTTAAATACCACAATAACACTATGACAAAAATAACGCATTTACTTATGGAAGTAAATGCATTAATAGGCCGTCTCCAACGTGACGTCACGGCAAACGTTTTACAGTCCAAGTCAGTCATAAAACAATCATAAAATACATTAAAACCTCTAAAGACTTAGTGGCCACATGCGTGGACAGCACCTTTTAGCTCTTATTTCCAAAATTGTGTACACTACTGAATTGGGTTCTTATGGCCGCTTATGTGGACACTTATGCTGCCATCTGGTGGTGTCAGAAGAGTATAACGTACAATGGAATTTGGAGAAAAAAAAAGTGTAAAAATAAGAATTAGCATGTCACTACACATGAAGTACACGTGTGTGTACTTATGGGACTAAGTACATCATATAAAAAGATGATTCTTAGTTTTTATTCTAATTAGGGTCCAATAAGCCAAATAGCAAAGAGACATAAAAAAAAAAAACATGTAAACAAACAGCTTGGGCCTTAAGAGGTTAATTCATACAATAGCATCTACAATGCAGAAATAACAAGATAATAATTATTGGAGTGATACATGCCAAAATAATAAATACATTTGCTTTGCACAATTTACATTAATAGCTTGGCCCAATACAACAAACGATGTGCATTATTTGCATTATTTTACAAAACCTACACAATTATGGACTTTTCCATATGAATGCTGCAATTATTTAAATACCACAATAACACTATGACAAAAATAACGCATTTACTTATGGAAGTAAATGCATTAATAGGCCGTCTCCAACGTGACGTCACGGCAAATGTTTTCCAGTCCAAGTCAGTCATAAAACAATCATAAAATACATTAAAACCTCTAAAGGTTTAGTGGCCACATGCGTGGACAACACCTTTTAGCTCTTATTTCCAAAATTGTGTACACTAGTGAATTGGGGTCTTATGGCCGCTTATGTGGACACTTATACTGCCATCTGGTGGTGTCAGAAGAGTATAACATACAATGGAATTCAGAAAAAAAAAGTGTAAAAATAAGAATTCGCATGTCACTATACATGAAGTACACGTTTGTGTACTTATGGACTAAGTACATCATATAAAAAGATGATTCTTAGTTTTTATTCTAATTAGGGTCCAATAAGCCCAAATAGCAAAGAGAAATAAAAAAAAAAGCTTGTAAACAAACAGCTTGGGCCTTAAGAGGTTAATACAAATACACATGTGAATAGCATCCACAATGCAGAAATAACGAGATAACAATAATTTTTGGAGTGATACATGCCAAAATAATAAATACATGTGCTTTGCACAATTTAAATTAATAGCTTTGCCCAATATAACAAACAATGTGCATTATTTGCATTATTTTACAAGGCCTACACAATTATGGCTTTTTCCATATGAATGCTGCAATTATTTAAATACCACGACAACACTGTGACAAAAATAACGCATTTACTTATGGAAGGCATGCATTAATATACAATAATGTAAACTAACGTTGTGGTAAATAACGACTTAATGGAAATTGTGCAATTGTACTGCATAATCGGTGTTTCTGAAAGAAAAGATAATGCTCCTCGTGGTTTTCAGTCCATCAGTGCTTGACATTGTGGCTCCCTCTCCATCTCTTTGTCCGCTACATCTCCGCCTGCCTGAGACGGCGCCTCACAGCTGTGGACAGGCACTTATAAATGACTGAGGCAGCAGCTTAGTTGCATACAATCACACATAAAAAAATACATGCAATATGGCAGAAATATGTTCACGGGTACTTCACCTTTGGATATGACTTGGCGTGTTGTCTGTGAGGAGGTTATTGAGCTTGTAGTAGTCCAGGAAGGTCCGAGCCACATTCATGCCCAGTTTCATGTCTGAGTACAATGGAGTTAATTTTTTTATCTTTGCATGAACCAATGGAAACAGTTCACTAATGAATGTTTTACTCTTTTTTTTAAAAAAAAGGATTTCACGTAGACTTGCAAAAACGCATGTTTACATTGCAACATGCAAGCCAGAGGAGTACCTGGCCATGACACATAAGACCCATCATGCAAGAGTTTTAGTCTTTATGAATTAGCAGTAAAAAATACTAAAGACATTTTCCTTGGCAACTTTTAGAAGGCTCGGCTGCCCCACAAAGCAAAGAAAGGACGGGGTGAAACGACAGGGACACATAAGCACCAATAAAACTACTCAACTCTATACAGTCCCTCTAGGATTTCGCTGGCTTTTTTTGGGGGGGGGGGGGGATTGTGGCAGCTTGAAATGCCTGATTTTGCGGCAGCGTTTTCAAACAGTTGTGGGAAAAGCCTATTGTTTTCCACCAATAATCTGTCCCTTCAGGCTATATGTAAAAATTGATGGAACCAGATCTTTTCTATATATCCATATTTAAGTGTTACTTCTTTAGTTTCGTGGTCGTATTACAAAATAGCTAGTATTCGTCCTTCTTTCTCTCTCATAGTAATGTGTGTCGGCCTTCTAGCAGTGGAATGCAGAGAGTAGAGATAACTCAGGAAGTAGTCTAAACAATGAGGGTGGGAGCGAGGGACAGAGGGAAGAACACAGGACTTCAGGGTTTTGGGAGATCGATCTAGACTGGGCGAGGGAACGCTTGTGTTCTGGATTTGGTCTCCACGTTTGTCTTCAAAGCTTTGAGAATAAACCACAAAATACCAAACTACTGCCTGGTGATGAATTAAACTTCAGCATATCTGCCATTAAAAGAATTTGGGAGTGACCAGCAGCTTAAAATCCCTGGAGGAAGAGCTGGTCAACGCAACAACATGTATACATATATATACATATATGCATATACACATATATATGTGGGGGGAAGTGTAGTCAGCGCTGCCTGTAGGAGTAAAAGTCACCGCCGCTGTCCGTGGTGCTGAGGACGAGCGCCATCGGGCATGTGCTGACGGCGAGACACAGCTGGCAGGTGATTAGATTTCACAGGTGGTACTGTTAATCTAATAATCTGTTGTCTTTAAGAGTGAGCAGCCGGGTGCAGGAGGGGGAGGAAGTTTGGCGAGTGACTGAAAAGTCACGTTCGGAGAGATAAAACTTTGCATGAAGATTTAGGATTAGAGATGTCCGATAATATCGGCAGGCCGATATTATCGCCCGATAAATGTGTTAAAATGTAATATCGGAAATTATCGGTATCGGCTTTTTAATTATCTGTATCGTTTTTTTTTTAAATTATTTTTATTTTTTTATTAAATCAACATAAAAAACACAAGATACACTTACAATTAGTGCACCAACCCAAAAAACCTCCCTCCCCCATTTACACTCATTCATTGTTTCTTTCTGTTATTAATATTCTGGTTCCTACATTATATATCAATATATATCAATACAGTCTGCAAGGGATACAGTCCGTAAGCACACATGATTGTGCGTGCTGCTGGTCCACTAATAGTACTAACCTTTAACAGTTAATTTTACTAATTTTCATTAATGACTAGTTTCTATGTAACTGTTTTTATATTGTTTTACTTTCTTTTTTATTCAAGAAAATGTTTTTAATTTATTCATCTTATTTTATTATTTTTTTAAAAAAAAGTACCTTATCTTCACCATACCTGGTTGTCCAAATTAGGCATAATAATGTGTTTATTTCACGACTGCATATATCGGTTGATATCGGTATCGTAAATTAGAAGTTGGACAATATCAGAATATCGGATATCGGCAAAAAGCCATTATCGGACATCCCTACTTAGGATCATTAAAAACCTTGTTGAACCTGCATGCTGGACTCCTGTGCCCGTGTCTGACAGTGGGACTGCGGGGGAGCGACTTCCACAATATACAAAACCCAAAACCAGTGAAGTTGGCACGTTGTGTAATTCGTAAATAAAAACAGAATACAATGATTTGCAAATCCTTTTCAATTTATATTCAATTGAATATATTGCAAAGACAAGATATTTAATGTTCGAACTGAGAAACATATATAATTTTTTTTTTTACAAATAATCATTAACTTAGAATTTAATGGCAGCAACGCATTGCAAAAAAGTTGTCACAGGGCATTTTTACCACTGTGTTACATGCCTTTCCTTTAACAACACTCTGGGAACTGAAGAGACCAATTTTTGAAGCTTTTTAAGTGGAATTCTTTCCCATTCTTGCTTGATGTACAGCTTAAGTTGTTCAACAGTCCGGGAGTCTCCATTGTTGTATTTTACGCTTCATATTGCGCCACACATTTCAATGGGGACAGGTCTGGACTACAGGCAGGCCAGTCTAGTACCCGCACTCTTTTACTACGAAGCCACGCTGTTGTAACACGTGCAGAATGTGGCTCGCATTGTCTTGCTGAAATAAGCAGGGCGTCCATGGAAAATTACGTCGCTTGGATGGCAACATATGTGCTCCAAAACCTGTATGTACCTTTCAGTATTAATGGTGCCTACACAGATGTGTAAGGTACCCACATAAATGTGTGTATACATATACAAATAACACACACACGCACACACACACATATATGTATATATATATATACACACAAATATATACATATATACATATATATACATAGATATATATATATATCATACACATATATATATATATATATATATATATATATATACATATATATATATATATATACATATATATATATATATATATATATACATATATATATATATATATACATATATATTATATACACATATAATATATATACATATATATACATATATATATATATATATACATATATATATATATAAATATATATATATATATATATACTACATACATATATATATAATCATACATCTATATAGATAAACATCTAATACATACATATATATCTCACAA
>NC_084749.1:12719106-12759106 GCF_033978785.1 Entelurus aequoreus
AACAGCGTTGCCTTTGGTTACAGAACAGTTCAAAAGAAAAGGTGGTAAAGAGTTCACAGAAAAGGTCGTAGAACAGTTCAAAGAAAGGTTCGTAAAAGACTTAAAAAAAGAGGTTCGTAAAAGAGTTAAATAAAGCGGTGTCTGGAACTTGGGCAGATCCTGCCTTTTCTCCGCTTTGTAGTCCTTGGGTTAAAACAATATCTTTCTGTTGATTACAATACATGAAAGAAAACAGAACACCTTCATGTTGCTTCCCCCCCTACACAGTGGAGTTTTACAAGCCTTCTTCTTGGTAGGTTCAAGGACATGTTTTTGCTTCTCGTTGGGAACTCATTGAAACACAAAGTTTTTGTGATAACTTAGATCAAATTATTTTATGTCAGATTTTAAAGCTTTTTTTCATCACAGCACCATCTGCTGGATCTAGTGGGGCATTACCCCGACGCAAAGTGTCAATATCAATACGGTTTTTGCTTTGATACATGATAGGTGAAGATCCTAGTAGACCATGACTTAGCAATTAAGGAGAATATAAGACTTTTTGTTTGCGTGGCGTCTTCGAAGCGGAGGATTTCAGACCTTTAGCGTCACTAATACGTTGCGAGATACAATCAATAAGCAGGGAGCGGCGTAAATCCTCAAGGAGCAATGCACCGCATCCAGAATGAAGACTAACTATATGACGGCGCTATGAATCAAACATAAGCAATTACTTAAATACGCCGAGACCTACTTTGGATTCACACATCATCATCTGGCCCGATTGTCCCTCGATGCGCGAGAAAAAAACCCATCAATACCTGCTTTGCTTTTGTAAAGAAAAAGAAAAAAAGGCTGAGGGCCAACGAGTGTTGTAGCTCAGTCTGGGATCATTAGGCTTCTAGGCCAAGTCATGACGGCAATCAGCTGCGGATAATGAAGACGTAGCGAAGAAACACGAGCGTGTCTCCAATCAGAGAACGCAGATAAATAAAGAACAATATCCGTAACAAAAGTACATTTCACTTGAGGCAAGCCTATCCCAGTTTCTATTCGAGTTTCTATCCCTACGTATCGCGCACAGGTATGGAGTTTATCTTGGCGATGGCTGGTGTTTTCTGGGCCCGTTGTGCGCCATGATGCACGGGTGCGGTCGCATCATTCGTCACGTTCTCTGCCATTACCTCGCTGGTGACATCTGTCTGATCATCTATCCCGCCCGCTGCTGCTTGATTGAAACAGCTGGCATACAAATATGGATTTTTCTTCTAAAAGATCGGCGGATGGTCATTAGGAATGACCTGCACGCTCAAAACTGTTGTGTGTGTCCACGGCGCACCGAGACTCCACCAATAATTCAAAAACACGGAATAAGCCGGACAGATTTGTGGCGCAATAATTATTAGGGCTGTCAAAAATGGATGGATGGATGGAAAAGCAGATTAATCACACTATTTATTTTGACTCGCATGCTCCTTTATGGGGATGTCCGTTAATATCGGACTGCCGATATTATCAGCCGATAAATGCTTTAAAATGTAATATCGGAAATGATCCGTATCGGTTTCAAAATTATCGGTATCGGTTTCAAAAAGTAAAATTTATGACTTTATAAAACGCTGCTGTGTACACGGACGTAGGTAGAAGTACAGAGTGCCAATAAACCTTAAAGGCACTGCCTTATCATAATATCTACGGCTTTTCACACACACAAGTGAATGCCACGCATACTTGGTCAACAGCCATACAGGTCACACTGAGGGTGGCCGTATAAACAACTTTAACACTGTTACAAATATGCGCCACACTGTGAACCCACACCAAACAAGAATGACAAACTTATTTCGGGAGAACATCCGCACCGTAACACAACATAAACACAACAGGACAAATACCCAGAAAGCCCTTGCAGCACTAACTCTTCCGGTACGCTACAATATACACCCCCTGCTACCCACTAACCCCCCACCTCAACCAATTCCAAGCTGCTGTTTTGAGGCATGTTAAAAAAAAGAATGCACTTTGTGACTTCAATAATAAATATGGCAGTGCCATGTTGGCATTTTTTTTCCATAACTTGAGTTGATTTATTTTGGAAAACCTTGTTACATTGTTTAATGCATCCAGCGGGGCATCACAACAAAATTAGGCATAATAATGTGTTAATTCCACGACTGTATATATCGGTATCGGTTGATATCGGAATCGGTAATTAAGAGTTGGACAATACCGGAATATCGGCAAAAAAGCCATTATCGGACATCTCTACTCCTTTACCTTAACTGCTGATGGTTATCTGAAATAAATGTCATTCCAAAATGGACTTCGGATGAAACATTCTAGCACAACATCTAAAACATTTCCTGTACGACATTCCGACAATAACGTTTCATTTCTGTCAAAATATACGTGTCACAGTGCCACATGTCGGCGTGACCCCAGGATGCAGACACAAGAGGCAACGTGCAGGTAAAAAGTAGGTTAAACGAGCAAAAGCATAGAGCACATAAATAGGCAAGAAATGCAAAAAAACAATGTGGCATATGAAGCATCCTGATTGCCGACCAGGGACGGGTGTGTTCTGATTGCCAACCAGGGGATTTTGGTTTAGTTAGCAAAAGAATGGAGCACACAAAAAGTCACAAGGGGAATGCAGGGATGCAAGAAATGCTCAAAAACAACAACTATACGACATTTGAAGCATCCTGATTGCCAGCCAGGGACAGGTGTGTCTTGATACCCAACCAGGGGAGTTGGTATAATTAGCAAAACAATGGAGCAGACAAAAAGTCGAGCAAAAAGGCACACAACCCATACTTGAAAACCCAGAGGAAGCCGGCCATCTTGGTTTCCGTCTGCCATTTTTAGGCCAGGAACAGGGGTCGTACTTTAACAAACCGTGCCTCATTTGGTCAAAGTCCCTCGGAGGAGTTTGTTAAAGTAGGACCCCTGTTCTTGCCCTAAAAATGGCCGACGGGAACCAAGACGGCCGACTTCCTGTGGGTTTTCAAGTATGGGTTCTTGAGAGTAGCTAATCATAGAACTGGCCCCCAGTGTTATTAAAGAAGTATTGATTTTGAATCGAGATACGTTTTAAATCGTGAATCGATTCTTAATTAAATCGCTACCCACAAGAATCGAATAGATTTTGAATCAAATCGTCGCCCCCAAGAACCGAATCGATTTTGAATCGAATCGATTCCGAATCTAATCGATTCTGAATCGAATCGTTACCCACAAGAATCAAATCAATTTAGAATCCAATCGTTACCCCCAAGAACCGAATAAATTTTGAACAGAATCGTTAACCCCAAGAACCGAATCGATTCTGAATCGAATTGTTACCCACAACAATCAAACAGATTTTGAATCCAATCGTTACCTCCAAGAACCAAATCGATTTTGAATAGAATCGTTACCACCAAGAACCGAATCGATTCTGAATCGAATCGTTACCCCCAAGAACTGAATCGATTTTGAATAGAATTGTTACCCCCAAGAATTTAATCAATTTTGAATAGAATCGTTACCCCAAGAACTGAATAGATTTTGAACAGAATCGTTACCCCCAAGAACCGAATCGATTCTGAATCGAATCGTTACCTCAAGAACCAAATCGATTTTGAATCGAATCGTTACCCCCAAGAACCGAATCGATTTTGAATAGAATCGTTACCCCCAAGAATCGAATTGATTCTGAATCGCATCCCACAAGAATCTAATCGATTTTGTAGCGAATCGTTACCCCCAAGAACCGAATTGATTTTGAATAGAATCGTTACCACCAAGAACCAAATCGATTCTGAATCGAATCGTTATCCACAAGAATCAAATCGATTTTGAATCAAATCGTTACCCCCAAGAACTGAATCGATTTTGAATAGAATCGTTACCCCCAAGAATCAAATTGATTTTTAATCGAATCGTTACCCCTAAGAATCGAATCAATTTTGAATAGAACCGTTACCCCCAAGAACCGAATCGATTCTGAATCAAATCATTACCCACAATAATCGAATCGATTTTGAATCGAATCGTTACCCCCAATAATCGAATCGATTTTGAATCGAATCATTACCCCCAAGAATCAAATCGATTTTTGAATCGAATCGTTACCCCCAATAACTTAATCGATTTTGAACAGAATCGTTACCCCCAAGAATCGAATCGATTTTGAATCGAATCGTTACCCCCAATAATCTAATCGATTTTGAATCAAATCATTACCCACAAGAATCAAATCAATTTTGAATCGAATCTTTACCCCAAGAACCGAATCGTTTTTGAATAAAATATTTACCCCCGAGAACCGAATCGATTCTGAATCGAATCGTTACCCCCAAAAACGGAATTGATTTTGAATAGAATCGTTACTCACAAGAACCGAATCGATTCTGAATCGAATCGTTACCCCCAAGAATCGAATCGAAACGAATCGTGTGGAGCCCAAAGCCTCCCAACCCTAGTTTTAACGCTTGTTAAGTGCCTCAAAAATGCAATTGAAGTGTGAGGATAATAACAAACTAGACTTGACTTGAGAATATGACATTTTTAGTAGGAAACCCACGCAACTCTTAATACACGAGGCCCCACATCACTGAATTTATACAACAACCCATGCTGCCTTTTAGGTAACCATCAGTTAATGCATGACTAATCTGTGTTTATGCATGATTAATCTGTGTTTATGCATGATTAATCTGTGTTTATGCATGATTAATCTGTGTTTATGTATGATTAATCTGTGTTTATGCATGATTAATCTGTGTTTATGCATGATTAATCTGTATTTATGCATGATTATGTTTATGCATGATTAATCTGTGTTTATGTATGATTAATCTGTGTATATGCATGATTAATCTGTGTTTATGCATGATTAATCTGTGTTTATGTATGATTAATCTGTGTTTATGCATGATTAATCTGTGTTTATGTATGATTAATCTGTGTTTATGCATGATTAATCTGTGTTTATGCATGATTAATCTGTGTTTATGCATGATTAATCTGTATTTATGCATTATTATGTTCATGCATGATTAATCTGTGTTTATGCATGATTAATCTGTGTTTATGCATGATTAATCTGTATTTATGCATGATTATGTTCATGCATGATTAATCTGTGTTTATGTATGATTAATCTGTGTTTATGCATGATTAATCTGTGTTTATGCATGATTAATCTGTGTTTATGTATGATTAATCTGTGTTTATGTATGATTAATCTGTGTTTATGCATGATTAATCTGTGTTTATGTATGATTAATCTGTGTTTATGCATGATTAATCTGTGTTTATGCATGATTAATCTGTATTTATGCATGATTATGTTTATGCATGATTAATCTGTGTTTATGTATGATTAATCTGTGTATATGCATGATTAATCTGTGTTTATGCATGATTAATCTGTGTTTATGTATGATTAATCTGTGTTTATGCATGATTAATCTGTGTTTATGTATGATTAATCTGTGTTTATGCATGATTAATCTGTGTTTATGCATGATTAATCTGTGTTTATGCATGATTAATCTGTATTTATGCATTATTATGTTTATGCATGATTAATCTGTGTTTATGCATGATTAATCTGTGTTTATGCATGATTAATCTGTATTTATGCATGATTATGTTCATGCATGATTAATCTGTGTTTATGTATGATTAATCTGTGTTTATGCATGATTAATCTGTGTTTATGCATGATTAATCTGTGTTTATGCATGATTAATCTGTGTTTATGTATGATTAATCTGTGTTTATGTATGATTAATCTGTGTTTATGCATGATTAATCTGTGTTTATGTATGATTAATCTGTGTTTATGCATGATTAATCTGTGTTTATGTATGATTAATCTGTGTTTATGTATGATTAATCTGTGTTTATGTATGATTAATCTGTGTTTATGCATGATTAATCTGTGTTTATGTATGATTAATCTGTGTTTATGCATGATTAATCTGTGTTTATGCATGATTAATCTGTATTTATGCATGATTATGTTTATGCATGATTAATCTGTGTTAATGTATGATTAATCTGTGTTTATGCATGATTAATCTGTGTTTATGCATGATTAATCTGTGTTTATGTATGATTAATCTGTGTTTATGCATGATTAATCTGTGTTTATGCATGATTAATCTGTGTTTATGCATGATTATGTTTATGCATGATTAATCTGTGTTTATGCATGATTAATCTGTGTTTATGCATGATTAATCTGTGTTTATGTATGATTAATCTGTGTTTATGCATGATTAATCTGTGTTTATGTATGATTAATCTGTGTTTATGCATGATTAATCTGTGTTCATGCATGATTAATCTGTACTTATGCATGATTATGTTCATGCATGATTAATCTGTGTTTATGTATGGTTAATCTGTATTTATGCATGATTATGTTTATGCATGATTAATCTGTGTTTATGCATGATTAATCTGTGTTTATGCATGGTTAATCTGTATTTATGCATGATTATGTTTATGCATGATTAATCTGTGTTTATGCATGATTATTCACTTTTTCTGATCAATGGCTTGTGCTAACGAGGCAACTTTGACAGCCCTAAATTATCCATAATATTTTTTAATCTTCACCTTACAATCTTGATGCTCATTCTGACCTTAGGAAAGTTTTTAAACACACGCACACGCACGCACACACACACACACACACACACACACACACACACACACACACACACACACACACACATCACACGCACACACACACACACACACACACACACACACACACACACACACACACACACACACACACACACACACACACACACACACACACACACACACACACACACACACACTCACACGCACACACACACACACTCACACGCACACACACCTTTTTCCATCACAGCAGAACTGGGCGCGAGTCCCAACTTTTTAGCCAGGCAAGCTCGAGTGCGACAAAAATATCTCACGGACCACCGTGAGCAGATGGCCACTCAGCTTGCCTTGTCACGACTCGCCGTCCATTACAGGAGGTTCCGTGATGGACGGTCAGCTTCTAAAGGAAAAACTTCCTCCGTTCCCCCCCACCCCTCCTCCATGTTGATGTTTGGAATCAGGGGCAAGAATGAGCAAAGATAAATAGGATGCCCGAAGGATGCCCTGGTTTCTGTCTGGCAGGTTGCCGGGCGGGGGTGGCGGGGGGTGTGGACCCCACAGGGCCAGGAAATGATGATGTGTGCGTGAGCCAGCACAAACAGTTGGCGGACTGCAGCTTGTAGGTGTGTGACGTTGGAAATATGTGGAACAGCTGCTGAGGCGCACTCAAGCTGTGATCATCCCATAAGAAGCATGGAAAGAGTAAAAAAAAAAAAAAAAAGAAAAAAGGCGGCTAGCAGAATTTTTAAAGCGCATGCAGAGCTGGATAAAACTGCTGGATGCTGACCACCCATCTTGTGGAGTTTGCAGAAAACTACGCCAGGAGGTTGCCTACAGCCATTTCCCGTCGGCCATTTTCAGGCCAAAAACAGGGGTCGTACTTTTAACGCAGTGTTTTTCAACCTTTTTTGAGCCAAGGCACATTTTTTGCGTTGAAAAAATGCGGAGGCACACCACCAGCAGAAATCATTAAAAAACAAAACTCAGTCGACAGTAAAAAGTCGTTGTCGCAATTGTTGGATATGACTTTAAAGCATAACCAAGCATGCATCACTATAGCTCTTGTCTCAAAGTAGGTGTACTGTCACCACCTGTCACATCACACCCTGACTATTTGGAGTTTTTTGCTGTTTTCCTGTGTGTAGTGTTTTAGTTCTTGTCTTGCGCTCCTATTTTGGTGGCTTTTTCTCTTTTTTTGGTCTTTTCCTGTAGCAGTTTCATGTCTTCCTTTGAGCGATATTTCCCGCATCTACTTTGTTTTAGCAATCAAGAATATTTCAGTTGTTTTTATCCTTCTTTGTGGGGACATTGTTGATTGTCATGTCATGTTTGAATGTACATTGTGGACGCCGTCTTTGCTCCACAGTAAGTCTTTGCTGTCGTCCAGCATTCTGTTTTTGTTTACTTTGTAGCCAGTTCAGTTTTAGTTTTGTTCTGCATAGCCTTCCCTAAGCTTCAATGCCTTTTCTTAGGAGCACTCACCTTTTGTTTATTTTTGGTTTAAGTATTAGACGCCTTTTTACCTGCACACTGCCTCCCGCTGTTACCGACATCTACATAGCAATTAGTTATCGGCTGCCACCTACTGATATAGAAGAGTATTACAAGGTTACTCTGCCGAGCTCTAGACAGCACCGACACTCAACAATAACACATCATTTGCAGACTATAATTACTGGTTTGCAAAAAATATTATTAACCCAAATAGGTGAAATTAGATAATCTCCCACGGCACACCAGACTGTATCTCACGGTACACTAGTGTGCCGCGGCACAGTGGTTGAAAAACACTGCTTTAATGAACTCCTCCGAGGGATTTTGACCAAACGAGCGGAGGTTGAACGTTTTGTGGCGAGCCATTAAACTAATGCAGTGTTTTTCAACCACTGTGTGAAATACAGTCTGGTGTGCCGTGGGAGATTATCTAATTTCACCTATTTGGGTTAAAAATATTTTATGCAAACCAGTAATTTTTCCGGATTTTTTCAATGGAAAAAAATGCGCCTTGGCTCAAAAAAGGTTGAAAAACACTGGTATATATAATATATAAATCAGGGGTGTCAAAGTCATTTTATATCGAGGGCCGCATGGAGAAAAATCTACTCCCAAGTGGGCCGGACTGGTAAAATCACGGCACGATAACTTAAAAAGAAAGACAATTTAAGATTATTTTCTTTGTTTAAAAATAAAACAAGCACATTCTGAAATTGTAAAAATCATGTTTTTTTAATTTTTATTTTTTTATGTATATATACTTTATTTGTCGTTATTTATATTTTCTGAATAAATTATGTGATAATGTTGGTGTTCATTTTCAATCTATCAAGATAGAAAAAATATATCAAAATCCAATTAGATTGTGTTGTTTATGCAGTTCAATCATTTCCCGCTATGATGTACTAACATGTGGTTTAGTTTGTACACATGTAGCATCATCTACAAAGACACAAATAATTGCTATTGCGACACCCAGTGGACACATTTAGAACAGCTGTTTCTGTCATTCAAAAATTTCAGGTTAAACTCATCCTGCGGGCCGGATAAAACCTGTTCGCGGGCCTGATCCGGCCCTCGGACCGTACGTTTGACACCCCTGATGTAAATATTATATATATGTTATATTTTATATTGCTACTATGGTACATTTTTAGTCTACTTAATACCTTTTGTTTTCGCCCTCTTTTTGTGCCCTTGTGTGCATTATCCATCCTTTGTAACTGAGCTACTGTGTGGAACAATTTCCCTTGTGGATCATTAAAGTTTGTCTAAGTCTAAGTCTAACACTCTGGTGTTTTTTCTTTAAAGAGTTCCAAATACCGTGCGACATAATTAGCAGCCGTGAGACGATCAAACATGACTTTTAAAGCCATCACCTGGAATACAACATGTTGTTGTATTCACAGGATTTTCACAATCAAAGCCTGTTGTTTTCTTTTGCAGATGCAGCATCTAGTTGGTTGTTAGCGTTCGCTAAGCTAAGCGAGGCTAGCTGAGGCTTACAAACAACGTACAGTATTTAGGGAAAAATGCAACACCCATGTTTATATTATAGATCAATAACTGAGAAGACTTCAAATGAATGAACAGTGCATTTCAGACTTGAAATATATTTAGTTTGGAACAAATATCTCCAGAAGACACCACACAGTGACGAGTCCTGTTGACGCACCTCTGAAAGGACGACAGTTTGCTCTTTCTGATGTAAAATCCCGATGTTTTGCACACGGCCAAATTTGGTCTGTCCGTGATCCTTTACCGACTTTGCATTTCGAAATATTTAGCCTGTTTGTCAGCTTGCTCAAATCTCGTTTATTGGACGTGCTCACACGGATCAATTCCACCAATTTTTAATAAATTATTTTAAGCTGGCGGGCCTTTGGAACACGGTCCACTTTATTTCCGTACAGTCCCTTGATCTTTTTCTTTACTGCGATGCATTTTAATCCGGATTGTTGCTCTCTCACACAATACACGTAAAAAAACAACTTTGTCAAGCTACAATGGCTATCCAGCCCCCACAATGCATTGCGAAATAACGCAACCTTTTCGAGCCCTACATTCATGGCCAATCCACCAAGCAGGCGTCGTATCACAGAAAGTTTTAATTCAATCAATCAATCAATGTTTACTTATATAGCCCTAAATCACGAGTGTCTCAAAGGGCTGCACAAGCCACAACGACATACTCGGCTCAGATCCCACAATTGTGTCGAAAGCTGTCTTTTCTGGGGAAAAAAAATGCCAAAGCAGACTTATTTCACAGCGGATGAGTGGTTCTACCTCTGTCTGCTCCTTCTTTTCTCGTCGTCTCCTCCTCGCCGATGTCAATGTAAGTGAATTTGACTTTGTTACATGTTTATAACCTACTCCGTGGCCTAGTGCAGTGGTTCTCAATCTTTTTTCAGTGATGTACCCCCTGTGAATTTTTTTTTAATTCAAGTACCCCCTGATCAGAGTAAAGCATTTTTGGTTGAAAAAAAGGGATAAAGAAGTAAAATACAGCACTATGTCATCAGTTTCTGATTTATTAAATTGTATAACAGTGCAAACAATTGTTCATTTGTAGTGGTCTTTCTTGAACTATTTGGAAAAAAAGATAGGTTTTTATTAGAGATGTCCGATAATATCGGTCTGCCGATATTATCGGCCGATAAATGCGTTAAAATGTAATATCGGAAATTATCGGTATCGTTTTTTTTATTATCAGTATCGTTTTTTTTTTTTTTTGTTTTTTTTTTATTAAATCCACATAAAAAACACAAGATACACTTACAATTAGTGCACCAACCCAAAAAACCTCCCTCCCCCATTTACACTCATTCACACAAAAGGGTTGTTTCTTTCTGTTATTAATATTCTGGTTCCTACATTATATATCAATATATATCAATACAGTCTGCAAGGGATACAGTCCGTAAGCACACATGATTGTGCGTGCTGCTGGTCCACTAATAGTACTAACCTTTAACAGTTAATTTTACAAATTTTCATTAATTACTAGTTTCTGTGTAACTGTTTTTATATTGTTTTACTTTCTTTTTTATTCAAGAAAATGTTTTATTTTATTTGATTCATTTTTTTTAAAAAGTACCTTATCTTCACCATACCTGGTTGTCCAAATTAGGCATAATAATGTGTTAATTCCACGACTGTATATATCGGTTGATATCGGTATCGGTTGATATCGGTATCGGTAATTAAAGAGTTGGACAATATCGGCATATCGGATATCGGCAAAAAGCCATTATCGGACATCCCTAGTTTTTATTTATATTTATAAAGGATTTTTGAATTGTTGCTATTTTTAGAATATTAAAAAAAAATCTCACGTACCCCTTGGCATACCTTCAAGTACCCCCAGGGGTACGCATACCCCCATTTGAGAACCACTGGCCTAGTGGTTAGAGTGTCTGCCCGTAGGTTGTGAGTTCAAACCCCGGCCGAGTCATACCAAAGACTATACAAATGGGAGCCATTACCTCCCTGCTTGGCACTCAGCATCAAGGGTTGGAATTGGGGGTTAAATCAGCAAAAGTGATTCCCGGGCGTGGCCACCGCGGCTGCCCACTGCTCCCCTCACCTCCCAGGGCGTGAACAAGGGGATGGGTCAAATGCAGAGGACAAATTTCACCACACCTAGTGTGTGCGTGACTATCATTGGTACTTTATTTCTAACTTTATTATTGTAGCAATATGCTGTTAAAGTTAAGGATTTTTGGGATTTCTGATCATTTGTGAGGACACCAAAGGGACTTCTGTGTGTGTGTGTGTGTGTTGGCAAAGCAGCACATAATGAACAGTTCAGTTTGTTGGCTATAAAGTACTGCATAGCACTTTATATTGTGTTCAAAGTAGAGATGTTCGATAATATCGGCCGATAAACGCTTTAAAATGTGATATCGGAAATGGTCGGTATCGTTTTTTTTATTATCGGTATCTTTTTTTTTTCTTTCTATTTTTATTAAATCAACATAAAAAACACAAGATCACTTACAATTAGTGCACCAACCCAAAAAACCTCCCTCCCCCCTTCACACATTCTGTTATTAATATTCTGGTTCCTACATTATATATCAATATATATCAATACAGTCTGCAAGGGATACAGTCCGTAAGCACACATGATTGTGCATGCTGCTGGTCCACTAATAGTACTAACCTTTAACAGTTAATTTGACTAATTTTCATTAATTACTAGTTTCTATGTAACTGATTTTATATTGTTTTACTTTCTTTTTTATTCAGGAAAATGTTTTTAATTTATTTATTTTATTTAATTTTTTTAAAAGGATCTTATGTCCAAATTAGGCATAATAATGTGTTAATTCCACGACTGTATATATCAGTATCGGTTGATATCGGTATCGGTAATTAAAGAGTTGGACAATATCGGATATCGGCAAAAAGCCATTATTGGACATCCCTAGTTCAAAGTGTACAAAACTTACTAAAATATGGAGTTTTGTTGCGGCTGGGACCCATCATTCATATTTACATATTTTTTTATGGAGAAATTTGCTTTTTATATAAGAACATTTTGATTAAAATGTGTAAATCGAGGTTCGGCTGCATTGACAATCAAAACATTATCTTGCGTCGGACCTCTTTAGCATGCACGTGGGCGTACCTAATGTTGTGACCAGGGCGTTGTGTTGAATCGATGGCGGGTCATTGTCGTGGCTCAAGGGCGCGGGGCAGCTTGAGTGCTGATGAGCAAGACGACGGCGTTTGGGGACGTCACGACTTGTTTACCGCAGCTATTTACTGTCAGCGTGGCATTTAGCGGCTTTCGGCCATCACGCCCCCCCCCCCCCCCGGTCCTGGCAGACATATTAGACAAGGTGACAGTCAGGCGACAAGGCCCCCCCCCCCCCCCCCCCCCCCAAAAAACCCCCTGTGGAGTTGGGAAGGAAGAAGGAGAAGAGCGGTCGGAGGACATCTAACAAGGTGACAAGAGAGGGGACATTGTAGTCATCAAGGAAGATCAATGATGTCGCTGCAGTGACACATGGACCGCTAATTATTGATGGCTAATTAGGAGGATAAAGCTAAGCAGAAAAGGAGGCTTTTTGTCCTCAACGTGCAAGCAACACTCTCAATGACACTAGAAACAAACACCCTCACTTGGAAGATTTGAACTTCGTTTCAAAACAAATTGTGACGGAATAATAATTATAACCACCAGGGGGCGTCCAAGTAGCGGCAGCTCAAGGCGGGCCACTTCCCTTTGAAGCCTATGTGTTAGGGCTGTGAATCTTTGGGTGTCCCACGATTTCGATTCAATATCGATTATTGGGGTCTCGATTCGATTCAAAATCGATTTTTTTTTTCAATTCAACACGATTCTCGATTCAAAAACAATATTTTCCCGATTCAAAAGGATTCTCTATTCATTCAATACATAGATTTCAGCAGGATCTACCCCAGTCTGCTGACATGCAAGCAGAGTAGTAGATTTTTGTAAAAAGCTTTTATAATTGTAAAGGACAATGTTTTATCAACTGATTGCAATAATGTAAATTAGTTTTAACTATTAAATGAACCGAAAATATGACTTATTTTATCTTTGTGAAAATATTGGACACAGTGTGTTGTCAAGCTTATGAGATGCGATGCAAGTGTAAGCCACTGTGACACTATTGTTCTTTTTTTAAATAAATGTCTAATGATATTGTCAATGAGTGATTTTTAATCACTGCTATGTTGAAATTGTAACTAATATTGATACTGTTGTTGATAATATTCATTTTTGTTTCACTACTTTTGGTTTGTTTTGTGTCGTGTTTGTGTCTCCTCTCAATTGCTCTGTTTACTGCAGTTCTGAGTGTTATTGGGTCGGGTTTGGTTTTGGAATTGGATTGCATTGTTATGGTATTGCTGTGTATTGTTTTGTTGGATTGATTAATAAAAAAAATAAATAAATAAATAAATAAAAATATATATATATTTTTTAATAAATTTAAAAAAATCAATTAAAAAAAACAAGAGACTTGATTCTGAATCGCGCAACGTGAGAATCGCGATTCGAATTCAAATCGATTTTTCCCCACACCCCTACTATGTGTCAAAGTCAAGGTCCACGGGGCCAGATGCGGCCCACAAATGAATGATCTATGGCAGGGGTACCAAACTTTTTGACTCCGGGGCCGCATTGGGGTAAAACAATTTGGCTGGGGGCCGCGCTATATATATATATATATATATATATATATATATATATATATATATATATATATATATATATATATATATATATATATATATATATATATATATATATATTATATGTAAATGTGTGTGTGTGTGTATATATATATGTATATGTAAATGTGTATATACAGTATGTGTGTGTATATATGTATATGTCTATGTATATGTATTTGTCCATGTATATATATATATATATGTATATATGTATGTGTATACATACCGTTCAAAAGTTTGGGTCACCTAAAAAATTTTGTGGAATAGCCTTCATTTCTAAGAACAAGAATAGACTGTCGAGTTTCAGATGAAAGTTCTCTTTTTCTGGCCATTTTGAGCGTTTATTGACCCCACAAATGTGATGCTCCAGAAACTCAATCTGCTCAAAGGAAGGTCAGTTTTGTAGCTTCTGTAACGAGCTAAACTGTTTTCAGATGTGTGAACATGATTGCACAAGGGTTTTCTAATCATCAATTAGCCTTCTGAGCCAATGAGCAAACACATTGTACCATTAGAACACTGGAGTGATAGTTGCTGGAAATGGGCCTCTATACACCTATGTAGATATTGCACCAAAAACCAGACATTTGCAGCTAGAATAGTCATTTACCACATTAGCAATGTATAGAGTGTATTTCTTTAAAGTTAAGACTAGTTTAAAGTTATCTTCATTGAAAAGTACAGTGCTTATCCTTCAAAAATAAGGACATTTCAATGTGACCCCAAACTTTTGAACGGTAGTGTGTATATATATATATATATATATGTATATATATATATATATATATATATATAAAATGTATTCATACATATATATTCCTCACGCGCTAATTGACTTAAAGAGCGCACTTGCTGCATGTCACGTTATCGATGGTAAAATGCATTTTTAGACCATCTGATTTGCCTGAGTGGCTAGGAGACGGTAGAAAATGGACTAGTAAGGACAAATAAAATAAATAAATAAATAAATAAAATTAATAAATTAAAAAAAAAGAAAAAAAAAAAAGGGGAATTTTACAATCAAGCCAAATGCAAAAAAAAATGCAACAAACACAGCGAAATATGAACGCGAGGGGTAAAAAAACAAAAAACACCTACAATCTGATATATCTGATTGATTGATTGATTGATATACCACTAAGCTTTAGAACTGTCTTGTAAAAATCTCCTGGTTTCTCTGGAAACACTCTCCACCCACACTGCTTGGCGCCTCGTCTGACCTGCTGTGACGTAGATTACCATAGTAACTAGTAGGGTTGTACGGTATACGGGTATTTAGTACCGCGATACTAATGAATCATATTCGGTACCATACCGCCTCTGAAAAGTACCAGTCCGCCACACCCTAAGATTTTTTGTTAAAATAAAACCAATAATGCAATTTTTTTCGGGTCCCCGTTATTTAGAAAAGTATCGAAAAGTACCGAAAAGTATCGACATAATATTGGTATCAGGACAACACTAATCACTAAAATATCATGCAAAAGCGCAGAGCCTATCTCAACTGCATTCGGGCGGAAGGCGGGGTACACCCTGGACAAGTCGCCACCTCATCGCAGGGCCAGCACAGATAGACAGACAACATTCACACACTAGGGACCATTTAGTGTTGCCAATCAACCTATCCCCAGGTGCGTGTCTTTGGAGGTGGGAGGGGCCTATCCCCAGGTGCGTGTCTTTGGAGGTGGGAGGAGCCTATCCCCAGGTGCATGTCTTTGGAGGTGGGAGGAGCCTATCCCCAGGTGCATGTCTTTGGAGGTGGGAGGAGCCTATCCCCAGGTGCATGTCTTTGGAGGTGGGAGGAGCCTATCCCCAGGTGCATGTCTTTGGAGGTGAGAGGAGCCTATCCCCAGGTGCATGTCTTTAAAGGTGGGAGGAGCCTATCCCCAGGTACATGTCTTTGGAGGTGGGAGGAGCCTATCCCCAGGTGCATGTCTTTAGAGGTGGGAGGAGCCTATCCCCAGGTGCATGTCTTTAAAGGTGGGAGGAGCCTATCCCCAGGTACATGTTTTTGGAGGTGGGAGGAGCCTATCCCCAGGTGCATGTCTTTGGAGGTGTGAGGAGCCTATCCCCAGGTGCATGTCTTTAGAGGTGGAAAGAGCCTATGCCCAGGTGCATGTCTTTGGAGGTGGAAGGAGCCTATCCCCAGGTGCATGTCTTTAGAGGTGGAAAGAGCCTATCCCCAGGTGCATGTCTTTGGAGGTGGGAAGAGCCTATCCCCAGGTGCATGTCTTTGGAGGTGGGAGGAGCCTATCCCCAGGTGCATGTCTTTGGAGGTGGGAGGAGCCTATCCCCAGGTGCATGTCTTTGGAGATGGAAGGAGCCTATCCCCAGGTGCATGTCTTTGGAGGTGGGAGGAGCCTATCCCCAGGTGCATGTCTTTAAAGGTGGGAGGAGCCTATCCCCAGGTGCATGTCTTTAAAGGTGGGAGGAGCCTATCCCCAGGTACATGTTTTTGGAGGTGGGAGGAGCCTATCCCCAGGTGCATGTCTTTGGAGGTGGGAGGAGCTTATCCCCAGGTGCATGTCTTTGGAGATGGAAGGAGCCTATCCCCAGGTGCATGTCTTTGGAGGTGGGAGGAGCCTATCCCCAGGTGCATGTCTTTAAAGGTGGGAGGAGCCTATCCCCAGGTGCATGTCTTTAAAGGTGGGAGGAGCCTATCCCCAGGTACATGTTTTTGGAGGTGGGAGGAGCCTATCCCCAGGTGCATGTCTTTGGAGATGGAAGGAGCCTATCCCCAGGTGCATGTCTTTGGAGGTTGGAGGAGCCTATCCCCAGGTGCATGTCTTTGGAGGTGGGAGGAGCCTATCCCCAGGTGCATGTCTTTGGAGGTGGGAGGAGCCAATCCCCAGATGCATGTCTTTGTAGGTGGGAGGAGCCAATCCCCAGGTGCATGTCTTTGGAGGTGGGAGGAGCCAATCCCCAGGTGCATGTCTTTGGAGGTGGGAGGAGCCTATCCCCAGGTGCATGTCTTTAGAGGTGGGAGGAGCCTATCCCCAGGTGCATGTCTTTGGAGGTGGGAGGAGCCAATCCCCAGGTGCATGTCTTTGGAGGTGGGAGGAGCCAATCCCCAGATGCATGTCTTTGGAGGTGGGAGGAGCCAATCCCCAGATGCATGTCTTTGGAGGTGGGAGGAGCCTATCCCCAGGTGCATGTCTTTGGAGGTGGAAGGAGCCTATCCCAGGTGCATGTCTTTGGAGGTGGGAGGAGCCAATCCCCAGGTGCATGTCTTTGGAGGTGGGAGGAGCCAATCCCCAGGTGCATGTCTTTGGATGTGGAAGGAGCCTATCCCCAGGTGCATGTCTTTGGAGGTGGGAGGAGCCTATCCCCAGGTGCATGTCTTTGGAGGTGGGAGGAGCCTATCCCCAGGTGCATGTCTTTAGAGGTGGGAGGAGCCTATCCCCAGGTGCATGTCTTTGGAGGTGGGAGGAGCCAATCCCCAGGTGCATGTCTTTGGAGGTGGGAGGAGCCAATCCCCAGATGCATGTCTTTGGAGGTGGGAGGAGCCAATCCCCAGATGCATGTCTTTGGAGGTGGGAGGAGCCTATCCCCAGGTGCATGTCTTTGGAGGTGGAAGGAGCCTATCCCCAGGTGCATGTCTTTGGAGGTGGGAGGAGCCAATCCCCAGGTGCATGTCTTTGGAGGTGGGAGGAGCCAATCCCCAGGTGCATGTCTTTGGATGTGGAAGGAGCCTATCCCCAGGTGCATGTCTTTGGAGGTGGGAGGAGCCAATCCCCAGGTGCATGTCTTTGGATGTGGAAGGAGCCTATCCCCAGGTGCATGTCTTTGGAGGTGGAAGGAGCCTATCCCCAGGTGCATGTCTTTGAGGTGGAAGGAGCCTATCCCCAGGTGCATGTCTTTGGAGGTGGGAGGAGCCAATCCCCAGGTGCATGTCTTTGGATGTGGGAGGAAGCCGGAGTACCCAAAAGGAACGCATGCAGTCACGGGGAGAACATGCAAACGCCACAAAGAAAGATCCCGAGCCCGGGATTGAACTCAGGACTACCCAGGACCTTCGTATTGTGAGGCACATGCGCCAACCCCTGTGCCACCGTGCTGCCCTGCGTTGGCTCCATTGTTGCTGTTTTGTTCCGCCTCACCGACTCCTCTCTTTTTTTACTCTCACCTTGGTCTTGCAAACTTTCCCTTAGACTCCCCCCCCCCCACCCCCCCACCCCCTTCCTCCTTGTCGTCGTCGCATTTGCACCTTTTTCCGCATCTTTTCCACCATCCCATCCCTCGCCCGGGCTATAATACAAGTGCAATCAGCTGTGTGCGTCTGATGCACTAGTGTGTGTGTGTGTGTGTGTGTGTGTGTGTGTGTGTGTGTGTGTGTGAGATGATGTGTGTGATGTGTGGAAGTGAAGCATATTTGCCTCCGAGCTAAATCATTTGCATACCTGTCACAGCCCCTCCACTGGGTGTCAGGTGCAGTGATGCATAGTGCATTCCTGTGGCAGCCTCGCTATTTCATGGCCTCCCACTGTTGTGTAGCACGTCTGACTGTCAGCTGACAATGTGTGTGTGTGTGTGTGTGTGTGTGTGTGTGCGCGTGTGTGCGTGTTCTTGTATTTCCACCCTTCTTGAGACATCAACAAGGAAAAGTAGCTTCCATATGAGGAGGTGTGAACAAGTAATGACGTAAATCATGGTCCCAATACGGAAAACCATTGCATCTAACAGAGAATGTCTCATTTGCACCCCCTGGTGGTGAATATTATCAAAATTAGGGGTGGTCCTAAACAGGAGGGATTTTTCAAATTGACGCTTTTAAAAGTGCTCCCCCTCTGGTCAACATATGAAATAACAAGTGTGTGTAACATTGAAATGTGCCTCCTTTGGCCAACATGAATAAATAAATATGTATATAGAGACATACTGTCATAACTTGAAGTAAATAATGACGATTAAAAAACAATTACAAACAATTTTTCTCACAATGTGTTGACTTTTTTCTTATATAAACATTGGGAACAATTTCTCATATTCTTTCTGTTTCTGTAATATTGCAATATTTTCCTCATAAAATGATTACTTTTTTATGTAAAATTATTCCTTTTTAATGCAAAATGGCAACATTTGTCATATCAAATTATGACTTTTATCACTTTTATGTACTAGTGATGTCAAACAATTGAAATATTTCATTGTGATTATGACATTTTGACCACAGCTAACTCATAATTAATGGTGATAATCGCAATCTTTTTTACCCGATTCCGGATAAGCGGTTGAAGATGGATGGATGGACTTTTATCACAATATTGCCATTTTTTTTGTTGTTCTTGTAAAACAGTGACATTTTTGGAGTAAAATGACGACTTTTGTCATATTTTTGCCAAGTAAAATTCCGATTATTATTATATTGCCAAGATTTTTAAAGTTTTTTAAATAAAATTGTGACTTTTGTCGAGTAAAATTTCGACTCTTCATAAAATTGCCAAAATGTTAAGGTTTCCTTGTAAAATTGCGACTGCTACTGAGTAAAATTCCAACTTGTATCATAATGTTTCACACATGTTCAGTTTTTCTTGTAAAACTTTGACTTGCGTTGAGTAAAATTACGACTTTTATTATAAATATGACCTTTTTATTGTGAAATTCCAAGTCATTTTTCACAACAAGCGTTTTCATATTAGCATAGTATGTATATATTATTACTGTTGTAAATACAAATCTTTATATATCTAGAAAAGGGTGGTCCTAAAAAGGTAAGCATTTTTCGGAGGTCTCAAGAAGGTAATAAATACAAAAATAAGTGTGTGTGTGTGTGTTCTTGTATTTCTACCCTTCTTGAGACATCAACAAGGAAAAGTAGCTTCCATATGAGGAGGTGTGAACAAGTGATGACATAAATCATGGTCCCAATACAGAAAACCATTGTATCTAACAGAGAATGTCTCATTTGCACCCCCTGGTGGTGAATAATATCAAAATTAGGGGTGGTCCTAAAAAGGAGGGATTTTTCAAATTGACGCTTTTAAAAGTGCTCCCCCTCTGGTCAACATATGAAATAACAAGTGTGTGTGTAATACATTGAAATGTGCCTCCTTTGGCCAACATGAATAAATAAATATGTATATAGAGACATACTGTGATAACTTGAAGTAAATAATGAAGATTAAAAACCAATTACAAACAAAAAATAAAAACAGTCTTTTTCTCACAATGTGTCGACTTTTTTCTATATAAAAATTGGGAACAATTTCTCATATTCTTTCTGTTTCTGTAATATTGCAATATTTTCCTCATAAAATTATTTCTTTTTAATGCAAAATGGCAACATTTGTCATATCATATTCTGACTTTTATCACAATATTGCCATTTTTTTGTTGTTCTTGTAAAACAGTGACAATTTTGGAGTAAAATTATGACTTATGTCATATTTTTGCCAAGTAAAATTCCGATTATTATTATAATATTGCCAACATTTTTAAAGTTTTCTTATAAAATTGTGACTTTTGTCGAGTAAAATTACGACTCTTTTCATAAAATTGCCAAAATGTTGGGCTTTTCTTGTAAAATTGCGACTGTTATTGAGTAAAATTCCAACTTTTATCATAATATTGCACACATGTTCAGTTTTTCTTGTAAAACTTTGACTTGCGTTGAGTAAAATTACGACTTTTATTATAAATATGACCTTTTTCTGGTGAAATTCCAAGTCATTTTTCACAACAAGCGTTTTCATATTTGCATAGTATGTATATATTATTACTGTTGTAAATACAAATCTTTATATATCTAGAAAAGGGTGATCCTAAAAAGGTAAGCATTTTTCGGAGGTCTCAAGAAGGTAAGAAATACAAAAATAAGTGTGTGTGTGTGTGTTCTTGTATTTCCACCCTTCTTGAGACACCAACAAGGAAAAGTAGCTTCCATATGAGGAGGTGTGAACAAGTGATGACGTAAATCATGGTCCCAATACAGAAAACCATTGCATCTAACAGAGAATGTCTCATTTGCACCCCCTGGTGGTGAATAATATAAAAATTAGGGGTGGTCCTAAAAAGGAGGGATTTTTGAAATTGACGGTTTTAAAAGTGCTCCCCCTCTGGTCAACATATGAAATAACAAGTGTGTGTGTAAGATATTGAAATGTGCCTCTTTTGGCCAACATGAATAAATAAATATGTATATAGAGACATACTGTGATAACTTGAAGTAAATAATGAAGATTAAAAACCAATTACAAACAAAAAATAAAAGCAGTCTTTTTCTCACAATGTGTCGACTTTTTTCTTATATAAAAATTGGGAACAATTTCTCATATTCTTTCTGTTTCTGTAATATTGCAATATTTTCCTCATAAAATTATTCCTTTTTAATGCAAAATGGCAACATTTGTCATATCAAATTCTGACTTTTATCACAATATTGCCATTTTTTTGTTGTTCTTGTAAAACAGTGACATTTTTGGAGTAAAATTATGACTTATGTCATATTTTTGCCAAGTAAAATTCCGATTATTATTATAATATTGCCAACATTTTTAAAGTTTTCTTATAAAATTGTGACTTTTGTCGAGTAAAATTACGACTCTTTTCATAAAATTGCCAAAATGTTGGGCTTTTCTTGTAAAATTGCGACTGTTATTGAGTAAAATTCCAACTTTTGTCATAATATTGCACACATGTTCAGTTTTTCTTGTAAAATTGCGACTGTTATTGAGTAAAATTCCAACTTTTATCATAATATTGCACAAATGTTCAGTTTTTCTTGTAAAACTTTGACTTGCGTTGAGTAAAATTACGACTTTTATTATAAATATGACCTTTTTCTGGTCATTTTTCACAACGAGCGTTTTTATATTTGCATAGTATGTATATATTATTCATGTTGTAAATACACATCTCTATATATATCACGCCGTCCCCCCCGGTGATAATATTATTTGTGTAGTTTCAAGCTAGCGTTGCATGCCTGCCACTGCTTGTTCTTACTCACTGTGTAACATGTTTAGCCTTGTCTTCCGGTGATAATGTTACTTGTTGTGTAGTTTCAAGTAGGGATGTCCGATAATGGCTTTTTGCCGATATCCGATATGCCGATATTGTCCAACTCTTTAATTACCGATACCGATATCAACCGATACCGATATCAACCGATATATACAGTCGTGGAATTAACACATTATTATGCCTAATTTGGACAACCAGGTATGGTGAAGATAAGGTCCTTTTTTTAAAAATTAATAAAACAAGATAAATAAATTAAAAACATTTTCTTGAATAAAAAAGAAAGTAAAACAATATAAAAACAGTTACATAGAAACTAGTAATGTATGAAAATGAGTAAAATTAAATGTTAAAGGTTAGTACTATTAGTGGACCAGCAGCACGCACAATCATGTGTGCTTACGGACTGTATCCCTTGCAGACTGTATTGATATATATTGATATATAATGTAGGAACCAGAATATTAATAACAGAAAGAAACAACCCTTTTGTGTGAATGAGTGTAAATGGGGGAGGGAGGTTTTTTGGGTTGGTGCACTAATTGTAAGTGTATCTTGTGTTTTTTATGTGGATTTAATAAAAAAAAACCAAAAAAACCCCCGATGCTGATAATAAAAAAAACGATACCGATAATTTCCGATACTACATTTTAACGCATTTATCGGCCGATAATATGGGCAGACCGATATTATCGGACATCTCTAGTTTCAAACTAGTTGTGTTTGTTCTTACTCACTGTGTAACATGTTTAGCGTTGTCTTCCGGTGATAATGTTACTTGTTGTGTAGTTTCAAGATAGTTGTGTTTGTTCTTACTCACTGTGTAACATGTTTAGCCTTGTCTTCCAATGATAATGTTACTTGTTGTGTAGTTTCAAGCTAGCTTAGCATGTCTGGTTGTGCTTGTTCTTACTCACTGTGTAACATGTTTAGCGTCTTCTTCCGGTGATAATGTTACTTGTTGTGTAGTTTCAAGCTAGTTTAGCATATCTGGTTGTGCTTGTTCTTACTCAGTGTGTTACATGTTTAGCCTTGTCTTCCGGTGATAATGTTACTTGTTGTGTAGTTTCAAGCTAGCTTAGCATGTCTGGTTGTGCTTGTTCTTACTCATTGTGTAACATGTTTAGCCTTGTCTTCCGGTGATAATGTTACTTGTTGTGTAGTTTCAAGCTAGTTTAGCATATCTGGTTGTGCTTGATCTTACTCAGTGTGTAACATGTTTAGCCTTGTCTTCCGGTGATAATGTTACTTGTTGTGTAGTTTCAAGCTATTTTAGCATATCTTGTTGTGCTTGTTCTTACTCAGTGTGTAACATGTTTAGCCTTGTCTTCCGGTGATAATGTTACTTGTTGTGTAGTTTCAAGCTAGTTTAGCATGTCTTGTTCTGCTTGTTCTTACTCAGTGTGTTACATGTTTAGCCTTGTCTTCCGGTGATAATGTTACTTGTTGTGTAGTTTCAAGCTAGTTGTGCTTGTTCTTACTCACTGTGTAACATGTTTAGCGTTGTCTTCCGGTGATAATGTTACTTGTTGTGTAGTTTCAAGCTAGCTTAGGGATGGCTGCTCGTGCTGGCTCTTAGTTGTTGTCTTCCAGTGATAATGCTAGTTGATAATGCTCCTTCGGATACTAACAAATATTTTTTTTGTTGCCGTAACGGAGGCGATGATTACTAAGTTAAAGTTAAAGTTAAGTTAAAGTAACAATGATTGTCACACACACACACTAGGTGTGGTGAACTTTGTCCTCTGCATTTGACCCATCCCCTTGTTCACCCCCTGGGAGGTGAGGGGAGCAGTGGGCAGCAGCGGTGCCTCGCCCGGGAATCACTAGCTCGGTGTATGGAGACACATCGGCCATTCACGATCGACGCCTCACTAATAATTTAATAACACTTTATTTTAACGGAAATTGTCTGATAGTTATTGGTCCCCTAGTAATATTAATGACCATTTGCATTTTGACACATGGATCTGCACACCAATGCACAATCACAATTTTTTTCCAAGACACACACGCACACACACCCACGCGCACACACACACACACACACGGGTGTTGTATGATTAGAGGACAAAAAGAAGGCAGACAGAATAGAGGTTGTCCCTGCTGTTTGAGAGAAGAGGATTCTCAGCTTGACTAGATGATATAATGAGCTGTTATGTTGTGGGTGATGAGATGAGAGGAAAGGACAGACTGGAGGAGAGCGGAGGACATGAGTGGAACACACACACACACACACACACACACACACACACACACACACACACACACACACACACACACACACACACACACACACACACACACACACACACACACACACACACACGCACACACACACACACACACACACGCACACACACGCTTTCAAACTGTGACAAAAGTCTTTAACTGTGAAAAATGTTAAGAGGCCACTTTTGGAGAAGGACGGTGAAAGTATGAGTGGTGCAGCTATTATCTATGTGTTACTTATTAGATTATTGTGCTCATGTGTGCCAGGTGAGGAAAGTGTGTGTGTGTGTGTGTGTGTGAAAGGGGGAGGGGCCGCGGTGCTAAAGGTCGCTGTTGATGATTTGCACGCTCCATCGAGCAGACCGCCGGGGCGTAAAAAGCGACATGGTTGGTTCCTTCAACCCGCCTGACCCCAATCTCCGGTCTACACCGGGTCCCCCCGTGCAGCCTGCCCTGCACCACGCGGGACCCTGCCAGCCCGTGACCCCCGCCACCCCCACCTTTTCATAAATGAACTCACACACTTGAGTGGCAAACAAAAAAAGATCAAGCAAGTCCACCCACCCGGGGACGACTTGTCCGCTGCCCCGCCGGACCTTCAGAAGAAACACAGAACACACCAGCGGCACCGGGGCCGAACTGTGACGATAACCATAGAACGTGCAGCGGGAAAGCCTAACTGTGATGATAACCGTAGAACGTGCAGCGCGAAAGCCTAACTGTGATGATAACCGTAGAACTTGTGTTTGTGCGCTGACTTTATGGCAAACATAGGCCCCCATTAAGGTGTTTTCGACACGTTAAAAGAAGAAAAAAACGCGTCAAAATATTATTGCATTGTCAATAAAAGTTAAATAAAATCCAGTATTTGCATTCGTACTAGACTGCCCTTTATAAACCGTACTTAGTGCTGTAGTAAAGTATAGTTGTTTATGAATATATATGTTAGCTAATAAACTAGCAAAAAAATACTATTTATTTTATTTAATTAAATAGTATTTATTTTATTTTATTATATTTATTTTTATTGTATGTTCATTTTTAACACGTTTAACTACAATTATACTATATTGCTGTCGAATGCTGCGCTGTCCAACTACAAAATGTTTCTATTATGACAAATTAATAATATATATATTTTTTTAAATTACATAATAATGAAAAATTATATTATTATAATTATTACATTTATTGAATAAACTAAATGGTATTAGTTGTCATTATTCAAAATGATTGTTTTAATTATTAAATGTATTACTTTTATTATACTTTTTGATATCATTAATAATAATGATAATACATATTAAGTCATCGGTCATTAATTGCGTATTTGATAAATTCCATAATTATAATTAATAGTAATAATAATAATGATCATTGTGACTATTATTACATTTATTAAGTAAATCAAACGTAGTATCAATTCTTAATACAATATTATTTTGCTGTGTCACTTTAATTATTAAATGTGTTATACTTTTTGATAACAATAATACATCAATAATGTATTTAGTGTAGTTAATAAATTACATCATAAAATACATGAAAAAATTAGTATGAATATTAGTATTGTTAATCATTTTTATTTTAATAATCAATTACATTTAATAAGATTTAATAATATTAAAGTTAATTATCTATGTTATAATTAATGATGGAAATCATATGGAATTAATTGGTTATTCATTTTAATTTTTTTAATAATAATTATTTCATTATCAATATTATTATTAGTATGATCAAAAAAGATAATACATTCAACACCAAAATGAATGTAATAAAATAAAATATGTATTTATAATAAACATATTTAATTCATTTATCAACCAACCAATCAATGAATGCTTCTTTACATAGCCCTTAATCAAAGGTGCCTCGAAGGGCTGCAAGTGTATTAATATAATAATAATAATAATTAAAAAAAATATTGATAATATATGCTTTTTGATGTTATTTTTTAAAATGTATAGTTGTATTTTATTTTATTAAAATAAAAACATATCTCCATTAAAAATTCCCTCTCAGGGAATTTTTTATGTGGATATGTTTTCATTTTAATAAAATAAAATAAAATTATACATTTAAAAATAATAATATCAAAAAACATATCTTATTGGTTATTCATTTTAAATATTTATTATCATTATTTCATTATCAATATTATTATTAGTATGATCAAAAAAGATAAATTTAACAACAAAATGAATATAATAAAATAAAATATGTATTTATAATAAACTTATTTAATTAATTTATCAACCAACCAATCAATGAAAGTTTATTTACATAGCCCTTAATCAAAGGTGCCTCAAAGGGCTGCAAGTGTATAAATATAATAATAATAATAATTAAAACAATTATTGATAAGATAGTTTTTTTGATATTATTTTTTAAAATGTATTATTTTATTTTATTTTATTAAAATAAAAACATATCTACATAAAAAATCCCCGCGAGGAGTCCTGAGAATGATTAATTTGGGACAATATTAGACATCGTAAGTACGATTTCGGACATAATTTCTAACTACAAGCACAACAACAAACGTATTGTCCAATAAATAGTGTCAAATAATCGATGCGTGTATTACTGCCAAGGCAACATTTTGGGATACATTTACTCCACCACCTCTGTGTTGAAGCTGGAGTGTCCGGCCTCACCACTAGAGGGCAGTAGCGCCACATCCAAGCGCCTCATCCTCCACCTGCAGGAGATGTGCAGGAAGGAGCACTTTCCATCATCTGAATACGTTTCTTATCAAGCCGCACTAAAACCGCCTCTTCTGTCACACGCTCGCCCAAAAATCCCACCGCCACCGCCGGCCCTCGGGGGCACTCCAGCCTGGAGAAGGTCAGCTGAAGGAAAAAACGTCCTCCCATCCGTTAGGACGCTCAACGATCGCACCTGACAGGGATCTGGTTTCTCTTGTTGTTCCATTGTTTAACGCAATCAAAGCCTCACCTGAAAACACAAGCGCCTTTTTCTCCCGCCCGCTTTGTAAACGGAATCAATAGCCGCCGCCGCCATCGCTTGTGTGTCGCGGCGCGGCGGAGACAAAAGAGCAACCTGACCTCCACGACCCGACACGTGTACGCTGTCATCGGGCGGAAACATCAACGCGCACAAAAAGCGCGTTGTCGTCGCTTGGGCGAAGGATACACGTCTCCTCGGTGTAGGCCACGGGCGCGGCGCTGGCGGGGGTCATGTAGCTGTAGAAGGACACCTCCAGGGTGTAGCAGTACGACGTGTCGTCAAGGAGACCGCCCAGGAATCGTCTGCCGGTGCCGGCCTTCACCACGTCGCGGTTGAAGGACGTGTTGGACTGGAACGAGACCAGAGACAAAGTTAAAGTTAAAGTTAAAGTACCAATGATAGTCACACACACACACTAGGTGTGGTGAAATGTGTCCTCTGCATTTGACTCATCCTTGTTCACCCCCTGGGAGGTGAGGGGAGCAGTGAGCAGCAGCGGTGGCCGCGCCCGGGAATAATTTTTGGTGATTTAACCCCCAATTCCAACCCTTGATGCTGAGTGCCAAGCAGGGAGGTAATGGCTCCCATTTCTATAGTCTTTGGTATGACTCGGCCGGGGTTTGAACTCACAACCTACCGATCTCAGGGCGGACACTCTAACCACTAGGCCACTGAGTAGTTAGTAAGTTAGGGGAGGAGCGGACGGTGCGTTCAAGTACCAAGCATCTCCATTGGCGAGCGTAATACTGCGCGTTTAAAAATGACGATCGTAAATCCCGGCTCTATAAGCCGCTATTTTTTCCTCCTACACTTTGAGCCCTGCGGCTTATAAAACGGTGCGGCACATTTACAAACCCCAAAACCAGTGAAGTTGGCAAGTTGTGTAAATCGTAAATAAAGTTAAAGTACCAATGATTGTCACACACACACGCACATGGTGTGGCGAAATTATTCTCTGCATTTGACCCATCACCCTTGATCACCTCTTGGGAGGTGAGGGGAGCAGTGAGCAGCAGCGGTGGCCGCGCCCAGGAATCATTTTTGGTGATTTAACCCCCAATTCCAACCCTTGATGCTGAGTGCCAAGCAGGGAGGTAATGGCTCCCATTTTTATAGTCTTTGGTATGACTCGGCCGGGGTTTGAACTCACAACCTACCCATCTCAGGGCGGACACTCTAATCACTAGGCCACTGAGTAGTTAGTAAGTTAGGACAAAGTTGGTGCGGTAGGAGCGGGCGGTGCGTTCAAGTACCTAGCATCTCCATTGGCAAGCGTAATACTGACGATCGTAAATTCCGGCTCTATAAGCCGCTATTTTTTTCCCCTACACTTTGAGCCCTGTGGCTTATAAAATGGTGCGGCAAATTTACAAACCCCAAAACCAGTGAAGTTGTCACGTTGTGTAAATCAGGGGTGTCCAAACTTTTTCCACTGAGGGCCGTACACGGAAAAATTTAAGCATGCGGGGGCCATTTTCATATTTTTCATTTTCAAACCTTAACAAAATATATGGATTTTTTTTGTTTTTTAACCTTTAGGGCTCCCAGGGACTATAAAGGGTCTCAGTCATTAAACTGTTAAAAATAAGTCAAATTATTATTATAATTTTTTATTTAACGCTTACAGTAAATCTCTATATCAACTTGAGGTTAATATAAAGTAAAAAAAAAAAGGTTTTCCGTCAAAGACAACTTTGTTTTTTATAGGAAAACTGAAATACGCAGTATTTAGTAATTAGAGCCTTATTTAATTTATTTATCATTTAAAAGATCAATAATGCAGGACACCATTGATTTTAATTCTTTAATATTTTTGAGTAATCACAGAGAAAAGTTAAATAAAATCCTACTAAATATATTTGGGATCCAAAAGGTCCCCCACTCATAAAATGATACATTTTTATTAGTTTTTTTTTACTTTTAACACTTAAGTTACGAGATCAACTTCAGATATATCTGTCGATTTTACGTTTGAACTATTATTTTGTTTGTTTTATGCTCTTTTGTCAATTAAAACTTTGATGTTTTTATATGGCTACTCCACAATATATGCAGTATTTTTTCCACATAAAACATTTTGAAGTGATATTTTTTAAGTAATAATTCATTATAACATAGATTTTTAGTCTTTTTTTTTTTTTTTTAACAATGGCAAAAAAAAAGAACAATAAAGACAAAAGAAAAAAAACAGCCTGCATGGCAGCTTTGTGTCAACATTGCAACTTTTTCTTGTTAGATGTCACCTCATTCCACTTTTTTTGAATGTTTTTTTAAATTTTTGCAATATTATCAATTTTGCAATTTTTGCAGAATGTGTGGCGGGCCGGTAAACAATTAGCTGCGGGCCGCAAACGGCCCCCTGGGCCGCACTTTGGACAACCCTGGTGTAAATGGTAAATAAAAACAGAATACAATATAGGGGCGGTATAGCTCGGTTGGTAGAGCGGCCATGCCAGCAACTTTAGGGTTCCAGGTTCGATCCCCGCTTCCGCCATCCTAGTCACTTCTGTTGTGTCCTTGGGCAAGACACTTTACCCACCTGCTCCCAGTGCCGCCCACACTGGTTTAAATGTAACTTAGATATTGGGTTTCACTATGTAAAAGTGCTTTGAGTCACTAGAGAAAAGCGCTATATAAATATAATTCACATAATTCACAATGATTTGCAAATCCCTTTCAACCTATATTCAATTGTGAATAGACTGCAAAGACAAAATACTAAACGTTCGAACTGGAAAAATGTGTTTTTTTGCAAACATTAGCTCATTTGGGATTTGATGCCTGCAACATGTTTCAAAAAAAGCTGGCGCAAGTGGCAAAAAAGACTGAGAAAGTTGAGGAATGCTCATCAAACACTTATTTGGACCATCCAACTTCAGATAGTTTTTTTTTTTTTTGTTTAAAATAGAACACTTACATGTTGCGGTTAATAATATTCTATTTCCATTTGTCGTTATCCATACTTCCTGAATAAATGATGTGATAATGTTCGTCAGTCAAATAGGTGGAATTGAGTCCGGCAGTTATTTTTTAATCTAACAGAAGATGAAATGAATAATAATATCAAAATGTAATTACAGGATGTTATTCATTTAATTTACAAATTTTCTTTAACTGATGTACTAACATCCTGTGTGTTATTCTGTGCATCATTTACAACAAAACTTGTGAATGTGGACTCATTTCATGAATTCCACAGGAAGTTAGAAGGGGATAAAGCATATTTATGTGCGCCCATAAAATGTGTCCCCATTACAGACGTCATCTTTGACGATCAAGGCATGAACGTAATAATCCACATTTTGAATTCTATTACCAATAAGCAGCATAAGTACGTTGCCTCTATCTTAACACGGCACATAGCTCCGCCCCCTCTGAAGTCTAGGACAGTGTTTTTCAACCACTGTGCCGCGGCACGCTAGTGTGCCGTAAGATATTGTCTGGTGATCTAATTTCACCTATTTGGGTTAAAAACAGTTTTTCTGCAAACCAGTAATTATAGTCTGCAAATGATGTGTTGTTGTTGAGTGTCGGTGCTGTCTAGAGCTCGGCAGAGTAACCGTGTAATACTCTTCCATATCAGTAGGTGGCAGCCGGTAGCTAATTGCTTTGTAGTTGTCGGAAACAGGTAAAAAGGTGTCAAATGCTTGAACCAAAAATCAACAAAAGGTGAGTGCCCCTAAGAAAAGGCATTGAAGCTTAGAGAAGGCTATGCAGAACGAAACTAAAACTGAACCGGCTACAAAGTAAACAAAAACAGAATGCTGGACGACAGCAAAGACTTACTGTGGAGCAAAGACGGCGTCCACGATGTACATCCGAACATGACATGACAATCAACAATGTCCCCGCAAAGGAGGATAAAGAGCAACTGAAATATTCTTGATTGCTAAAACAAAGTAGATGCGGGAAATATCCCTCAAAGGAAGACATGGAACTGCTACAGGAAAATACCAAAAAAAAGACAAAAAGCCACCAAAATAGGAAATTTTTTTTTTTGATGTTTTAATAATGTTTCTGTAGGAGGACAAACATAACACAAACCTTCCTAATTGCTAGAGCTACCACAGTTTAATGGGTATGTTTATGCTTCACTGATGTATGTATTTGGCCAGCACTGTTTTGTCCTTGAACTCACATGTACAACTTTCTCCGATGCTGCCACAGAAAAACGTGTTTTATGCCCCTCCTTCTTTGTCTCATTTTGTCCACCAAACCTTTTATGCTGTGTGTGAATGCACAAAGGTGAGCTTTGTTGATGTCATTGACAGCATGGAGTGCTAATAATCCATGCTAACATGCTATTTAGGCTAGCTGTGTGTACATATTGCATCATTATGCCTGGTTTGTGGCTATATTTGAGTTCATTGAATTTCCTTTACTTATGACCTCTGTGTATTTAATTTATATTTTCATGTCTCATGACACATTCTCTGCATGTAATATTGGCTGCATTTCTGATTGGGGGCCATGTTGTTCCAGACCCCAGCAAACGTTACCATGTTGTTCCAGACCACAGCAAACGTTACCATGTTGTTCCGGACCACAGCAAACGTTACCATGTTGTTCCAGACCACAGCAAACGTTACCATGTCGTTCCAGACCACAGCAAACGTTACCATGTCGTTCCAGACCACAGCAAACGTTACCATGTCGTTCCAGACCACAGCAAACGTTACAATGTCGTTCCAGACCACAGCAAACGTTACCATGTTGTTCCACACCACAGCAAACGTTACCATGTTGTTCCAGACCACAGCAAACGTTACAATGTTGTTCCAGACCACGGCAAACGTTACCATGTTGTTCCAGACCACAGCAAACGTTACCATGTTGTTCCAGACCACGGCAAACGTTACCATGTTGTTCCAGACCACGGCAAACGTTACCATGTTGTTCCAGACCACAGCAAACGTTACCATGTTTTTCCAGACCACAGCAATCGTTACCATGTTGTTCCAGACCACAGCAAATGTTACCATGTTGTTCCAGACTACAGCAAATGTTAATATGTTGTTCCAGACCACAGCAAACGTTACCATGTTGTTCCAGACTACAGCAAACGTTACCATTTTGTTCCAGACTACAGCAAACGTTACCATGTTGTTCCACACCACAGCAAACGTTACCATGTTGTTCCAGACCACAGCAAACATTACCATGTTGTTCCAGACCACAGTAAACGTTACCATGTTGTTCCAGACCACAGCAAACGTTAAAATGTTGTTCCAGACTACAGCAAACATTACCATGTTGTTCCAGACCACAGCAAGCATTACCATGTTGTTCCAGACTACAGCAAACGTTACCATGTTGTTCCAGACTACAGCAAACGTTACCATGTTGTTCCAGACCACAGCAAACGTTACCATGTTGTTCCAGACCACAGCAAACGTTACCATGTTGTTCCAGACCACAGCAAACGTTACCATGTTGTTCCAGACTACAGCAAACGTTACCATGTTGTTCCAGACCACAGCAAATGTTACCATGTTGTTCCAGACCACAGCAAATGTTACCATGTTGTTCCAGACTACAACAAACGTTACCATGTTGTTCCAGACCACAGCAAGCGTTACCATGTTGTTCCAGACCACAGCAAACGTTACCATGTTGTTCCAGACTACAAAAAACGTTACCATGTTGTTCCAGACCACAGCAAGCGTTACCATGTTGTTCCAGACCACAGCAAACATTACCAAGCTTGCAAAGATTGTAATAAATCCATTAATAGAAGACAGCCTGTCCTTTCCTTTAACTTGGGCACAGCTTTGATAGATCCAGCATCCCCCGCGACCCCGAAAGGGACAAGCGGTAGAAAATGGATGGATGGACACATCAATACCTTTGACAGTTTTAAGGCAGTCATTTCCAGGAGTTATCTAACCCTCTGAGACACGAACTTAATGTGTTGCCTTCATTATAACACTTACATAAGGCTTTTAACAATAATAACAATAATAGATTTTATTTGTATAAAGCACTTTATATTGAGTAAACAATCTCAAAGTGCTACAGTGTATTAACGAAAATAAATAAATAAATAAATAATAAATAAATAAATAAAAGATCATAAATAAATAAATAAAAATAAAAACTAGAACAGCCAAATAGTTATAGCTAGTATGCACATATCTAAAAAAACCTTTTAACTTTTTGCGGCTCCAGACAGATTATTTTTTAGTATTTTTGGTCCAATATGGCTCTTTCAACATGTTGGGTTGCCGACCCCTGGTCTAGGAGATACAAAGAATTAGCTATTGCGACATCCAGTGGACACATTTAGAACTGCAGTTTCTTTCAATCAAAAATTTCAGCTCATTTCAGTACATTTGGAGAAGGATACAGTAGCTAACCTCCAACAGCCAGGTGGCGCTCCTGAATGTAAACAAACCACTGTAATGATACTAAGTACAAGTAGTCAATACTACAATGATAACAATGATGTTTTTTTATCATTACAAAATCTTGCAAAATTATTGAAATACATTGTGATAGCGATACCGGGACGACGCTCGCACAAAGTCATGACAATGACGACAGCGGGGTAAAAAAAACAAAAAACATCTATTTGAGGGTGTCAGCTTGACTAGGAGATGTAAATGTGTTGTCTGGGGAAAAGAAGGAAAAAAAAAAAAAAAAAAAAAAAAAAAGAAGTTCCTTCAAACTGTCATTCTGCTGAGCTGCTGTGCTGAAAATGCAAACTGAAGGCGCTCACCGGTGGGACTTTTGCCATGATTGTGTTATGCTGCTGCAGCAGTGCATTGTGGGTAAAGTGCTGAATGGGCAAGAAGGCCCACAGCACGGACCCCCTCCCACAGGTAATATACAGCACAGTGTCAATACTGTACGTTAGAAACGTTAATGGAGGCTGAACTGTTCCTTTTCGAAATGTTCAAATTAGAGATGTCCGATAATGGCTTTTTTGCCGGTATCCGATATTGTCCAACTCTTAATTACCGATTCCGATATCAACCGATCCAGATATATACAGCCGTGGAATTAACACATTATTATGCCTAATTTTGTTGTGATGCCCCGCTGGATGCATTAAACAATGCAACAAGGTTTTCCAAAATAAATCAACTTAAGTTATGGAAAAAAAAAGTGCCAACATGGCACTGCCATATTTATTATTGAAGTCACAAAGTGCATTATTTTTTTTTAACATGCCTCAAAACAGCAGCTTGGAATTTGCGTCATGCTCTCCCTGAGAGAGCATGAGGAGGTTGAGGTGGGCGGGGGTTTGTAAGGGGTAGCAGGGGGTGTATATTGTAGCGTCCCAGAAGAGTTAGTGCTGCAAGGGGTTCTGGGTATTTGTTCTGTTGTGTTTATGTTGTGTTACGGTGCGGATGTTCTCCCGAAATGTGTTTGTCATTCTTGTTTGGTGTGGGTTCACAGTGTGGCGCATATTTGTAACAGTGTTAAAGTTGTTTATACGGCCACCCTCAGTGTGACCTGTATGGCTGTTGACCAAGTATGCCTTGCATTCACTTGTGTGTGTGAAAAGCCGTAGATATTATGTGATTGGGCCGGCACGCAAAGGCAGTGCCTTTAAGGCACGCCCCCAATATAGTTGTCTGGGGGGAAATCGGGAGAAACTCGGGAGAATGGTTGCCCCGGGAGATTTTCGGGAGGGGCACTGAAATTCGTGAGTCTCCCGGGAAAAATTGGGAGAGTTGGCAAGTATGACTGGAAGACGCAACTGCTCTGTACTTCTCCCTACGTCCGTGTACCACTCCGTACAGCGGCGTTTTAAAAAGTCATACATTTTACTTTTTGAAACCGATACCGATAATTTCCGATATTACATTTTAAAGCATTTATCGGCCGATAATGTCGGCAGTCCGATATTATCGGACATCTCTATTTAAAATGTTATAAATCAGGCTTTCTCAAACTGTGGTAGGCGGGCTCCATCGAGTGGTACGCCAAAGAATCACTTGATTAAAAAAAAAAATGTTTATTTTCCTATATTTAAACACGGTGCTACTATTCAAACTGTGGGTAATGTCACAGTGGCCAAAAATATTAAATACACTCCTTAACCCTTGTGTGGTGTTCGGGTCTGTGGGACCCGTTTTAATTTTTTATTAAAAGAAAAATGATACAATTAATGAATTTTTCAAACTGAGACTCACTGACTTTGGCTCATTTTCTGTGAAGAACATATATCAGAATACATATTTAATGACCACACACCATACACCCCCCGTACACATTTCTATTACATATAAGATGTCCGGGTCCACTGGACCCGGGGCTAATAGAAGTGTGGAAATTGATGTTCTGTGTACCACACACACACACGGCAGGCCGAGACAGGAGGAGGACAGAGTGTAGGTACACAGAACATCAGAGGGGTAAAATGTGCGAGAAAATGAGAGCAGACAGTGTTGACAAACAACGTTGCAACCTTGTGTGGGAACCGCAGGTGCAGAAACATAAAAGAAGAATCCCTGTGGGATGCAGAAACTGGCAGAGAAATTTTCCGTGCAACGTTCATATTGTTGTTACTCAGCCAGCGTTTGTGGGTCTGATGGACCCGTTGCATTTTGTGGCTTTTAATGCCTCACAATCAAACACTTTTATGTTAAAATACTGAACAGATGTTTATTGGGATAAGGTAAACATCTGTTCAGTATTTTAACACTTTTATGTTAAAATACTGAACAGATGTTTATTGGGATAAGGTAAACATCTGTTCAGTATTTTAACATAAAAGTGTTTGATTGTGAGGCCTTAAAAGCCACAAAATGCAACGGGTCCATCAGACCCACAAACGCTGGCTGAGTAACAACAATATGAACATTGCACAAGGGTTAATTAGTTTTTAATGAATACTTAGGCCTAGTATGCTCTTGAATTTTAATGTTGGTCATTATGGTGGTACTTGGAGAGCCATATTTTTTCTGAGGTGATGGTGAGAACCATTGTTATTAATAAAATAGTTACAACTAGCAGTGTCCTGATCAATCTTTTCCACCTCCAGCATAATATTGATATTGTAGTCACACACAAGTATTGGCCAATACCGATACGATATCAGCACGTATCAAACACACTTTTATTAGTTTGTATTACGGAATGTTAGAAAAGGCTTGATAAAATGAAACTATCAATGGTAGGTGTGAAAAACACTAACCTATTTGTTATTTACGTGGACCCGACTTAAACAAGTTGAAAAACGTATTCTGGTGTTACCATTTAGTGGTAAATTGTACGGAATATGGACTGTACTGTGCAATCTACTAATAAAAGTTTCAATCAATCAATCAATGGTGGCTATGTACTTAAAAATTTTTTTTTTTTATCAATTACGTCAGCAAAATAATCCACCACGGGGCCAGAGAAAGTTGCGAGTGCCAGCACTCTGATAAAGAAGAGGAGAAACGCTTCTGAATTGGAGTTAGAAGCAAAGTATGAAATTGGAGGAAGAAGGAAGCTAATATTGTTGACAAAACGATCGAAGATGTTCAGATGTTGGTTTTCATTGAAAATAAAAGTGGTGTTAAATGTGCATTTATCATTTTTCAATAATAATTTACATTGTTTTATACATGTAAAACTAATTATTCTCTATAATCTCCATAAAATGTGTTTTGTTATGGATTTTTAGGATTTAAAAAAAAACTTTTTCTAATGGATTACGAATGAAAACCGAGGTTTGAATGTAAGAACTGCAATATAAAAAACCTGAATAATTATAATTATTAACGTACATCATTACAACATAAAAAGGCTTGTAAAAATGAATAGACGAATGATTACATTTTCATTTTGTTACGGGATGCATATTGTCGCTCTGATATTATTGGTAAACAATGTTCTCCATGACGTTTGCACAAATACTCACGAAGGAGAAGTCGGCGGCGTTGTTGCACAGCAGTCGGGGGAAGACGGCCTGCCTTTGGACGCGCTCCTCGTCCTCGAAAACGTTGCCGTACATGAAGCCGTTCAGCATGGTGGAGTGGGCGTGGACGTCGATGTAGAACTCCAAGTTGGCGCTCTGGTGGGGGAACACGACAGCGGACGTGACTTTAAGGTTGTCAAAGCTCTTGGGAAGATGGCCGACATTTGTTTTAAAAAACAAAACAAAAAAAACACCAGATAAATACCAGGTTGTGTACTGTACAGGGTAAATCTGCATTCTTCTCCTCCACTCCACTATAATGTGAGGTTTTATCCCCAGAAAAAAATGTGGAGAAAAAATGATCTCTGTCAGGTTCAAACACTGATGACATCTATTAAACAAGACAAGAAGCAAGGAATTAAACAGACACAGAATTCAATTTAGCTCAATTGAGGAGAAACGTGTTGACAGGGTACAGTGTCGTCCCACGCCCTGACGAAAGATTGTATGCCTCCTCTTTTATTTGGACTTTCCCTGATTGCATGGCAACAGCTGTTTCTAAGGGAGGGGGGTCGTAAACAGCCATCGCCTTTGGTTACAAAACAGCTCAAAGAAAAGGTGCCTGGAGGGAGGTCTCCGCTTTGTAGATCTCGGGTAAAGACAAAATCTTCCTGTGGATTACAATACATCAAAGAAACCGCCACATTCATGTCGCTTCCCATCCTACACAGTGGAGTTTTACAAGCCTTTTGCTTGGTAGGATCAAAGACAGCTCTTGTCCTCTCGCAGGGCGAGCTGAACTCAACGTAACACAAAGTCTTGTGATAACTTAGATACAATTATTCTGACAATCTCTCACCTAGAGGTTTGTATATGCAAACCCAGCTTTTCTTCCTGTCACTCACATACACACGGCAGTGACCTGGAGAGATGCAGCCGTTACGCAACAACTAAAAATATTATTAACAAGCTAGCAAACAACTAAGTTAGATAATTAAGTGTATTTTGATACAACTTTATTCCACTTCCGATACGATACTGTTATCGATGTGTTACGATATCAGCACGAATCATACGTACTTGTATTACTTTGTCGTGCGGAATGCTAGAAAAGGTTTGATCAAGTGAAATTACTCCAACAGAGAACAATAGTAGGTATGAATCGCCATGTCTCTTCTTCGTTCTTCTGCTTCGTCTCTGTTATGTTTTTGGACATTCTTACTTGCCGTAGTTTTGATGCAATGCATGATGGGAATCCGGATGTTGTGTGTCAGTGTATTAACGTGCCGGCTGGAATAAACACACGCTGAGAAATAGCTCCGTGCCTGCCCACTTTATGGGTTATAGATAAACCTATGGATAACGGAGACCTATATAATAGTCTCCTTTTCAGGTGAGAGAGGACGCTAAAGGCAGTGCCTTTAAGGCACGCCCCCAATATTGTTGTCCGAGTGGAAATCGGGAGAAATTCGGGAGAATGGTTTCCCCGGGAGATTTTCGGGAGGGGCACTGAAATTTGGGAGTCTCCCGGGAAAATCGGGAGGGTTGGCAAGTATGCCCATCCGATGGTGCTCGTCCTCAGCACCATAGACAGAGGCGGTGACCTTTGCTCCTGCAGGTGCACTGGCCACACCTCCCTCCACATCCGTAAAATAAGCATTAAAAAACAGTAAACAAATGTCTAAGTGGCGATGGACTACAGCCAGTTTTAAGCATTTTTATTTTTATTTTTTTTGAAAAAAAATTTTTTTTTTAAAAATTATTGCAAAAGCTTGTGCACCTGTTGCAAATGATTATTACAACATGGGACATGTATTGATAAAAAAAAAAAAAAAAATCAGTTTTTTTTTTAGAGATGTCCGATAATGGCTTTTTTTGCCGATATCCGATATTCCGATATTGTCCAACTCTTAATTACCGATTCCGATATCAACCAATACCGAAATATACAGTGGGGGGTGTATATTGTAGCGTCCCGGAAGAGTTAGTGCTGCAAGGGGTTCTGGGTATTTGTTCTGTTGTGTTTATGTTGTGTTACGGTGCGGATGTTCTCCCGAAATGTGTCTGTCATTCTTGTTTGGTGTGGGTTCACAGTGTGGCACATATTTGTAACAGTGTTAAAGTTGTTTATACGGACACCCTCGGTGTGACCTGTATGGCTGTTGACCAAGTATGCCTTGCATTCACTTGTGTGTGTGAATACCTGTAGATATTTAATAAAGGGTTAGGGGGTTAGGGGGTTAGGGTTAGGTTTCTCCAGTGTGTATTCTCATGTGTCTTTTCAGGCACGCCCCCAATATTGTTGTCTGGGTGGAAATCGAGAGAAATTCGGAAGAATGGTTGCCCCGGGAGATTTTCGGGAGGGGCACTGAAGCCGATACCGATAATTTCCCATATTACATTTTAAAGCATTTATCGGCCGATAATATCGGCAGTCCGATATTATCGGACATCTCTACTAATTTTTATACTTAGCAAACTCATCTCGCAGGCCGGATAAAACCTGGGCCTCATAAAACAATCATAAAATACATTAAAACCTCTAAAGGCTTAGTTGGCCACATGCGTGGACAGCACCTTTTAGCTCTAATTTCCAAAATTGTGTACACTACTGAATTGGGGTCTTATGGCCGCTTATGTGGACACTTATAC
>NC_084749.1:12769106-12864106 GCF_033978785.1 Entelurus aequoreus
CGACAATGCCCTGCCAATCAAAGGGGGACAGTTGCCCAGACCCCCCGCCGTGATTGATGCTTCAATTACGAACCCGCTCTGACCTACAGGATTGTTCATTTGAAATTGTAATTAAGCAATTAGGGCCAATTACGAAGCAGACACCGCTGAACGAAAGTCAAAAGACAATTTGAGGGAGAGGGAGGGGGTGGAAGGGGGAGAGAGAGAGGGGCGCGGCGTCCAAATGAAAGCTCTCCGGCAGACAAACAACAACAACAAAAAAAAGCTTGGAAGTGCTTGGAAACTCCAGAGAGAAAACGCTTTCCACTCGTGGTGAACTTGCGGTGGCCGTCAACACTTTGGTGGAAATCCGAGAAGGTCAAAGGCATGAATTTAGTCTTACAAGTGCTTATCTGCCGCATATTAATTAGAGCGGGGGGTGCTGAGAGCCGTAAATGCCCAGCTTATCCTTACACGGGGAAAAGGGGGAGACGAAAAAAAAGAGCTGATTGAAGCAGGATTACAAGTTGGGAAATAAAAGCTCTTTGCATCAGCAGCGTACCTTTTGAGGAGGAGATGAAAGTTCATCTCGCTTCCTGTGTAAGGATTTATCCATGATCATTTCAAGTATGGGCGACTGGACCAGTTTGACAGACAACTGGGCTTTAAAAAGGAGCTCTGGAGAACATTCATGGTCATATAGAGCAGTGTTTTTCAACCTTTTTTTGAGCCGAGGCACATTTTTTGCGTTGGAAAAAATCCGTGAGGCACACCACCAGCAGAAATCATTAAAAAAACGAAACTCAGTTGACAGTAAAAAGTCGTTGGATATGACTTTAAAGCATAACCAAGCATGCATCACTATAGCTCTTGTCTCAAAGTAGGTGTACTGTCACCACCTGTCACATCACGCCGTGACTTATTTGGAGTTTTTTGCTGTTTTCCTGTGTGTAGTGTTTTAGTTCTTGTCTTGCGCTCCTATTTTGGTGGCTTTTCCTCTTTTTTTTGGTATTTTCCTGTAGCAGTTTCATGTCTTCCTTTGAGCGATATTTCCCACATCTACTTTGTTTTAGCAATCACGAATATTTCAGTTGTTTTTATCCTTCTTTGTGGGGACATTGTTGATTGTCATGTCATGTTCGGATGTACAAACCCTGTTTCCATATGAGTTGGGAAATTGTGTTAGATGTAAATATAAACGGAATACAATGATTTGCAAATCCTTTTCAACCCATATTCAGTTGAATATGCTACAAAGACAACATATTTGATGTTCAAACTCATAAACTTAATTTTTTTTTTTTGCAAATAATAATCAACTTAGAATTTCATGGCTGCAACACGTGCCAAAGTAGTTGGGAAAGGGCATGTTCACCACTGTGTTACATGGCCTTTCCTTTTAACAACACTCAGTAAAGGTTTGGGAACTGAGGAGAGACATTTTTGAAGCTTCTCAGGTGGAATTCTTTCCCATTCTTGCTTGATGTACAGCTTAAGTTGTTCAACAGTCCGGGGGTCTCCCTTGTGCTATTTTAGGCTTCATAATGCCAAACACATTTTCAATGGGAGACAGGTCTGGACTACAGGCAGGCCAGTCTAGTACCCGCACTCTTTTACTATGAAGCCACGTTGATGTAACACGTGGCTTGGCATTGTCTTGCTGAAATAATCAGGGGCGTCCATGGTAACGTTGCTTGGATGGCAACATATGTTGCTCCAAAAGCTGTATGTACCTTTCAGCATTAATGGCGCCTTCACAGATGTGTAAGTTACCCATGTCTTGGGCACTAATACACCCCCATACCATCACACATGCTGCCTTTTACACTTTGCGCCTATAACAATCCGGATGGTTCTTTTCCTCTTTGGTCCGGAGGACACGATGTCCACAGTTTCCAAAAACAATTTGAAATGTGGACTCGTCAGACCACAGAACACTTTTCCACTTTGTATCAGTCCATCTTAGATGAGCTCAGGCCCAGCGACGCCGACGGCGTTTCTGGGTGTTGTTGATAAACGGTTTTCGCCTTGCATAGGAGAGTTTTAACTTGCACTTACAGATGTAGCGACCAACTGTAGTTACTGACAGTGGGTTTCTGAAGTGTTCCTGAGCCTATGTGCTGATATCCTTTACACACTGATGTCACTTGTTGATGCAGTACAGCCTGAGGGATGGAAGGTCACGGGCTTAGCTGCTTACGTGCAGTGATTTCTCCAGATTCTCTGAACCCTTTGATGATATTACGGACCGTAGATGGTGAAATCGCTAAATTCCTTGCAATAGCTGGTTGAGAAAGGTTTTTCTTAAACTGTTCAACAATTTTCTCACGCATTTGTTGACAAAGTGGTGACCCTCGCCCCATCCTTGTTTGGGAATGACTGAGCATTTCATGGAATCTACTTTTATACCCAATCATGGCACCCACCTGTTCCCAATTTGCCTGTTCACCTGTGGGATGTTCCAAATAAGTGTTTGATGAGCATTCCTCAACTTTATCAGTATTTATTGCCACCTTTCACAACTTCTTTGTCACGTGTTGCTGGCATCAAATTCTAAAGTTAATGATTATTTGCAAAAAAAAAAAAGTTTATCCGTTTGAACATCAAATATGTTGTCTTTGTAGCATATTCAACTGAATATGGGTTGAAAAGGATTTGCAAATCATTGTATTCCGTTTATATTTACATCTAACACAATTTCCCAACTCATATGGAAACGGGGTTTGTACATTGTGGACGCCGTCTTTGCTCCACAGTAAGTCTTTGCTGTCGTCCAGCATTCTGTTTTTGTTTACTTTGTAGCCAGTTCAGTTTTAGTTTCGTTCTGCATAGCCTTCCCTAAGTTTCAATGACTTTTCTTAGGGGCACTCACCTTTTGTTTATTTTTGGTTTAAGCATTAGACAACTTTTTACCTGCACACTGCCTCCCGCTGTTCCCGACATCTACAAAGCAATTAGCTACCGGCTGCCCCCTACTGATATGGAAGAGTATTACACGGTTACTCTGCCGATCTCTAGACAGCACCGACACTCAACAACAACACATCATTTGCAGACTATAATTACTGGTTTGCAAAAAATATTTTGAACCCAAATAGGTGAAATTAGATCATCTCCCACGGCACACCAGACTGTATCTCACCGCACACTTGTGTGCCGCGGCACAGTGGTTGAAAAACACTGGTCTACATAACATGTAACGGTGGTTCTTGTCAAGGCCGCGCACATCCAGGCACGCGTCGGGCACGTCTCCGCCCTGCAGCAGCCGCCAGCTGCAATCATTCACCGGCAATCAGCGCACTTGCCTGTAATGAAGGAGCTACCTTCATAAGCCTGCACAACCTGCCATGCCGGTGCCGGAATATAACCATCTGTTGGCGTATCGTATGTTCGTCTCCAGCTTCCTAGTTGCCTTCTGTCCTGATCTCTATTTTCCCATCACACATCATTTGCAGACTATAATTACTGGTTTGCAACAAATATTTTTAACCCAAATAGGCGGAATTAGATCATCTCCCACGGCACACCAGTATCTCACGGTACAGTGGTTGAAAAACACTGATATAGACCAGCACCACCAGTAGTTTTGGATCCTCCAGTCCAAAGGTGTCCAAAGTGCAACTATTAGCATTTTCGCTTTTTTTAGTGCTAATTTTGCACGTATGCACCTCAGTGTCAAATATGTTGTTACCTGACTAATGACACCTTGGGGGTCAAATCAACAAAATGATTCCCGAGCACGGCCACCGCCGCTGCTCACTGCTCCCCTCACCTCCCAGGGGGTGGAACATGGGCACGGGTCAAATGCAGAGGGTAATTTTACCACACCAGTTAAAGTTAAGTTAAAGTTAAAGTACCAAAGATTGTCACACACACACTAGGTGTGGTGAAATTTGTCCTCTGCATTTGACCCATCCCTTTGTTCAATGCCCTGGGAGGTGAGGGGAGTAGTGAGCAGCAGCGGTGGCCGCGCCCAGGAATCATTTTTGGTGATTTAACCCCCAATTCCAACCCTTGATGCTGAGTCCCAAGCAGGGAGGTAATGGGTCCCATTTTTATAGTCTTTGGTATGACTCGGCCGGGGTTTGAACTCACAACCTACCAAGTCAAAGTCCTTGCTCCCAAGTTACAGTACTTTCTGGCTCTTTTGTGTTACAAACTTGGAAGCCAATATTACAAATTCACATTTAAACTGCAGAGGATGCTAGTTCCTAGGAATATATGTAGCATAAAAGATGTAAAAAAAAAAACAATGGCTCCCCAAGAAGCATTTTCCCTGCATGGTACCCGCAGCTTTGTCGTAACGTTTCTTCTGCTCAACCGAAAGGTTAAACATTTATCACAACAAGCACTCCTGCTGTGTTGCCTGGGCTATTAGTATTATTTTCTTGACAAACACACCACATGGTGGCGCTGTTATTAAACCTAAAGTTCAACCTTGTAAGTCAAATTGACTTGTAAGTGTTTAGCTGAATCACCCACAATGTGGTGCACACCCCGAGGGGACCGACAAACCCACGTGTGTAAAATCAGAACCGTAATGGTGGGAAAACACGGCCGCCATCGACGAAAAACTGTATTTGCAGGGACACGAGCCAGACCTATCGACAGCCGAGGGTGTCCTATTTTTTTCCCGTCCGCATTAGGAGTGGGCGTAACGATCTAAATATCGATAGTTAGCGATGGGCAAATTATGCGTAGGTGAGTGCATGGCACACTCACCACCTGTATCGACATTGCACTGATACTGTGTTCATGTTTTATAATGGTCACCATGCAGCTTCTGCAATAAAAAAGTCACTACTGTATATTTGAAAATATATAATTAGCCAAAACATTTTTATTAAAAAAAAAAAAAATATATATATATATATATATATATATATATATATATATATGTATATATATACTCTAAAGTATGTGTGCATGTATGTATGTATGTATACATGTATATATATATTTATTTTTTATTTATTTATAAAAAAATTTTAAAATGTATTTTATATTTTTTCTTTAAAAAAAAAAATGTTTTAATGAATAGACATGTAAAGTATTATTAAACATGCAGCTCTGGTCAATATACAGTTAAGCAAGTGAAAGTATTTTTTTTATGTGATATATATATATATATATATATATATATATGTATATATATATATATATATATATATATATATATATATATATATATATACATATATATATATATATATATATATATACATATATATATACATATATATATACATATATATATATACATATATATATATATATATATAGTATGTGTACATTTTTTTTTACATTATTGTTACATTGTTACTTTTTTGTTATTTAGCACTACTGACTTTTTTCTGGAACAAATGTGTGTAATAAAAATTATTAAAATGTTTTTTGTAATTATTTTACATTACACTGCTTTATGTTGATGTATTTAGTTAATAGGGGTGTCATGAATCACGAATCATCTCACATGCATTTATTATTTATTATTTACGTACGAGTTGTCAGCTAGCAATTAGTCCACCAGTTGTCAGCTAGTTATTTGTGTACTAGTTGTCAGCTAGCAAATAACCCGCTAGTTGTCAGCTAGCAATTAGTCCACCAGTTGTCAGCTAGTTATTTGTGTACTAGTTGTCAGCTAGCAAATAACCCACTAGTTGTCAGCTAGCAATTAGTCCACCAGTTGTCAGCTAGTTATTTGTGTACTAGTTGTCAGCTAGCAAATAAACCGCTAGTTGTCAGCTAGCAATTAGTCCACCAGTTGTCAGCTAGTTATTTGTGTACTAGTTGTCAGCTAGCAAATAACCCGCTAGTTGTCAGCTAGCAATTAGTCCACCAGTTGTCAGCTAGTTATTTGTGTACTAGTTGTCAGCTAGCAAATAACCCACTAGTTGTCAGCTAGCAATTAGTCCACCAGTTGTCAGCTAGTTATTTGCGTACTAGTTGTCAGCTAGCAAATAACCTGCTAGTTGTCAGCTAGCAATTAGTCCACCAGTTGTCAGCTAGTTATTTGTGTACTAGTTGTCAGCTAGCAAATAACCCGCTAGTTGTCAGCTAGCAATTAGTCCACCAGTTGTCAGCTAATTATTTGCGTACTAGTTGTCAGCTAGCAATTAGTCAACGAAACTCAGTTGACAGTAAAAAGTCGTTGTTGCAATTGTTGTATATGGATTTAAACCATAACCAAGCATGCATGACTATAGCTCTTGTCTCAAAGTAGGTGTACTGTCACCACCTGTCACATCACACCCTGACTTATTTGGAGTTTTTTGCTGTTTTCCTGTGTGTAGTGTTTTACTTCTTGTCTTGTGCTCCTATTTTGGTGGCTTTTTCTCTTTTTTCTGTATTTTCCTGTTGCAGTTTCATGTCTTCCTTTGAGCGATATTTCCCGCATCTACTTTGTTTTAGCAATCAAGAATATTTCAGTTGTTCTTATCCTTCTTTGTGGGGACATTGTTGATTGTCATGTCATGTTCGGATGTACATTGTGGACGCCGTCTTTGCTCCAAAGTAAGTCTTTGCTGTCGTCCAGCATTCTGTTTTTGTTTACTTTGTTCACCGGCAATCAGCGCACTTGCCTGTAATGAAGGAGCTGCCTTCATAAGCCTGCACAACCTGCCATGCCGGTGCCGGAATATAACCTTCTGTTGGCGTATCGTAAGCTCGTCTCCAGCTTCCTAGTTGCCTTCTGTCCTGATCTCTGTTTTCCCTGCGTTGATTGTCGTGTTCTCCCTCACCCTGCAGTTCCCTGTGTTTGTCTTGTGCTCCTGGATCTTCCCTGCCTCCCTCGTGCTTCCTGGTTCTCGACTCCTCGCTTGCCCTTGGACGACGACGACTCGCTCCTGCCTCTCGACCCCGCTTCCGCCCCTGAACAACCCTGCCTTCCCCCACGGACTTCCGTGTTCCTTCGCTCTCGACAACACTTGGTAACACACACCTCAGCTAACTACACACATAGCCTCACACACACACACTCTTGGGTTTTTGACACACCAGCCCCTGGTGTCTGTTGCCGTCACCTCCCCTCCGAACCACAACAGTTTTTTGGTCAAATCGTTGCAAAGATGATGTTTTACAGACTGTCTCCGAGCCGCTTTCTGACAGTTTTAAGGGCGGTCCTATTTACGTGCCACCATCTATGTTGTCGTTTTTCTCGCGCTTCCATAGTAATTGTACCGACAGATATAAGTTTGCGTTAGAAATGGCAACGGCGGAGGATGCACGTGCGAGCCAGGGGAAATGTTTCGGCAGAGGACATTTGAACACGCGCACGAGAGGGAGTGAAGGTCAGCATTTGGACGAATTCAAGGTGCGGAATTCATCACGGTGCCTCGACAAGCTCCTAATGTGTTTGTTTTGGGGAGGGGGGGGGATTAATTTTCCAATATTAAAAAGGTGGCAAAGAAGCCAGGGCAGCGGCGACGTCGGTGTCATCTTTAACAAATGGTCCAAAATGGCGGCGTCAAATTGTTGGGGGAGACGTCAGGCGGTGATGAATGCGTGGGCTAATCAGCCAATCAAACTGAATTCCTCTTCTGCATTTGATAAATGAGCTGGAAAAGCAATGCTTTACCCAGAAGATGGGTCCATTTGTTTCTCTGGACGTCTTTCTTCTTTTTCTTTTTTTTTTTTGTTCCAGCTCCCTTTTATCCTTCGCCATTTCTCTCTTTCCAAACAAAGAAGAGGCTGGCCTGAGAACAGATTATAGCTCCTCGCATGGCCGCCTCGCTGTTGACCAGCGCTCAGCTGCAGAGGCTGAATGATGGACTTCCGTCAGACTGCCGGCCTTCGGACGGATGGCGGCTGGGAGGGTTTTTACTAGTATTTTAACTCCTTTTCAAATGGATTAATACTTTGTATAAATACCTGCTGGGGGTCGTCACAAGATGATATCCTTCAGAGATTTCTGCATGTATCAATCAATCAATCAATTTTTACTTATATAGCCCTAAATCACGAGTGTCTCAAAGGGCTATAAAAGCCACAACTACATCTAATCTAATATAATGTAATATTTTTAATGTAATTTAAAACAAATGTCTCATTAGAGATTAGAGATCGTTAGTCAAAAGCATGTATTAAACAAATTTGTAAGCATTTGACAATGATAATGTTGAATACTGTAAATAATAGTAATAATAATTAATAAGCTGCTACTTTTTTCCTACGCTTTGAACCCTGCGGCTTATAAAACGGCTGATTAATGGATTTTTATTTGCCGACGGCCGCAATGCAATTAGTTGGAAAACAACAAAACAAGAGGTGTGTTATTGTTTGTGCTATGGCGCCATCTTTTAGAAAAGTTATTCTGTAAAGACTGAGCTTTGAACCGGAAGTCGAAGTGCCATCCATAGCGTTCATACTCGTATGGATTCTCAGTTCATCACTCCAAGTAGTGTTTGTAAGTTTTATAGATATAACTACAAGAGTTGTTATTTACTAAACCGTCCAATGTGTGATGTCTGTAGGAGTGTTTTCATGCACATTTTTGTACAAAAAACTATTTAAAAATGTTCAAAAATGGTAAAAAAAAAAGTTTTAACATGAATAAAAAAGACTTTGTTTTGATGCAAAAAATGTATGTTTTGTGTGGAAAATGTAACATTTTGTGGGTGTGGCGCTCTATAGCTCAATGGTCGAAAAGTTTACCTATAATATATAACGAGGGTGCAGAAAAAATCAATTTAAAAATTTAAAAAAATCGAAAAAAACATTTTTTAATATGAATAAAAAATACTTTGTTTTTATGCAACATTTTTTAATGTTTTTTTGTATAAATACCTGCTGGTGGTTTTCACAAGATGATATCCTTCAGCGTGTGTTGGTTAGGATTTCTGCATGTATCACCAAATCTAATTTAATATTTTTAATGTAACGTAAAACAAATGTCTCACTAGAGATCGTTAGTCAAAAGCATGTCTAAGACAAATTTGTAAGCATTTGACAATGATAATGTTGAATACTGCAAATAATAGTAATAATAATAAATAAGCTGCTACTTATTTCCTACGCTTTGCACCCTTCGGCTTATAAAACGGCAAATTAATGGATTTTTCTTTGCCGACGGCCGTAATGCAATTAGTTGGAAAACCACAAAACAAGAGGTGTGTTATTGTTTGTGCTATGGCGCCATCTTTTGGAAAAGTCTGTTTAGACTGAGCTTTGAACCGGAAGTCGAAGTGCCATCCATAGCGTTCATACTCGTATGGATTCTCAGTTCATCACTCCAAGTAGCGTTTGTAAGTTTTATAGATATAACTACAAGAGTTGTTATTTACTAAACCGTCCAATGTGTGATGTCTGTAGGAGTGTTTTCATGCACATTTTTGTACAAAAAATCTATTTAAAAATGTTCAAAAATGGTAAAAAAAATTTTTTTTAACATGAATAAAAAAGACTTTGTTTTGATGCAAAAAATGTATGTTTTGTGTGGAAAATGTAACATTTTGTGGGTGTGGCGCTCTATAGCTCAATAGTCGAAAAGTTTACCTATAATATATAACGAGGGTGCACAAAAAATCAATTTAAAAATTTTAAAAAATCGAAAAAAACATTTTTTAATATGAATAAAAAATACTTTGTTTTTATGCAAAAATGTTTAATGTTTTTTTGTATAAATACCTGCTGGTGGTTGTCACAAGATGATATCCTTCAGCGTGTGTTGGTTAGGATTTCTGCATGTATCACCAAATCTAATTTAATATTTTTAATGTAACGTAAAACAAATGTCTCACGAGAGATCGTTAGTCAAAAGCATGTCTAAGACAAATTTGTAAGCATTTGACAATGATAATGTTGAATACTGCAAATAATAGTAATAATAATAAATAAGCTGCTACTTATTTCCTACGCTTTGCACCCTGCGGCTTATAAAACGGCAAATTAATGGATTTTTCTTTGCCGACGGCCGTAATGCAATTAGTTGGAAAACAACAAAACAAGAGGTGTGTTATTGTTTGTGCTATGGCGCCATCTTTTGGAAAAGTCTGTTTAGACTGAGCTTTGAACCGGAAGTCGAAGTGCCATCCATAGCGTTCATACTCGTATGGATTCTCAGTTCATCACTCCAAGTAGCGTTTGTAAGTTTTATAGATATAACTACAAGAGTTGTTATTTACTAAACTGTCCAATGTGTGATGTCTGTAGGAGTGTTTTCATGCACATTTTTGTACAAAAAATCTATTTAAAAATGTTCAAAAATGGTAAAAAAAAAAGTTTTAACATGAATAAAAAAGACTTTGTTTTGATGCAAAAAATGTATGTTTTGTGTGGAAAATGTAACATTTTGTGGGTGCGGCTTATATACCGGTGCGCTCTATAGTCGAAAAGTTTACCTATAATATATAACGGAGTTGCACAAAAAATCTATTTAAAAATGTTCAAAAATGGTAAAAAAAAATGTTTTTACATGAATAAAAAAGACTTTGTTTTTATTCAAAAAATGTATGTTTTTTGTATGAATACCTGCTGGTGATTATCATAAGATGATATCCTTCAGCGTGTGTTGGTCAGGATTTCTGCATGTATCACCAAATCTAATGTAATATTTTTAATGTAACGTAAAACAAATGTCTCACGAGAGATCGTTAGTCAAAAGCATGTCTGAGACAGATTTGTAAGCATTTGACAATGATCATGTTGAATACTGCAAATAATAGTAATAATAATACATAAGCTGCTACTTTTTTCCTACGCTTTGCACCCTGCGGCTTATAAAGCGGCGAATTAATGGATTTTTCTTTGCTGATGAGTTGAAAGGTGTGTTATTGTTTGTGCTATGGCGCCATCTCTTGGAAAAGTCTTTTTAGACTGAGCTTTGAACCGGAAGTCCATGTGCCGTTCCGTCTTCTAGCCGCCCATAGCGTTTCTACCCGTATGGATTCTCAATTCATTGATTCACTGATTGTTATCACTCGGGTACTCTTGTCTTGTTCTGTACATTGTACAGTATTTTGTATATTGTACAGGATTCCTTATTATTTTTATTGGATAGTAGTCTATTTATGTCAATTCTTAGTTTTATCTTTATTACTTCTTGTGTAATTTATTTTTATCCCATATTTGTTCCCACTACTGCACCTTAAGTTGGAGTCCTTAATCTCGTTATATGCAAATATAATGACAATAAAGTCCATTCTATTCCATTCTATTCATCACCCCAAGCAACGGACGTGACAAGGTTGGTAGAAGGTGGGGATTGAACCAGGAACCCTCAGGTTGCTGGCACAGCCACTCTCCCAACCTGCGCCACGCCGTCCTTGTCCCCGTCCCCAATTCCAGTGAGAGGAACTTTGAATGCTCCAGTACTTGACTGGCCTGCACAGAGTCCTGACCTGAACACCCGATAGAACACCTTTGGGATGAATTAGAAGGGAGGCCTTCTCGACCAACATCTGTGTGACCTCACTAATGCGCTTTTGGAAGAATGGTGGAAAATTCCTATAAAACACACTCCGCAACCTTGTGGACAGCCTTTACCAGAAGAGTTGAAGCTGTAATTGCTGCAAAAGGTGGACCGACATCATATTGAACCCTATGGGGTAGGAATGGGATGGCACTTCAAGTTCATATGTGAGTCAAGGCAGGTGGCCAAATACTTTTGAGACTGAGACTGTATGGATTATTGTGAAAGAATGTAGTTAAAATGTGTAAATAATGGCTGGGTGCTGGTTTTATGGCTGATGCTTGCGTTGTAATTCTTGCTCATACCACCACAAACCCCTTGATTGTACCTCTCCTGCCATTCCCGGTATTCTTATCACTTATAATCAAAGTGATTTGGCAGGAAAGGAGGACCAACTGCTGTGCCATAAGTGCCGCCGAGCTCCTGTTAGCGGACCCCCGGCTAAACGAGCATGAATGCGGCACACAGGCCTCCTGCACTGCAAAAACCGAAATGTAAGTAAGATGAAATATCTCAAATAAGGGTGATATTTGCTTATTTTCTGTCTGATAAGATCATTCTTCTCACTAAGCAGATTTTATGTTAGAGTGTTTTACTTGTTTTAAGTGTTTTGGTCCTAAATGATCTCAGTAAGATATTACAGCTTGTTGCTGAGATTTGATGACCTATATTGAGTAAAACATGCTTGAAACTATTTTTGTCCAAATGTTCAAAACACACCCAGCAATGGTGCACAGAAAGGCGGGGAAGAAGAGGGGAAAAGGCGGCCAAAATGGTCAAAAGTCACAATTTTGTCCAAAATACCTCCCCAGTCCCGCCGCCGGCCGCACAAGTCCCGGGATGCAAAACATGTCCAAAACTCACCCAGCAAAGTCTCACGGGAAGTGGGGGAGAAAAGTGAGAAAAGTTGTCAAAAGTCCCCAAAAATGTTCAAAATGCCTACCCAAGGTTCGAGTCCCACAAGTCCCGCCCCCGGCCGGGATGCCCAAACTTTCCATAAGACACCCAGCCGAGTCCCATGGGGAGGGGGGATAAAAGTTGGAAAAGTCGGCAAAAGTCCCAAAAATGTTCAAAATACCTACCCAAGGTCAGAGTCCCACATGGAGAGAACCCGGGTGTGATTTTTGAACATTTTACCGACTTTTCTCACTTTTCTTCCCGCCATCCCGTGGGACTTTGCTGGGCGCGTTTGACATTGCTGGCGGCGGGACTTGTGGGACTGGAACCTGGGTAGGTATTTTTAACATTTTTGGGACTTTTGCCGACTTTTCCAACATTTATCCCCCCTCACTCTGGGACTCAGCTGGGTGTGTTATGGACATTTTGGGCATCCCGGGACTTGAGCGGCCATACATAAGATTTTATGTTAGAGTGTTTTACTTGTTTTAAGGGTTTTGGTCCTAAATGATCTCAGTAAGATATTACAGCTTGTTGCTGAGAATTTTTAGACCTATATTGAGTAAAACATGCTTGAAACTATTTTTGTCCAAATGTCCAAAACACACCCAGCAATGGTGCACAGGAAGGCGGGGAAGAAGAGGGGAAAAGGCGGCCAAAATGGTCAAAAGTCCCAATTTTGTCCAAAATACCTCCCCAGTCCCACCGCCGGCCACACAAGTCCCGGGATGCAAAAAATGTCCAAAACTCACCCAGCAAAGTCCCACGGGAAGTGGGGGAGAAAAGTGGGAAAAGTTGTCAAAAGTCCCCAAAAATGTTCAAAATGCCTACCCAAGGTTCGAGTCCCACAAGTCCCGCCCCCGGCCGGGATGCCCAAACTTTCCATAAGACACCCAGCCGAGTCCCATGGGGAGGGGGGATAAAAGTTGGAAAAGTCGGCAAAAGTCCCAAAAATGTTCAAAATACCTACCCAAGGTCAGAGTCCCACATGGAGAGAACCCGGGTGTGATTTTTGAACATTTTACCGACTTTTCTCACTTTTCTTCCCGCCATCCCGTGGGACTTTGCTGGGCGCGTTTGACATTGCTGGCGGCGGGACTTGTGGGACTGGAACCTGGGTAGGTATTTTTAACATTTTTGGGACTTTTGCCGACTTTTCCAACATTTATCCCCCCTCACTCTGGGACTCAGCTGGGTGTGTTATGGACATTTTGGGCATCCCGGGACTTGAGCGGCCATACATAAGATTTTATGTTAGAGTGTTTTACTTGTTTTAAGGGTTTTGGTCCTAAATGATCTCAGTAAGATATTACAGCTTGTTGCTGAGAATTTTTAGACCTATATTGAGTAAAACATGCTTGAAACTATTTTTGTCCAAATGTCCAAAACACACCCAGCAATGGTGCACAGGAAGGCGGGGAAGAAGAGGGGAAAAGGCGGCCAAAATGGTCAAAAGTCCCAATTTTGTCCAAAATACCTCCCCAGTCCCACCGCCGGCCACACAAGTCCCGGGATGCAAAAAATGTCCAAAACTCACCCAGCAAAGTCCCACGGGAAGTGGGGGAGAAAAGTGGGAAAAGTTGTCAAAAGTCCCCAAAAATGTTCAAAATGCCTACCCAAGGTTCGAGTCCCACAAGTCCCGCCCCCGGCCGGGATGCCCAAAGTTTCCATAAGACACCCAGTCGAGTCCCACGGGGAGGGGGGATAAAAGTTGGGGGAGGGGGGATAAAAGTTGGAAAAGTCAGCAAAAGTCCCAAAAATGTTCAAAATACCTACCCAGGTTCGAGTCCCACATGGAGAGAACCCGGGTGTGATTTTTGAACATTTTACCGACTTTTCTCACTTTTCTCCCCGCCTTCCCGTGGGACTTTGCTGGGTGCGTTTTGGACATTTTGGGCATCCCGGCCGGCGGCGGGACTTGTGGGACTCGAACCTGGGTAGGTTTTTTGAACATTTTTGGGACTTTTGTCGACTTTTCCAACTTTTATCCCTCCTCCCCGTGGGACTTTGCTGGGTGAGTTTTGGACATTTTGGGCTTCCCGGGACTTGAGCGGCCATACATAAGATTTTATGTTAGAGTGTTTTACTTGTTTTAAGGGTTTTGGTCCTAAATGATCTCAGTAAGATATTACTGATTTTTTAGACCTATATTGAGTAAAACATGCTTGAAACTATTTTTGTCCAAATGTCCAAAACACACCCAGCAATGGTGCACAGGAAGGCGGGGAAGAAGAGGGGAAAAGGTGGCCAAAATGGTCAAAAGCCCCAATTTTGTCAAAAATACCTCCCCAGTCCCACGAGTCCCGCCGCCGGCCGCACAAGTCCCAGGATGCAAAAAATGTCCAAAACTCACCCAGCAAAGTCCCACGGGAAGTGGGGGAGAAAAGTGAGAAAAGTCGTCAAAAGTCCCCAAAAATGTTCAAAATACCTACCCAAGGTTCGAGTCCCACAAGTCCCGCCCCCGGCCGGGATGCCCAAAGTTTCCATAATACACCCAGCCGAGTCCCACGGGGAGGGGGGATAAAAGTTGGAAAAGTCGGCAAAAGTCCCGAAAATGTTCAAAATACCTACCCAAGGTCAGAGTCCCACATGGAGAGAACCCGGGTGTGATTTTTGAACATTTTACCGACTTTTCTCACTTTTCTTCCCGCCTTCCCGTGGGACTTTGCTGGGCGCGTTTTGGACATTTTGGGCATCCCGGCCGGCGGGACTGGAACCTGGGTAGGTATTTTGAACATTTTTGGGACTTTTGCCGACTTTTCCAACATTTATCCCCCCTCACTCTGGGACTCAGCTGGGTGTGTTATGGACATTTTGGGCATCCCGGGACTTGAGCGGCCATACATAAGATTTTATGTTAGAGTGTTTTACTTGTTTTAAGGGTTTTGGTCCTAAATGATCTCAGTAAGATATTACAGCTTGTTGCTGATAATTTTTAGACCTATATTGAGTAAAACATGCTTGAAACTATTTTGGTCCAAATGTCCAAAACACACCCAGCAATGGTGCACAGGAAGGCGGGGAAGATGAGGGGAAAAGGCGGCCAAAATGGTCAAAAGTCACAATTTTGTCCAAAATACCTCCCCAGTCCCACCGCCGGCCACACAAGTCCCGGGATGCAAAAAATGTCCAAAACTCACCCAGCAAAGTCCCACGGGAAGTGGGGGAGAAAAGTGAGAAAAGTTGTCAAAAGTCCCCAAAAATGTTCAAAATGCCTACCCAAGGTTCGAGTCCCACAAGTCCCGCCCCCGGCCGGGATGCCCAAAGTTTCTATAAGACACCCAGCCGAGTCCCACGGGGAGGGGGGATAAAAGTTGGAAAAGTCGGCAAAAGTCCCAAAAATGTTCAAAATACCTACCCAAGGTCAGAGTCCCACATGGAGAGAACCCGGGTGTGATTTTTGAACATTTTACCGACTTTTCTCACTTTTCTTCCTGCCTTCCCGTGGGACTTTGCTGGGCGCGTTTGACATTGCTGGCGGCGGGACTTGTGGGACTGGAACCTGAGTAGGTATTTCGAAAATTTTGGGGACTTTTGCCGACTTTTCTAACTTTTATCCCCCCTCCCAGTGGGACTCGACTGGGTGTCTTATGGACATTTTGGGCATCCCGGGACTTGAGCGGCCATACATAAGAAACAAGTAAAACAAGTGTTTTACTTGTTTTAATTTAAGGGTTTTGGTCCTAAATGATCTCAGTAACATATTACAGCTTGTTGCTGAGATTTTTTAGACCTACATTGAGTAAAACATGCTTGAAACTATTTTTGTCCAAATGTCCAAAACACACCCAGCAATGGTGCACAGGAAGGCGGGGAAGAAGAGGGGAAATGGCGGCCAAAATGGTCAAAAGTCACAATTTTGTCCAAAATACCTCCCCAGTCCCACCGCCGGCCACACAAGTCCCGGGATGCAAAAAATGTCCAAAACTCACCCAGCAAAGTCCCACGGGAAGTGGGGGAGAAAAGTGAGAAAAGTTGTCAAAAGTCCCCAAAAATGTTCAAAATGCCTACCCAAGGTTCGAGTCCCACAAGTCCCGCCCCCGGCCGGGATGCCCAAAGTTTCTATAAGACACCCAGCCGAGTCCCACGGGGAGGGGGGATAAAAGTTGGAAAAGTCGGCAAAAGTCCCAAAAATGTTCAAAATACCTACCCAAGGTCAGAGTCCCACATGGAGAGAACCCGGGTGTGATTTTTGAACATTTTACCGACTTTTCTCACTTTTCTTCCTGCCTTCCCGTGGGACTTTGCTGGGCGCGTTTGACATTGCTGGCGGCGGGACTTGTGGGACTGGAACCTGAGTAGGTATTTCGAAAATTTTGGGGACTTTTGCCGACTTTTCTAACTTTTATCCCCCCTCCCAGTGGGACTCGACTGGGTGTCTTATGGACATTTTGGGCATCCCGGGACTTGAGCGGCCATACATAAGAAACAAGTAAAACAAGTGTTTTACTTGTTTTAATTTAAGGGTTTTGGTCCTAAATGATCTCAGTAACATATTACAGCTTGTTGCTGAGATTTTTTAGACCTACATTGAGTAAAACATGCTTGAAACTATTTTTGTCCAAATGTCCAAAACACACCCAGCAATGGTGCACAGGAAGGCGGGGAAGAAGAGGGGAAATGGCGGCCAAAATGGTCAAAAGTCACAATTTTGTCCAAAATACCTCCCCAGTCCCACCGCCGGCCACACAAGTCCCGGGATGCAAAAAATGTCCAAAACTCACCCAGCAAAGTCCCACGGGAAGTGGGGGAGAAAAGTGAGAAAAGTTGTCAAAAGTCCCCAAAAATGTTCAAAATGCCTACCCAAGGTTCGAGTCCCACAAGTCCCGCCCCCGGCCGGGATGCCCAAACTTTCCATAAGACACCCAGCCGAGTCCCACGGGGAGGGGGGATAAAAGTTGGAAAAGTCAGCAAAAGTCCCAAAAATGTTCAAAATACCTACCCAGGTTCGAGTCCCACATGGAGAGAATCCGGGTGGGATTTTTGAACATTTTACCGACTTTTCTCACTTTTCTTCCTGCCTTCCCGTGGGACTTTGCTGGGCGCGTTTGACATTTTGGGCATCCCGGCCGGCGGCGGGACTTGTGGGACTGGAACCTGAGTAGGTATTTAGAAAATTTTGGGGACTTTTGCTGACTTTTCCAACTTTTATCCCCCTCCCATGGGACTCGGCTGGGTGTGTTATGGACATTTTGGGCATCCCGGGACTTGAGCGGCCATACATAAGATAAGTGTTTTACTTGTTTTAAGGGTTTTGGTCCTAAATGATCTCAGTAAGATATTACAGCTTGTTGCTGAGATTTGATGACCTATATTGAGTAAAACATGCTTGAAACTATTTTTGTCCAAATGTCCAAAACACACCCAGCAATGGTGCACAGGAAGGCGGGGAAGATGAGGGGAAAAGGCGGCCAAAATGGTCAAAAGTCCCAATTTTGTCCAAAATACCTCCCCGGGTTCCAGGCCCACGAGTCCCGCCGCCGGCCACACAAGTCCCGGGATGCAAAAAATGTCCAAAACGCACCCAGCACAGTCCCACGAGAAGTGGGGGAGAAAAGTCATCAAAAGTCCCCAAAAATGTTCAAAATGCCTACCCAAGGTTCGAGTCCCACAAGTCCCGCCCCCGGCCGGGATGCCCAAACTTTCCATAAGACACCCAGCCGAGTCCCATGGAGAGGGGGGATAAAAGTTGGAAAAGTCGGCAAAAGTCCCACAAATGTTCAAAATACCTACCCAGGTTCGAGTCCCACATGGAGAGAATCCGGGTGGGATTTTTGAACATTTTACCGACTTTTCTCACTTTTCTTCCTGCCTTCCCGTGGGACTTTGCTGGGCGCGTTTGACATTGCTGGCAGCGGGACTTGTGGGACTGGAACCTGGGTAGGTATTTCGAAAATTTTGGGGACTTTTGCGGACTTTTCTAACTTTTATCCACCCTCCCCGTGGGACTCGACTGGGTGTGTTATGGACATTTTGGGCATCCCGGGACTTGAGCGGCCATACATAAGAAACAAGTAAAACAAGTGTTTTACTTGTTTTAAGGGTTTTGGTCCTAAATGATCTCAGTAACATATTACAGCTTGTGGCTGAGATTTTTTAGACCTATATTGAGTAAAACATGCTTGAAACTATTTTTGTCCAAATGTCCAAAACACACCCAGCAATGGTGCACAGGAAGGCGGGGAAGAAGAGGGGAAAAGGCGGCCAAAATGGTCAAAAGTCACAATTTTGTCCAAAATACCTCCCCGGGTTCCAGGCCCACGAGTCCCACCGCCGGCCACACAAGTCCCGGGATGCAAAAAATGTCCAAAACGCACCCAGCAAAGTCCCACGGGAAGTGGGGGAGAAAAGTGAGAAAAGTCGTCAAAAGTCCCCAAAAATGTTCAAAATGCCTACCCAAGGTTCGAGTCCCACAAGTCCCGCCCCCGGCCGGGATGCCCAAAGTTTCCATAAGACACCCAGCCGAGTCCCACGGGGAGGGGGGATAAAAGTTGGAAAAGTCGGCAAAAGTCCCAAAAATTTTCAAAATACCTACCCAAGGTCAGAGTCCCACATGGAGAGAACCCGGGTGTGATTTTTGAACATTTTACCGACTTTTCGCACTTTTCTTCCTGCCTTCCCGTGGGACTTTGCTGGGCGCGTTTTGGACATTTTGGGCATCCCGGCCGGCGGGACTGGAACCTGGGTAGGTATTTTGAACATTTTTGGGACTTTTGCCAACTTTTCCAACATTTATCCCCCCTCACTCTGGGACTCAGCTGGGTGTGTTATGGACATTTTGGGCATCCCGGGACTTGAGCGGCCATACATAAGATTTTATGTTAGAGTGTTTTACTTGTTTTAAGGGTTTTGGTCCTAAATGATCTCAGTAAGATATTACAGCTTGTTGCTGAGATTTTTTAGACCTATATTGAGTAAAACATGCTTGAAACTATTTTTGTCCAAATGTCCAAAACACACCCAGCAATGGTGCACAGGAAGGCGGGGAAGATGAGGGGAAAAGGTGGCCAAAATGGTCAAAAGCCCCAATTTTGTCCAAAATACCTCCCCAGTCCCACGAGTCCCGCCGCCGGCCGCACAAGTCCCAGGATGCAAAAAATGTCCAAAACTCACCCAGCAAAGTCCCACGGGAAGTGGGGGAGAAAAGTGAGAAAAGTCGTCAAAAGTCCCCAAAAATGTTCAAAATACCTACCCAAGGTTCGAGTCCCACAAGTCCCGCCCCCGGCCGGGATGCCCAAAGTTTCCATAAGACACCAAGCCGAGTCCCACAGGGAGGGGGGATAAAAGTTGGGGGGAGGGGATAAAAGTTGGAAAAGTCAGCAAAAGTCCCAAAAATGTTCAAAATACCTACCCAGGTTCGAGTCCCACATGGAGAGAACCCGGGTGTGATTTTTGAACATTTTACCGACTTTTCTCACTTTTCTCCCCGCCTTCCCGTGGGACTTTGCTGGGCGCGTTTTGGACATTTTGGGCATCCCGGCCGGCGGCGGGACTTGTGGGACTGGAACCTGGGTAGGTATTTTGAACATTTTTGGGACTTTTGCTGACTTTTCCCACTTTTATCCCCCCTCCCCGTGGGACTCGGCTGAGTGTGTTATGGACATTTTGGGCTTCCCGGGACTTGAGCGGCCATACATAAGATAAGTGTTTTACTTGTTTTAAGGGTTTTGGTCCTAAATGATCTCAGTAAGATATTACAGCTTGTTGCTGAGATTTGATGACCTATATTGAGTAAAACATGCTTGAAACTATTTTCGTCCAAATGTCCAAAACACACCCAGCAATGGTGCACAGGAAGGCGGGGAAGAAGAGGGGAAAAGGTGGCCAAAATGGTCAAAAGTCACAATTTTGTCCAAAATACCTCCCCAGTCCCACCGCCGGCCACACAAGTCCCGGGATGCAAAAAATGTCCAAAACGCACCCAGCAAAGTCCCACGGGAAGTGGGGGAGAAAAGTGAGAAAAGTTGTCAAAAGTCCCCAAAAATGTTCAAAATACCTACCCAAGGTTCGAGTCCCACAAGTCCCGCCCCTGGCCGGGATGCCCAAACTTTCCATAAGACACCCAGCCGAGTCCCACAGGGAGGGGGGATAAAAGTTGGAAAAGTCGGCAAAAGTCCCAAAAATGTTCAAAATACCTACCCAAGGTCAGAGTCCCACATGGAGAGAACCCGGGTGTGATTTTTGAACATTTTACCGACTTTTCTCACTTTTCTTCCCGCCATCCCGTGGGACTTTGCTGGGCGCGTTTGACATTGCTGGCGGCGGGACTTGTGGGACTGGAACCTGAGTAGGTATTTCGAAAATTTTGGGGACTTTTGCCGACTTTTCTAACTTTTATCCCCCCTCCCAGTGGGACTCGACTGGGTGTCTTATGGACATTTTGGGCATCCCGGGACTTGAGCGGCCATACATAAGAAACAAGTAAAACAAGTGTTTTACTTGTTTTAATTTAAGGGTTTTGGTCCTAAATGATCTCAGTAACATATTACAGCTTGTTGCTGAGATTTTTTAGACCTACATTGAGTAAAACATGCTTGAAACTATTTTTGTCCAAATGTCCAAAACACACCCAGCAATGGTGCACAGGAAGGCGGGGAAGAAGAGGGGAAATGGCGGCCAAAATGGTCAAAAGTCACAATTTTGTCCAAAATACCTCCCCAGTCCCACCGCCGGCCACACAAGTCCCGGGATGCAAAAAATGTCCAAAACTCACCCAGCAAAGTCCCACGGGAAGTGGGGGAGAAAAGTGAGAAAAGTTGTCAAAAGTCCCCAAAAATGTTCAAAATGCCTACCCAAGGTTCGAGTCCCACAAGTCCCGCCCCCGGCCGGGATGCCCAAACTTTCCATAAGACACCCAGCCGAGTCCCACGGGGAGGGGGGATAAAAGTTGGAAAAGTCAGCAAAAGTCCCAAAAATGTTCAAAATACCTACCCAGGTTCGAGTCCCACATGGAGAGAATCCGGGTGGGATTTTTGAACATTTTACCGACTTTTCTCACTTTTCTTCCTGCCTTCCCGTGGGACTTTGCTGGGCGCGTTTGACATTTTGGGCATCCCGGCCGGCGGCGGGACTTGTGGGACTGGAACCTGAGTAGGTATTTAGAAAATTTTGGGGACTTTTGCTGACTTTTCCAACTTTTATCCCCCTCCCATGGGACTCGGCTGGGTGTGTTATGGACATTTTGGGCATCCCGGGACTTGAGCGGCCATACATAAGATAAGTGTTTTACTTGTTTTAAGGGTTTTGGTCCTAAATGATCTCAGTAAGATATTACAGCTTGTTGCTGAGATTTGATGACCTATATTGAGTAAAACATGCTTGAAACTATTTTTGTCCAAATGTCCAAAACACACCCAGCAATGGTGCACAGGAAGGCGGGGAAGATGAGGGGAAAAGGCGGCCAAAATGGTCAAAAGTCCCAATTTTGTCCAAAATACCTCCCCGGGTTCCAGGCCCACGAGTCCCGCCGCCGGCCACACAAGTCCCGGGATGCAAAAAATGTCCAAAACGCACCCAGCAAAGTCCCACGAGAAGTGGGGGAGAAAAGTCATCAAAAGTCCCCAAAAATGTTCAAAATGCCTACCCAAGGTTCGAGTCCCACAAGTCCCGCCCCCGGCCGGGATGCCCAAACTTTCCATAAGACACCCAGCCGAGTCCCATGGAGAGGGGGGATAAAAGTTGGAAAAGTCGGCAAAAGTCCCACAAATGTTCAAAATACCTACCCAGGTTCGAGTCCCACATGGAGAGAATCCGGGTGGGATTTTTGAACATTTTACCGACTTTTCTCACTTTTCTTCCTGCCTTCCCGTGGGACTTTGCTGGGCGCGTTTGACATTGCTGGCAGCGGGACTTGTGGGACTGGAACCTGGGTAGGTATTTCGAAAATTTTGGGGACTTTTGCGGACTTTTCTAACTTTTATCCACCCTCCCCGTGGGACTCGACTGGGTGTGTTATGGACATTTTGGGCATCCCGGGACTTGAGCGGCCATACATAAGAAACAAGTAAAACAAGTGTTTTACTTGTTTTAAGGGTTTTGGTCCTAAATGATCTCAGTAACATATTACAGCTTGTGGCTGAGATTTTTTAGACCTATATTGAGTAAAACATGCTTGAAACTATTTTTGTCCAAATGTCCAAAACACACCCAGCAATGGTGCACAGGAAGGCGGGGAAGAAGAGGGGAAAAGGCGGCCAAAATGGTCAAAAGTCACAATTTTGTCCAAAATACCTCCCCGGGTTCCAGGCCCACGAGTCCCGCCGCCGGCCGCACAAGTCCCGGGATGCAAAAAATGTCCAAAACGCACCCAGCAAAGTCCCACGGGAAGTGGGGGAGAAAAGTGAGAAAAGTCGTCAAAAGTCCCCAAAAATGTTCAAAATGCCTACCCAAGGTTCGAGTCCCACAAGTCCCGCCCCCGGCCGGGATGCCCAAAGTTTCCATAAGACACCCAGCCGAGTCCCACGGGGAGGGGGGATAAAAGTTGGAAAAGTCGGCAAAAGTCCCAAAAATTTTCAAAATACCTACCCAAGGTCAGAGTCCCACATGGAGAGAACCCGGGTGTGATTTTTGAACATTTTACCGACTTTTCGCACTTTTCTTCCTGCCTTCCCGTGGGACTTTGCTGGGCGCGTTTTGGACATTTTGGGCATCCCGGCCGGCGGGACTGGAACCTGGGTAGGTATTTTGAACATTTTTGGGACTTTTGCCAACTTTTCCAACATTTATCCCCCCTCACTCTGGGACTCAGCTGGGTGTGTTATGGACATTTTGGGCATCCCGGGACTTGAGCGGCCATACATAAGATTTTATGTTAGAGTGTTTTACTTGTTTTAAGGGTTTTGGTCCTAAATGATCTCAGTAAGATATTACAGCTTGTTGCTGAGATTTTTTAGACCTATATTGAGTAAAACATGCTTGAAACTATTTTTGTCCAAATGTCCAAAACACACCCAGCAATGGTGCACAGGAAGGCGGGGAAGATGAGGGGAAAAGGTGGCCAAAATGGTCAAAAGCCCCAATTTTGTCCAAAATACCTCCCCAGTCCCACGAGTCCCGCCGCCGGCCGCACAAGTCCCAGGATGCAAAAAATGTCCAAAACTCACCCAGCAAAGTCCCACGGGAAGTGGGGGAGAAAAGTGAGAAAAGTCGTCAAAAGTCCCCAAAAATGTTCAAAATACCTACCCAAGGTTCGAGTCCCACAAGTCCCGCCCCCGCCGGGATGCCCAAAGTTTCCATAAGACACCAAGCCGAGTCCCACAGGGAGGGGGGATAAAAGTTGGGGGGAGGGGATAAAAGTTGGAAAAGTCAGCAAAAGTCCCAAAAATGTTCAAAATACCTACCCAGGTTCGAGTCCCACATGGAGAGAACCCGGGTGTGATTTTTGAACATTTTACCGACTTTTCTCACTTTTCTCCCCGCCTTCCCGTGGGACTTTGCTGGGCGCGTTTTGGACATTTTGGGCATCCCGGCCGGCGGCGGGACTTGTGGGACTGGAACCTGGGTAGGTATTTTGAACATTTTTGGGACTTTTGCTGACTTTTCCCACTTTTATCCCCCCTCCCCGTGGGACTCGGCTGAGTGTGTTATGGACATTTTGGGCTTCCCGGGACTTGAGCGGCCATACATAAGATAAGTGTTTTACTTGTTTTAAGGGTTTTGGTCCTAAATGATCTCAGTAAGATATTACAGCTTGTTGCTGAGATTTGATGACCTATATTGAGTAAAACATGCTTGAAACTATTTTCGTCCAAATGTCCAAAACACACCCAGCAATGGTGCACAGGAAGGCGGGGAAGAAGAGGGGAAAAGGTGGCCAAAATGGTCAAAAGTCACAATTTTGTCCAAAATACCTCCCCAGTCCCACCGCCGGCCACACAAGTCCCGGGATGCAAAAAATGTCCAAAACGCACCCAGCAAAGTCCCACGGGAAGTGGGGGAGAAAAGTGAGAAAAGTTGTCAAAAGTCCCCAAAAATGTTCAAAATACCTACCCAAGGTTCGAGTCCCACAAGTCCCGCCCCTGGCCGGGATGCCCAAACTTTCCATAAGACACCCAGCCGAGTCCCACAGGGAGGGGGGATAAAAGTTGGAAAAGTCGGCAAAAGTCCCAAAAATGTTCAAAATACCTACCCAAGGTCAGAGTCCCACATGGAGAGAACCCGGGTGTGATTTTTGAACATTTTACCGACTTTTCTCACTTTTCTTCCCGCCATCCCGTGGGACTTTGCTGGGCGCGTTTGACATTGCTGGCGGCGGGACTTGTGGGACTGGAACCTGAGTAGGTATTTCGAAAATTTTGGGGACTTTTGCCGACTTTTCTAACTTTTATCCCCCCTCCCAGTGGGACTCGACTGGGTGTCTTATGGACATTTTGGGCATCCCGGGACTTGAGCGGCCATACATAAGAAACAAGTAAAACAAGTGTTTTACTTGTTTTAATTTAAGGGTTTTGGTCCTAAATGATCTCAGTAACATATTACAGCTTGTTGCTGAGATTTTTTAGACCTACATTGAGTAAAACATGCTTGAAACTATTTTTGTCCAAATGTCCAAAACACACCCAGCAATGGTGCACAGGAAGGCGGGGAAGAAGAGGGGAAATGGCGGCCAAAATGGTCAAAAGTCACAATTTTGTCCAAAATACCTCCCCAGTCCCACCGCCGGCCACACAAGTCCCGGGATGCAAAAAATGTCCAAAACTCACCCAGCAAAGTCCCACGGGAAGTGGGGGAGAAAAGTGAGAAAAGTTGTCAAAAGTCCCCAAAAATGTTCAAAATGCCTACCCAAGGTTCGAGTCCCACAAGTCCCGCCCCCGGCCGGGATGCCCAAACTTTCCATAAGACACCCAGCCGAGTCCCACGGGGAGGGGGGATAAAAGTTGGAAAAGTCAGCAAAAGTCCCAAAAATGTTCAAAATACCTACCCAGGTTCGAGTCCCACATGGAGAGAATCCGGGTGGGATTTTTGAACATTTTACCGACTTTTCTCACTTTTCTTCCTGCCTTCCCGTGGGACTTTGCTGGGCGCGTTTGACATTTTGGGCATCCCGGCCGGCGGCGGGACTTGTGGGACTGGAACCTGAGTAGGTATTTAGAAAATTTTGGGGACTTTTGCTGACTTTTCCAACTTTTATCCCCCTCCCATGGGACTCGGCTGGGTGTGTTATGGACATTTTGGGCATCCCGGGACTTGAGCGGCCATACATAAGATAAGTGTTTTACTTGTTTTAAGGGTTTTGGTCCTAAATGATCTCAGTAAGATATTACAGCTTGTTGCTGAGATTTGATGACCTATATTGAGTAAAACATGCTTGAAACTATTTTTGTCCAAATGTCCAAAACACACCCAGCAATGGTGCACAGGAAGGCGGGGAAGATGAGGGGAAAAGGCGGCCAAAATGGTCAAAAGTCCCAATTTTGTCCAAAATACCTCCCCGGGTTCCAGGCCCACGAGTCCCGCCGCCGGCCACACAAGTCCCGGGATGCAAAAAATGTCCAAAACGCACCCAGCAAAGTCCCACGAGAAGTGGGGGAGAAAAGTCATCAAAAGTCCCCAAAAATGTTCAAAATGCCTACCCAAGGTTCGAGTCCCACAAGTCCCGCCCCCGGCCGGGATGCCCAAACTTTCCATAAGACACCCAGCCGAGTCCCATGGAGAGGGGGGATAAAAGTTGGAAAAGTCGGCAAAAGTCCCACAAATGTTCAAAATACCTACCCAGGTTCGAGTCCCACATGGAGAGAATCCGGGTGGGATTTTTGAACATTTTACCGACTTTTCTCACTTTTCTTCCTGCCTTCCCGTGGGACTTTGCTGGGCGCGTTTGACATTGCTGGCAGCGGGACTTGTGGGACTGGAACCTGGGTAGGTATTTCGAAAATTTTGGGACTTTTGCTGACTTTTCCCACTTTTATCCCCCCTCCCCGTGGGACTCGGCTGAGTGTGTTATGGACATTTTGGGCTTCCCGGGACTTGAGCGGCCATACATAAGATAAGTGTTTTACTTGTTTTAAGGGTTTTGGTCCTAAATGATCTCAGTAAGATATTACAGCTTGTTGCTGAGATTTGATGACCTATATTGAGTAAAACATGCTTGAAACTATTTTCGTCCAAATGTCCAAAACACACCCAGCAATGGTGCACAGGAAGGCGGGGAAGAAGAGGGGAAAAGGTGGCCAAAATGGTCAAAAGTCACAATTTTGTCCAAAATACCTCCCCAGTCCCACCGCCGGCCACACAAGTCCCGGGATGCAAAAAATGTCCAAAACGCACCCAGCAAAGTCCCACGGGAAGTGGGGGAGAAAAGTGAGAAAAGTTGTCAAAAGTCCCCAAAAATGTTCAAAATACCTACCCAAGGTTCGAGTCCCACAAGTCCCGCCCCTGGCCGGGATGCCCAAACTTTCCATAAGACACCCAGCCGAGTCCCACAGGGAGGGGGGATAAAAGTTGGAAAAGTCGGCAAAAGTCCCAAAAATGTTCAAAATACCTACCCAAGGTCAGAGTCCCACATGGAGAGAACCCGGGTGTGATTTTTGAACATTTTACCGACTTTTCTCACTTTTCTTCCCGCCATCCCGTGGGACTTTGCTGGGCGCGTTTGACATTGCTGGCGGCGGGACTTGTGGGACTGGAACCTGAGTAGGTATTTCGAAAATTTTGGGGACTTTTGCCGACTTTTCTAACTTTTATCCCCCCTCCCAGTGGGACTCGACTGGGTGTCTTATGGACATTTTGGGCATCCCGGGACTTGAGCGGCCATACATAAGAAACAAGTAAAACAAGTGTTTTACTTGTTTTAAGGGTTTTGGTCCTAAATGATCTCAGTAACATATTACAGCTTGTTGCTGAGATTTTTTAGACCTATATTGAGTAAAACATGCTTGAAACAATTTTTGTCCAAATGTCCAAAACACACCCAGCAATGGTGCACAGGAAGGCGGGGAAGATGAGGGGAAAAGGCGGCCAAAATGGTCAAAAGTCACAATTTTGTCCAAAATACCTCCCCAGTCCCACCGCCGGCCACACAAGTCCCGGGATGCAAAACATGTCCAAAACTCACCCAGCAAAGTCCCACGGGAAGTGGGGGAGAAAAGTGACAAAAGTCGTCAAAAGTTCCCAAAAATGTTCAAAATACCTACCCAAGGTTCGAGTCCCACAAGTCCCGCCCCCGGCCGGGATGCCCAAAATTTCCATAAGGCACCCAACCGAGTCCCACGGGAAGGGGGGGTTAAAGTTGGAAAAGTCGGCAAAAGTCCCAAAAATGTTCAAAATACCTACCCAAGGTTCGAGTCCCACATGGAGAGAATCCGGGTGTGATTTTTGAACATTTTACCGACTTTTCTCACTTTTCTTCCTGCCTTCCCGTGGGACTTTGCTGGGCGCGTTTGACATTTTGGGCATCCCGGCCGGCGGCGGGACTTGTGGGACTGGAACCTGAGTAGGTATTTAGAAAATTTTGGGGACTTTTGCTGACTTTTCCAACTTTTATCCCCCTCCCATGGGACTCGACTGGGTGTGTTATGGACATTTTGGGCTTCCCGGGACTTGAGCGGCCATACATAAGATAAGTGTTTTACTTGTTTTAAGGGTTTTGGTCCTAAATGATCTCAGTAAGATATTACAGCTTGTTGCTGAGATTTGATGACCTATATTGAGTAAAACATGCTTGAAACTAGAATATCAAGTGTTGCAAAGCTGTGTCATCAACACTCACAAGTATAAAACTACTTTTTTAAAGTAATAATTTCTTATTTTAAGCATGAAAAAAAAAATCATGACATTGACACAATTGTGTCTCATAATTAAAACAGATGACAGCCAAATGGACTTTTGCTGTTTTATTTTCAATGAAACAATAGAAAATGCGTACTCATATAGTAGTACAGTTGTTATTAGTGAGAATATACTTATTTTAAGGTATTTTTGGGTTCATTGAAGTTAGCTAATTTTACTTGTTATGGAAAGTCTCGACAAGCCCAATGTTCTTGTTCTATTGACAGAAAATTTTGCTTAGTTCAAATAAAATACCCCTCATTTTTGTATTTTTTTTTCTTGTTTTTGAACACTGACTTTTTGCAGTGTGGCAGCGGGGGCGCACCACCGGCGTGTCTAATGGGAAGAACTGGCGGCAGCAAGAGCGACAAACAGGACACAGGAAGAGGTCGGCCAAACCAAAGCCCCCCCGGATCAACACCAAGACCGAAGGCAATTATCAGCAAGGTAATGAGGCGACGGACGGGAGCGGGGTCAAAGACGGCGTCAATTGGGGGTCGGCTGGCGTGGATGACCTGGCAGTACGTGTCCAGTCCAATAAATAATGACGACCTGGTAATTGCAGTGGAAGATTTGGACTTGGATTTCAGACTGAAAATTAGGGGTGTCAAAAAAATTAATTTGATTTTCAGATTAATTTGGATAATTTTTTGTAACGATTCTTAATCGATTAAAAAAAAATCTAAAATGTATTATTATTATTTTTTTACTCTGCCCTGTCCAGCCACTCAGGCAAATCATACTATTGATGTAGATGATCATACGTGATCTACTTTAGAAAATAGAAGTGTTGGAAGTAGGGATGTCCTATAATATCGGTCTGCCGATATTATCGGCCGATAAATGCTTTAAAATGTAATATCGGAAATTATCAGTATCGGTTTCAAAAAGTAAAATTAATGACTTTTTAAAACGCCGCTGTCAGCTAGCGATTAAAATGCTGGTTGTTAGCTAACAATTAGCGCACTAGTTGTCGCCTACTAATTAACATGCTAATTGTCAGCTACCAATTAGTCCACCAGTTGTCAGCTCGCGATTGTCAGCTAGCATTTAGCGCACCAGTTGTCAGCTAGTAATTAACATACTAGTTGTCAGCTAGCAATGAGTCCACCAGTTGTCAGCTAGCGATTAACATGCTGGTAGTTAGCTAGCAATTAGCGCACTAGTTGTCACATACTAATTAACATGCAAATTTTTAGCTAGCAATTAGTCCACCAGTTGTCAGATAGTTATTAACGTACTAGTTCTCAGCTAGCAATTAGTCGACCAGTAGTAAGCTAGAAATTCAAATGCTGGTTGTTAGCTAGCAATTAGCGCACTAGTTGTCGCCTACTAATTAACATGCTAATTGTCAGCTACCAATTAGTCCACCAGTTGTCAGCTAGCGATTGTCAGCTAGCATTTAGCGCACCAGTTGTCAGCTAGTAATTAACATACTAGTTGTCAGCTAGCAATGAGTCCACCAGTTGTCAGCTAGCGATTAACATGCTGGTAGTTAGCTAGCAATTAGCGCACTAGTTGTCACATACTAATTAACATGCTAATTTTTAGCTAGCAATTAGTCCACCAGTTGTCAGATAGTTATTAACGTACTAGTTCTCAGCTAGCAATTAGTCGACCAGTAGTAAGCTAGAAATTCAAAAGCTGGTTGTTAGCTAGCAATTAGCACACTAGTTGTCGCCTACTAATTAACATGCTAATTGTCAGCTACCAATTAGTCCACCAGTTGTGAGATAGTTATTAACGTACTAGTTCTCAGCTAGCAATTAGTCCACCAGTTGTCAGCTAGCAATTAAAATGCTGGTTGTTAGCTAGCAATTAGCGCACTAGTTGTCGCCTACTAATTAACATGCTAATTTTCAGCTAGCAATCAGTCCACCAGTTGTCAGATAGTTATTAACGTACTAGTTCTCAGCTAGCAATTAATCGACCAGTAGTAAGCTAGCAATTAAAATGCTGGTTGTTAGCTAGCAATTAGCGCACTAGTTGTCGCCTACTAATTAACATGCTAATTGTCAGCTACCAATTAGTCCACCAGTTGTCAGATAGTTAACATACTAGTTCTCAGCTAGCAATTAGTCCACCAGTTGTCAGCTAGCAATTAAAAAGCTGGTTGTTAGCTAGAAATTAGCGCACCAGTTGTCGCCTACTAATTAACATGTTAATTTTCAGCTAGCAATCAGTCCACCAGTTGTCAGATAGTTATTAACGTACTAGTTCTTAATTAGCAATAAGTCCACCAGTTGTCAGCTAGCAATTAAAATGCTGGTTGTTAGCTAGAAATTAGCGCACTAGTTGTCGCCTACTAATTAACATGCTAATTTTCAGCTAGCAATCAGTCCACCAGTTGTCAGATAGTTATTAACGTACTAGTTCTTAATTAGCAACAAGTCCACCAGTTGTCCGCTAGCAATTAAAATGCTATACTGCCCACTAAAAAAAGTGTGCAGAAGTTTTGTAAAATAGAAAATAAAAATGAACCAGGGTGTACGAGGCGGTGTGTGAATGACAGCAAGGAGTGGATCCCGCCGCCATGACACAGTTTATCGATCAGAGTGTCAATGCTCGGGGGGGGGAGGTTAATCTGCCCGATCCCAGCCCCGTGCCTCACCCCATCTTCGGCCCGCCCTGCCCGCCGCCTCCCTTATCAGGATTAGACAAGTGCACCGAAGGCGAGAGTATTCCCAGGACACTCGCTGACCTTCAGTAATCCCGGCAACCTGCTACTCTGCTTATAATTAACATCAGAAACCAAGAAGAAGGAGAAAAAAACGCCCTCCGGCTTGCACTCGCCATTCCTTTCAGCGGCGCCGCTAATAGGTACACTGTTCAAAAACAAGAAAAAAAAATACAAAAATGCGGGGTATTTTACTTGAATTAAGCAAAATTATCTGCCAATAGAACAAGAAATTTTGGCTTGTCAAGACTTTCCAAAACAAGAGATAACATCAATGAACCCCAAAATACCTTAAAATAAGTATATTCTCACTAATAACAAGTGCACTTTTCTTGGTAGAAAAAAAAAAAAAGAGACCTTTTTTCTCAATATGTTGAAAAATATTCTTAAATTAAGTAAATGCTAGTGCCATTATCTTGACATAATGATATGCACTCTGCATTACATTTCTTGAAACCAGCAAACTTACACTAAAAACTAATTTATTGTTCTTAATGGAAAGGCAACAAGGCAACATCTTGTTACTCTCGGGGTCTCCTAGCCGCTCAGGCAAATTATATTGTCTAAAAATTAAAATTAAATCTATAACTTCTTACCCACGGGAAAAATGTTAAAACTATGGAATATGACAGAGTCAGATGATTGCCGATTTTGTTGTCAGGAGTCTGAATCCACCCTGCATTTGTTTTGGTATTGTCATTTTGTGTCTTCGTTTTTGGTGGAAGTTGAAAAAGTGTCTAAGGATTGGTTTGTTTATGAAGCTTGATGTGGTTTCTGTTATTTTAGGAGAGTTGATTGATTAAATCAAGTCATGATTTAGTCAATTTAATTATAGTACTCAGTAAAAGGTTTATTTTTAAGGCCAAAAACAGATATTTACTTAGTGTTACTCTCTTTAAAACATTTATTCAGTATTTTTTAACTTTAGAAAGTTATATGGTTGAAAACGATAATGATGCCAAAAAACATAAAAAAAGATGGGAAGTCCTCAAATGCTTATTTTGAAAATGTAATTTTGTTTATAGATTATATGCAATCTGTTGTTGTGTTCCCTAATATGAGTGTACATAAATGAAGGTGTGTGTGTTGCTGAGACCGACCTGGACATAATCTGGACTGGACCTGGTTTTAAGAACCCTTTAAACAATCTAATTTCAATGACAACCTGGTCTGGTGAAGATAAGGTCCTTTAAAATTAAAAATAAAATAAAATAAGATAAATAAATAAACATTTTCTTGAATAAAAAAAGAAAGTAAAACAATCTAAAAACAATTACATAAAAAGTAGTAATTAATGAAAATGTTAGTGGACCAGCAGCACGCACAATCATGTACAGTATGCTTCATGGACTGTATCCCTTGCAGACTGTATTGATATATATTGATATATAATGTAGGAACCAGAAATTTAATAACAGAAAGAAACAACCCTTTTGTGTGAATGAGTGTAAATGGGGGAGTTTTTTTGGGTTGGTGCACTAATTAAAGTGTATCTTGTGTTTTTTATGTTGATTTAATAAAAAAATAAAATCATATTGTCTAAAAATACATTTTCCCATCGATAACATGACATCGCGCCAAATGCGTACTCTTTCAGTCAATTAGTGTGCGAAGAGTATATACCGTATTTCCTTGAATTGCCGCCGGGAATATAGTATTCGCCTGCCTAGAATTACAGCCGGGTCAAACTCGTTTCGCAAAATAATTAGCGCATGCTTGGCACTTCCGCAGGGTCAAACTCGTTTCGCAAAATATTTGGCATATGCCTAGAATTTCCGCCGGGTCAAACTTCGCACGTCACGAGTGACACTTCCCCTGTCATCATTTTCAAAATGGAGGAAGATGATTTCAGTCATTTGAAATCGCTTAAAGGGAAGAAAAATATCAATATTGTGTTATTATATACCGGTAATTGCAATTCTTATTATTAATATTATTAGTTTGTAGTGGTGGAGAGCTGACTTTTTGCTGTTGGAGTTGCGTCTTTCAAAGCGCTTTATTTTGAAAAACCGGTATGCCTCGTTTCACCGCCGGGTCAAACTCGTCACGTCACGAGTGACACTTCACCTTTCAAGGCATCATTTTCCAAAATGGAGGCTAATTTCAATCATTTAAAATCGCATAAAGGGAAGAAGATACAGAGCTATTCAGTAGGATTTAAGGTCCAAGCTATTGAATATGCTAAAAAGAACAGTAAGCAGCTACCGTATGTTTTATTAATATACCGTAGCTGCGTGTGTCAAATATGAGTCATTAAATGACTCCTGCCTCCTGGTGGTAGAGGGCGCTAGTGATCCTTCTTGCGACTACCGGTACTGCAGAAGACCGGTGCTGCAGAAGAAGACAAGCAGCAACAAGGAAGCGATCACTTGCTTGCACTTTTAACATGGAGGATTACATATCTAAAATAAAACAGGTTTCTAAACTGGACTTTCAATCGAAGCAGGAAGTAATAATTAAAGGAATATCTCCATCGAGACAGAGAGACTTTTAAAACTGAAGAAAGATAAACGATGCTTTTGATCAGAAGCAGCTGCGCATGGACTCATTTAAAAGTAAAGGTAAGACCATAATAACGTTGTTTTTTTTAAAATGTGCTTTTCATGACAAGGTAAGCGCCGGAGTGAGAAGAGGTTTTAAAAATAATTAGCGCATGCTTGCCTATCCCGCATGCATTTGGTAAGCGCAGGAGTGAGAAGAGGTTTTAAATTAATTAGCGCCCCGGCGGCTATTCAAGAAAATACGATATATATATATATAAATATATATACAGCCCGGCCCCCAGCCAAATTTTTTTTTTATTGTTATTTTGAAGAATTTATCTGAATGTGCATGAACTATTTCTGTTCAAAATAGTTTGAAATGTCACATGTTAAATGTTTAAATATTAACAGTCAGTTTACTGTACTGTGCCAACTGTACTACTATATGATAGGGATGTGCGTATCGATCCTGTGGTATGGATATATCAATACTCACACGCTACTCATTTGGCATCACTTTTCTGAAAAAAGTATCGATATAAACCAAAAAACGGCGTGTGGGGGGTGCAAGCATCACTTTCAGATGTTTTTGATGACTTACTTAACTTACTATGTGCTGGGACACCCCTGTACCTGGCAGAGTATAGAGCTGGCCCAGTCACGTGACAGGAGACAGCGAATGAGCGTGGTCAACGTGCAACACACACACAGCCAGCCGACAGCGACGCAGCCAGGCATATCCAGTGTTGTCCAATTGTTGACTTAAAACAGGCATTGTTTTTTTTTTTTTTAGTAATGTTTACTGAATATTTTTGTTTAAATGATTATCCTAAATTTAAATAATTTCCACACAGGGGAATTTACTGTTAGTTGAAAATTGCTTGAGTATTTAAAACAAGATAAGAAAGAGATACAATTTGGAGATTCTTCATCTTTGCATTACAGTTGTATTTTTTTCCAAGAAAATCTTGAATATATGATTGACTGTGATTTTGGTTTTAATCTGTAACATGATTTCTTACATTTCAAAAACATTAGCCTATTTCATATTTCATTAATTGCTAATTATATCACAAACTTTAAAAAATAACTGCAGCTTCTTGCAATTTGGATTTGACTGTTAATTGGAAAGCCCTAATATTTAATTATTATTATATATAATATATAGTTATTATTATATATAATATTTAATTTATTTTTCATATTTATGTTATTTATTTAAATTTTACTTTTATTATATATTGACCATAATAAATGTGGTATAAATGGTCTGTATTTGTCTTGTGATTTGTCTTAAATAATAACAATAGTAATAATATTTTTGACTGACAAAAAATTGCCAATAAGAAATTATTGGTATCGGTATCGGTATCGATGAAAATGCAAGAAAAAGTATCGTATCGTATCGAATCCTAAAAGTGTGGTATCGCCCATCCCTACTATATGAGTACCTATTTTCTATTGTTTACATTGAAAATAAAACAGCAAAGTCCATTTGGCTGTCATCTGTTTTATTATGAGACACAATTGTGTCAAAGTCATGATTTTTTTTGTTCATTCTTGAAATAAGAAATGATTACTTTGACAAAGTAGTTTTATACTTGTGAGTGTTGATGACACAGCTTTGCAACAGTTGATATTCTAGTTTCAAGCATGTTTTACTCAATATAGGTCATCAAATCTCAGCAACAAGCTGTAATATCTTACTGAGATCATTTAGGACCAAAACACTTAAAACAAGTAAAACACTCTAACATAAAATCTGCTTAGTGAGAAGAATTATCTTATCTGACAGAAAATAAGCAATATTATTTCATCTTACTTAGATGTCAGTTTTTGCAGTGTAGCGAGCGAAAGCGCGGCAACTGGCTGGAGAGCAGGACGCCGTGAATGGTCAGGAGGGCCCGCTGACATTCCGGAGGCGCTGACTCGCCAGTCGTGCTCCCCCGCAGCGCAAAACGAGATTTGAGGAAAGCTGCTGAAGCAAGCAGGGGAGACGACCATCAGACTAAGCCGCGTGCGCCGTAAACACCACGCAGGCTTCCTGCACCTCCTCCAAGGTCTACTTCTTTTCCAATTGTGGTGAATTGCGTCCTTTGATCAGCCTAAACATCGTGTTTACTTCTTACGCCAGCGCGTCACCTTGTAGGAGACCGGGGTGCGGGGGAAATGCATACCATTTATGAAGAGGCTCTTGTTTTTCAACAGGGTTTCAAAGACTGCAACCCTTTGGAGTCCTGAGTGGTTTTTACTGTGCTTGTGTCGGACTTTACGCTCACCTTAAAAACGTTTTATCTAGATTCCCGGGCGCGGCCACCGCTGCTGCTCACTGCTCCCCTCATCTCCCAGGGAGTGGAACAAGGGGATGGGTCAAATGCAGAAGACACATTTCACCACACCTCGTGTGTGCGTGACTATCATTGGTACTTTAACTTTAACTTTTAACTTATCTTTTGCACAGAATAGGGACAAGCGGTAGAAAATGGATGGATGGATGGATGGATGGACTACAGCAGTGGTCCCCAACCTTTTTGTAGCTGCGGACCGGTCAGCGCTTGAAAACACATACAGTCCGTAAGCACACATTATTGTATTTCTTCATGAAAAAAAATAAAATAAAATAAAATAAAAAAAATAAAAATAAAAATTAAAGACTGTATGTATTTTTTAAATTTTTATTTATTTTTAAATTTTTTATTATTATTATTTTTTCATAAAGAAATACAATAATGTGTGCTTACGGACTGTATCCCTGCAGACTGCATTGATCTATATTGATATATAATGTATATGTTGTGTTTTTTATGTTGATTTCATTAAAAAAAATACAAAAAAAATACAAACATTTTTTTTTTTTTTTTTTGTAATTTCTTGTGCGGTACCAATCGGTCCGCAGACCGGTAACGGGCCGCGGTCCGGTGGTTGGGGACCACTGGACTACAGTTTAAAAAAAAAAAAGTCTGACGTAATGCAACGAAAAAAAACTCATGTACAAATCGAGCAAAAACAAAAATAATATAGTTAGCGTATTTTCCGGACTATAGAGCGCTCCGGTATATAAGCCGCACCCACTAAATTCTAGAAGAAAACATTTTTTTCCCATAGATAAACCGCACTTGAGAATAAGCCGCAGATACACTATGTTGCCAAAAGTATTTGGCCACCCATCCAAATGATGAGAATCAGGTGTCCTAATCACAGGTGTATAAAATCAAGCACTTAGGCATGGAGACTGTTTCTACAAACATGTGTGAAAGAATGGGCCGCTCTCAGTGATTTCCAGCGTGGAACTTGTCGTAGGATGCCCACCCGTGCAACAAATCCAGTCGTGAAATTTCCCCGCTCCTAAACATTCAAAAAGTCAACTGTCGGCTTTATTATAAGAAAATGGAAGAGTTTGGGAACAACAGCAACTCAGCCACCAAGTGGTAGGCCACGTAAAGTGACAGGGAGGGGTCAGCGGATGCAACATGACTGTGCACAAGTGCACAAAGCAAGGTCCATAAAGACATGGATGACAAGAGTCTGGCGTGGATGAACTTGACTGGCCTGCACAGAGTCCTGACCTGAACACCAGATAGAACACCTTTGGGATGAATTAGAACGGAGGCCTTCTCGACCAACATGTGTGTAACCTCACTAATGCGCTTTTGGAAGAATAGTGGAAAAGTCCTATAAACATTCCGCAACCTTGTGGACAGCCTTCCCAGAAGAGTTGAAGCTGTAATAGCTGCAAAAGGTACATCATATGGAACCTTATGGCTTAGGAATGGGATGGCACTTCAAGTTCATATGTGAGTCAAGGCAGGTGGCCAAATACTTTTGGCAATATAGTGTATATACGTTGTGAAAGGAGTTATTTGCACAGAAAGATTTTCTAAATGTTTATTTACTTACCTTAATTGTTTCCAAACGGTGCCTTTTACAGGGCAGTAAAACGGCGGATCGAACAAAACAGAAGTCACCGTCACGGAGCAATCAGCTAAACAGACTCTATAAATCCATGGTGACGTTTAGGCAAATTTACGAAACCGAAACCAGCAAAGGGTGGCTATTTTGAAGAAACTAGAATATAAAACGATTTCAGTTATTTCACCTTTTTTTGTTAAGTACATAACTCCACATGTGTTAATTCTTAGTTTTGATGCCTTCAGTGACAATCTACAATGTAAATAGTCATGAAAATAAAGAAAACATTGAATGAGAAGGTGTGGCCAAACTTCATAAAACCTCAATGGAGGTGTTTGGATGTTTTTTAGGGGTTTTATGCAGAATATAGCAGCTTTCGTAGGCTCCATTGAAAGCAGAATTTTGATCGCATTTGTTTGATATTAAGAATGCATTAAAAAAAAAATACACCCATCGTCATGTCTTTCATAATGATTGTGAACAATAGGCAAAATTATTGTAAGATTACTTACATCCATTTGATTTCTAGTTTTTATTTTTCATACATTTGCAAAAATCTCTATAAAAAACGTTTCCACATTGTCATGATGGGGTATTGTGGGTGGAATTTTGAGGACAAAAATCCATTTATTCAATTATGGAATAAGGCTGAGGTATAACAAAATGTGGAAAAGTGAAGTGCTATACATTGTCCAGAACAACAGGTATTCCTGTTAGAATAATTATGTATAAATGATCGCACAACTCTTATGCTTAAAGGCCGTTGCTATAGTTATTATCAATTGTGCTGAAGTTGTACTTTTCTATCTGTGCAAAGGCACACAACTTGCAATCCAAGATTGCGAGTCGTCTCGTATCAGTGTTTGTGTCCAGACCCAAGGGCGAACATCGAGTGCCTTGACGCAGACAAAGCAGAGACAGTGTGATATCACAAGTGTCAGCACATTTCCATTTCATGAATAATCATATATTGTGTCTAACTGGGGCTGCTGAAATTACGCCCCCCCCCCCCCCCCCCCCCTCCTTCAGAAGCAGCCTCAGCGATGTAACCAGGGACCTCCCAAATAAATAGAGGAGCACGTGGGCTGTGCCTTGGAGCGTAGGTTGGAACAGAAACTAAGTGTGCAGCCCAATACGTCTCTCCGCATTGAGCCAAATTGAACTCTGTCTCTGCATGATTCCTTGCTTCTTGTCTGTTTAGTAGATGTCCTCAGTGTTTGAACCTGACACTTCCGAGTCACATACACTTGTAAAACTTTTAGTTTCCATGGAAATTTTTGTTTTTTTACTGGCTAATATGCAACAAAGAGCATACAAATGCTTCAACACAGTTGCAAGGAGGCGGCATCTCTGACGACTCGACGGAACGGTAATGAGTGTCAATACTGTGCCTTTTTGTGTTGTATTTGTCAAGGCCCCCATGAGGAGAGTGTGTGTGTGTGTGTGTGTGTGTGCACACACTCACAGGGTCTTGGCTCATCTGTATGATCAGCTGCTTGACAGCGTGCAGCGTGGGGTGGGCCCACGGAGAGGGGTCCTGCCAGTGGCGATTGAGGTCGAAGCCCATCAGTGAACATCTGAGCAGAAACACACACAACAGCATGGGTTTCCCATCTAATTAGTCCAAACGGGTGTGCTATTTTTCAACGATTTCACACACAGAAAAGTGGCTTGTCTAAAATCGAGACACGATAAATGAGACAGTTGTAACCTGCTTTTAATAAGCACGTGTGTGTGTGTGTGTTAGCTTTAATGCTAATGAGTTGTGTTTGTCTCCGACAGAGTGTCTCAGCTGTTTAGAGTGTTATGGACTCACCCTCGTCATGAAGCAAAAAAGCGAAATGCACAAGACGCAGCCCCAGAGCCAAAGACGATCGACCAAGCATTCGAAAAAGAAAAGAGCCGCCAAACAGAACTGAAATCCCACGCCACTAACGGCTGCAAAAAAAGTCGGTGGAGAAATATAAACCGCTACTTTATACAATGCTGCGGCTATTCAATGTATTTTTCACGAGCGTCAGATGCCGCCAACAAATTGATCAGACCAAAGAAATTGACAAACGGGTCTCGGTGGACTAATTGAATTGTTCATATTAAATCAAACACACTCACACAATCATTCAGTCAGCAGTTTAGAGCGTTATGGAGTCACTCTCGTCATGAAGAAAAAAAGGAGAAAATGCACAAGACGCAGCCCCCAAGCCAAAGAAGATCGACCAAGCATTCGAAAAAGAAAAAAGCCGCCAAACAGAACTGAAATCCTACGCCACTAACGGGCGCTAAAAAGTCGGAGGAGGAAGAGGAGGAGAAATATAAACCGCTACTTTATACAATGCTGCGGCTAATCAATGGATTTTTCACGAGCGTCACATGCCGCCAACAAATTGATGAGACCAATGAAATTGACAAACGGGTCTCGGTGGACTAATTGAATTGTTCACAATAAATCAAACACTCACACAATCATTCAGTTAGCTGTTTAGAGCGTTATGGACTCACCCTCGTCATGAAGAAAAAAGGAGAAAATGCACAAGACGCAGCCCCCAAGCCAAAGACGATCGGCCAAGCATTCGAACAATAAAAGAGCCGCCACACAGAACTGAAATCTTACGCCATTAACGGCCGCAAAAAAAGTCGGAGGAGAAATATAAACCGCTACTTTATACAATGCTGCGGCTAATCAATGGATTTTTCACGAGCGGCACATGCTGCCAACAATTTGATCAGGCCAATGAAATTGACAAACGTGTCACGGTGGACTAATTGAATTGTTCACATTAAATCAAACACACTCACACAATCATTCAGTTAGCTGTTTAGAGCATTATGGACTCACCCTCGTCATGAAGAAAAAAGGAGAAAATGCACAAGACGCAGCCCCTAAGCCAAAGACGATCGGCCAAGCATTTGAAAAATAAAAGAGCTGCCACACAGAACTGAAATCTTACGCCACTAACGGGCGCTAAAAAGTCGGAGGAGGAAGAGGAGGTGAAATATAAACCGCTACTTTATACAATGCTGCGGCTAATCAATGGATTTTTCACGAGCGTCACATGCCGCCAACAAATTGATGAGACCAATGAAATTGACAAACGGGTCTCGGTGGACTAATTGAATTGTTCACAATAAATCAAACACACTCACACAATCATTCAGTTAGCTGTTTAGAGCGTTATGGGCTCACCCTCGTCATGAAGAAAAAAGGAGAAAATGCACAAGACGCAGCCCCCAAGCCAAAGACGATCGGCCAAGCATTCGAACAATAAAAGAGCCGCCACACAGAACTGAAATCTTACGCCATTAACGGCCGCAAAAAAAGTCGGAGGAGAAATATAAACCGCTACTTTATACAATGCTGCGGCTAATCAATGGATTTTTCACGAGCTTCACATGCTGCCAACTAATTGATCAGGCCAATGAAATTGACAAACGTGTCACCGTGGACTAATTGAATTGTTCACATGAAATCAAACACACTCACACAATCATTCAGTCAGCAGTTTAGAGCGTTATGGACTCACTCTCGTCATGAAGAAAAAAGGAGCAAATGCACAAGACGCAGCCCCCAAGCCAAAGACGATCGGCCAAGCATTCGAAAAATAAAAGAGAAGCCGCACAGAACTAAAATCTTATGCCACTAACGGGCGCAAAAAAAGTCGGATGAGGAACAGGAGAAGAAATATAAACCGCTACTTTATACAATGCTGTGGCTAATTCAATGGATTTTTCACGAGTGGCACATGCTGCCAACAAAATTGACACACGTGTCACGGTGGACTAATAGAATTATTCACATTAAATCAAACACACTCACACAATTATTCAGTTAGCTGTTTAGAACGTTATGGACTCACCCTCGTCATGAAGAAAAAAATGAGAAAATGCACAAGACGCAGCCCCCAAGCCAAAGAATATCGACCAAGCATTCGAAAAAGAAAAGAGCCGCCACACAGAACTGAAATCTTACGCCAGTAACGGACGCTAAAAAGTCAGATGAGGAACAGGAGAAGAAATATAAACAGCTACTTTAAACAATGCTGTGGCCAATTTAGTGGATTTTTCACAAGCTTCACATGCCGCCAACAAATGTATCAGACCAATGAAATTGACAAACGGGTCATGGTGGACTAATGGAATTGGGTGCTCAGGGAGCAGGTCTATGACAGAGAAAATCAACAACACCCAAAATGAGCAAAAACTTGAAAATCAGTACGAATACAATCCTTCTGTAAACAGGCACTACCCCGCATGGGTTGGCTATTGCAACGCCGCTGATGGGATGTATTTATCGGTGCTCTCTGTTGCTTGCTTGTTGTCATCTTGTATCTTCTCTGTATCTTTGACATTTAGGGAAGCTGTTAGCCACACGGGAGTTAGCGATACCGCACAGCCAAATGAGCCGAGCAGCCAGCCGTGGACAAAATACTCATTCCAGGTTAACTGCCATCGATTCTTTGCACGCCGTGCATCCATCGCGGTCCACTCGGCAATCTGCGGAGGATGCCGTTCCACTGGTCGGCCGGGGCGCGTTAGCGAGGGGGGGCCCCGCGTGTGTGATCGGTGAGGTGTGGACTATCACTCGTCACCTTTTGTCAATATGCTTATCACCGCTCTCTTTGGAAGCGAGCTGGTGGGGAAAAGAAAAAAAGAAAAAAAAAGCCCCTGCGGCCGTCAGCGATCACAGACGACGACGGATCACCACTGCAAATGTTTATGGAAGCGGTGCGGCGCTGGGGCCACCAGGTGTCGCTCGCGAGCACGCCGGGAGGAGACCGCTGATGCTTATCACAGCGTGCATTAGTATTCCTGCGGCTGAGCACATTAAGTAAAAGGCAATTATGAAGAGGGTGAAGAGGAGCGAATAGACGCCCGCCGAGCTGCAGCGGTGGTGTTAAAAAGACGATGGACTGGCAAAGAGAATACTAGAATAGCCCCGCGGCCGCGTGGTATTTGAACAAATGCACTGCTGTGAGCTCCAAGAATTCATTAAGCATCCTAAAGGTGGAGTTAAGAGGATATTACATCAAGTAGCAGAAATAAAAGCAGATGTGTTTCATTTGCAGATGCATTGAAATGAGGAATTATGCCGTGCTTTGTGTACTCATGGTAACCATGGTGATGTCTCGGTGTGTACACCAGGTCCTCGCCCGCGTACAGGTTATGTTACTACGACGACATTGTAGTGCAAGTTGGAACTAACTAGAATATGTTCGGTTCGAATTGGATGGGAAATGTGGGATATGAAGAGGTTTGTGCATTGCCCATTCATTTGCAATTGGTTAAAAATTCCTGGTAATTCAGGAATTTTCCGAACCAGGAGTGTGTGATTGGTGGAAGGGTTTGAATCAGGAGAGAAATAAGGGCGTTGCAGGACTTTGAAAATGTCCATTCATATGATTGGGAATTTTCAGGACATTTTGAGAATTTCGGGAAAACCAGAAATTTTTAAAAATATATATATAATATATAAGAATGTTTTGATGGCGGAATGGGTTGAAAAATGTAGAAGGAGAAGCAGAAAAAAAGGGTGGAAACCGGACTTTGGAAAATTGGGCATTTTGAGGAATTTTTTGGAAAATGGCAGTTTGAATGTCAAGAAGTGTGTGGATGGTGGAACAGTTTGAATCGGGAGAGAAATGTGGGAGTTGCAGGACTTTGAAATGTCCATTCATTTGATTGGGAATTTCCAGGACATTTAAACATTTCGGGAAAACCAGAAATTTAAAAAAAAATATTGCTAATAATGCAGCTGAGATAGGCTCCAGCACTCCCGCGACCCCGAATGGGACAAGCTGTAGAAAATGGATGAATGGATATTGCTAATATCACAATTGTCCTAGATGATATGAAGGGGTTGGTGTTGGAAGTTTTTGAATCGGTCGAGAAAAGTTGACGTAGTAACACTTTGTAATTGAGAATTGGTATTTCGGAATTCCTGGAATTTCAGAAAAACACAGAATTTGTTTGAGGAAAAAGATAGTACCTTTGATGTCTCAACTGAGTGGAATGTTTTGATGGTAGAATGGTTGGAATCGGGAGAGAAATGTGGGAATTGTAGAACTTTGACAATGTCCATAAATCTAATTGGGAATTTCCAGGACATTTAAAAATTTTGGGAAAACCAGAAATTCAAAAAATATATATTTCTAATATCACAATTGTCCTAGATTATATGAAGAGGTTGGTGTTGGAATTTTTTGAATCGGTCGAGAAATGTTGACGTAGTAACACTTTTTAACTTAGAATTGGTATTTCGGAATTTCCTGGAATTTCGGGGAAACTGGGAATTTTTTTGAGAAGAAAAAAAAAAAAAGATAATATGTCCCAACTGAGTGGAATGTTTTGATGGTGGAATGGTTGGAATGGGTTGAAAAATGTAGAAGGAGAAGCAGAAAAAAGGTTGGAACAGGACTTTGGAAAATTGGGCATTTTGGGGAATTTTTAGGAAAATGGTAGTTTGAATGTCTAGGAGTGTGTGGATGGTGGAACAGTTTGAATCGGGAGAGAAATGTGGGAGTTGTAGGACTTTGAAAATGTCCATTCATTTGATTGGGAATTTCCGGGACATTTTAAAATTTCGGGAAAACCATAAATAAATAAAAAATATATTGCTAATATCACAATTGTCCTAAATGATATGAAGGAGTTGGTGTTGGAATTTTCTGTATCGGTCGAGAAATGTTGACGTAGTAAAACTTTGTAATTGAGAATTGGTATTTCGGAATTTCCTGGAATTTGGGGAAAACCGGGAATTTGTTCGAGAGAAAAAAAAGATAGTATTTTTGATGTCTCAACTGAGTGGAATGTTTTGATGGTGGAATGGTTGGAATGGGTTGAAAAATGTAGAAGGAGAAGCAGAAAGAAAAAAGGGTGAAAACAGGACAATGGAAACTTGGGCCTTTTTTGGTATTTTTTTGTTTTTTACTTGAAAATGGTAGTTTGAATGTCCAGGAGTGTGTGGATGGTGGAACCGTTTGAATCGGGAGAGAAATGTGGGAGTTGTAAATGTACCTTCCTTTGATTGGGAATTCCCAGCACATTTCAAAATTTCGGGAAAACCAGAAATAAATAAAAATATTGCTAATATCACAATTGCCCTAGATTATATGAATGGGTTGGTGTTAGAATTTTTTGAATTGATCGAGAAATGTAGACATAGTAACACTTCGCAATAGAGAATTGGTATCTCGGAATTCCTGGAATTTCAGGAAAACCTGGAATTCATTCGAGAAAAAAAAAGATAGTACCTTTGATGTCCCAACTGAGTGGAATGTTTTGATGGAGGAATGGTTGGAATGGGTTGAAAAATGTAGAAGGAGAAGCAGAAAAAAGGGTGGAAACAGGACTTTGGAAAATTGGGCATTCTGGGGAATTTTTTTAAAACTTGAAAATGGTAGTTTGAACTTCCAGGAGTGTGTGGATGGTAGAACGGTTTGAATCTGCTGAGAAATGTGGGAATTGTGCAAGTTTCAAAATTGGCCCATTCATTTTCAATGGGAAAAATGTCCAAGAAAACCTGAAATTCCTGGTAATTTGGAATATTTAGAAAGATCAAAATATGTTTGCTCCCGATTCCCGGCCAAGCCTAACAAACTTTCAAAGTTTGTTGGAAGTGGAAGCATAATAAATAGATGATTTTTACTGTAGACCCTTACATGTGAATGCTTTGGCAGTAAAGTCAGTCACACTGTACACACGCTTGACCTTCCTCCGTGAAGTTAACTACTTTTCTTTTGCTTTGTGTGCAGTATCAATAATGTATGAGGGTGCATTGTAACCAGCAAACATCGTAACGCCAGGACCGCCTGTGTGTTTACCTGTAGTTGCCCAGATAAACACCGTCAGGATTCAGCATGGGGACGATTTTGAAGATCACATAATCTCTTAGGATCTGAGCTACAGGATGCTGGCTCACCAGGAAGTCAATCAAACCTATTGAAACACACACGCACGCACAGACACACACACACAGAAACACACAGAGAGAGAGAATGAAATAAACTTGAAATGAAACGGAGAGACAGACTCGCCCGGCAGTTAATTGAGTTTGGTGAAACAAAAAGCAGGGGGTAGGACACCGAGGGGGCATCGTCAGAATGTTGAAGAGATGGGAGTCGAAATCAATACATACTGTATATAAAATATAAACATTTGTACATCGATACAAACAGTATGGAGCATACAGCGTTAAAAAAAGCAAAACACAAAAAAGACAGACCAAGTAGGATGCAATAAACCTACTCAAGGCAAAGGAAATATGTAAGTAATCAAGTAAATAAGTAAGTCTGTGAGTGAGTAAAAAAATACGTAAATGACAAAGTCAGTAAGTAAGTAAATAAGATAATAAATACAGTATGTTTAGATACGTTTAGAAAATAAAGTAGATCTCCGGCATGCACTGAGACACATCTTCAGGGATGTTGTATCCTGAGGTCATTGGGTGTTTCGGGGCTTGCAACATCAGACAACCTCGCCCGGGGTGATCAAGTCCCAGTAGCAATCCACGGATCTGCCCTTTTCAGCCACCTTGTGGCTTTCTCTGCAGCTTCATTAAATGGCCCTCTTCTTGGCCGCCCTCGTAACGCTCAAACGGCCAAGCACCTTACAGAGAGAGTAGACTGACCTGCAAAACTTCTACAGCCAAATTCTGCGGATTCATAGCCCCTGCCCCTGCACTCCTCCGCGAGTTACTGGTACTTGGCACGTATCTTTCTTTGGCTTCTTCAATCCGCTCATCACAGGGCACTGTAAAGTTCCAGTATGATCAGGTGTTTTGATCATGTCTGGCCGGAGAGATGTTGGTGCAATGTACTGGGGGAACCTCAGCTGTTTTCCCAGGTCAACGTGTAGCTTCCAATAAGGGGCTAAGTGGATGAGACCTGTTGTTGTCTGCCAGGCTCTTTGGGCAGCTTCTGAGGAGATGCTCTAAGAACCCCCTACCAGAGCATAGGGGACATTAAGGTGTCTAGCTCTTCCCCAACACAGGGAGATTTGTTGGGTTTGGGAGGGCATTGTAGACTGCCTGCACTAGGAACTGGATGCGGTGGAAGTCTGCTTGCACAATGTTTTACCAGGTGACTTTGCCCTGCATCGTGCTCTCTCACCTAGTCCATGCTCCTTGCTGTCGGAGTCCCACTGCCCTGACCACTCGCTTTTCCCCCAACCCTGATTGGACCTCTTCCAGGAGTAAATGGTGTCTCTCTTTGCCCTGGCCCTGGTTGACGTGGCTCATGGGAAAGTAGCCTAAGCCCGCTCTTCTTGTTGCCAAGACCCCACCAGTGACCTTTACCTTCGGCGTGATTCTGCCACTTCCACTACCTTTGTTGCCTTCCACTTCCTTCCCGTCCTCACTTCAATTAAGGCTGATGACATCTCGCAGTCCCTTGAATCTCTTTACTGTAGAGCTTCTCTTGTGCGTGCCACCTTCAATTCTTCAGTGAGCTCACTGAAGGGTAGCTGCAGGGTGGTACTTGTCCCATACAGGACAGCACTGTTGAGGCTGCAAGGAAGGCCTAGCCATTTCCAAAGAAAGATGCTGATCTCCCTTTCGAAGGATTCCACAGTTGTTAATGGAACGGCATACACAAGAAGCGGTCACTGGACTCTGGGCAAGATGGAGTGCTTGCAGATCCAGGCTTTGAATCTGCCAGGCAGGCTGGACTTGTCCACCTTGGTGAGCCACCCTTCAGTAGACATATGGATAACAGCAGAGTCTTTCAGGCTGAAATCAAAGATCTTCCCCAAGCTCTTGACCTGTTGCTCCGTGATGGATGGGATTGCCGTTCCTGAGATTGAAAACTGGAATTTATCAACTGCTTTTTTCTCTTCAGTACCATAAACCTTGACTTGGAAGGCTTGAAACACATCCTGGCCCATTTAATGAGTCTCTCCAATTCCTGCAAGATGCACCTGCTCCCTGGGACTGATGTTGTTGTGAGGGTAAGGTCATCCATGTAGGCTCTTTTAGGAGACTGTCGAACAACTGATCTGGATAGCGGCCCTCCGAATTCCTTCTCAGCAGCCTTCACCACCGTATTTATCGCAAGTGCAAAAGGATAACAGAGATGGTACAACCTGTTATTATTTTTGTCTCAATGCTAGTCTAAAGTTACTGACCCAGAAGTGACCAGGATCAAGTTGTTAAACTGGCTCGGAAGATGGTGGAGATGTAGCACACGCTCAATTAGTTGGTGTGGTATGGACCTGTGGGCCTTTCCCCAATAAGCTGTGTAACTACACTAGTGTGCTCTTTACGGCTGGGAGGTAAAGGTATCCCAACCTTCTGCACTGAAGTGTCAATGTAGTTGTTCTTAATGAAGGACTCGGTCAGTCTTCGGGAGATGATGCTGAAGAACACCTTCCTTTTCAAACTCAGTAGAGAGACTGTCCAAAACTGGTTGATGTTTTTCGAGTCCACCACCTTGAGAATCTAAACTCCCTGTGCACAAATCCACTACTTAGCAACTCTCCTCCTTTACTACATCACCTTCAAGGTCTTCCACAGGTGCTGGAGAACCTCTGGGCAGCTCTTGTAGACAAGGTAAGGTACACCACTAGGGCCCAGGTAAGTTGGTCAGCGGGCTGCCATGATGACCTCTTCAACCTCCTTCAGACCAGGCTCGGTCAGCTTGAACTCTGCTGTTGGTGTAGCGGGGCTGATGAGTGCTTTGTTGGGTTCTTGGTCGTATCCCCTCAATGGGTGGCACATGATGTTCTGGAGGAAGCGATTAACTCCCTCTCTTGGGCAGTCAAGCCGGTCACTGCGCTTATCCCCGAGCAGCTGTTTAGCAAACCAGTAGGGATTCGCAATAATGGCCGCAAGTTTCCTCACTCTCTCTCTTCCCCGCCTCCTGTGTCAGTCTGCTCTGCTGAGGGTTATCAGCTTCTTCCGCAGGATAATATGCAGCTCTGTTAATGGTCGTTTGTCCTCCTCAGCAGCTCTCTTCTACTGTTCCTTCAGGGTTCGAAGTTCCTGGAGCAGCTGGTGTATTTTAGTGGCCCTGCAGTTCATGGTATAGGGCATGGTCTCGATGTTAGCCTTCTTAATCCAGCCAAATCTTTCTGAGCTATAGTTGACAATGATGGTGCTCATTGCTTGGAGTCTGCTGTCAACATCTTCTTTGGCTATGGCTTGGATGATTTTGGACAAGTCCTTATCAGACTGCAGCCATTCACTCCGTCTGCTTGCTGGGCTACACTTAATCGGCTGCTGTGGAACTACTCTGCTGGGATTGGGAGACTCCGGTGTGTGGAGGGACTGGGATCTGTGGGGCACTTCCTGTCCGGGCTCTCCCTGCGTCTCACCAGGTCCAGGACCTGTGTGTTGCAATTCGCTCTCCCGCTCCAAACATTTCATTCTGGCCTGATGGTTTTTACAGTCCGTTTAAGGAGGTCAATAACCTTGGTTCCGTCTGTTTGGAGATCTCATCATCCAACCGTTCAGGATCTCCTGGGAGTAATTCACTATGTAAAAGTAAGTTGTTACGTTGGTACGTAAGTAAGAAAATAAGGAAGTAAGTTGGTAGGTAAGTGAGTGAGCGAGTTGGTTGGTTTGTACAGTAAGTAAATTACTAAGTATGCGAGTCAGTGTTATTAAACATGGAAGTCAGTAAGTAAGTTGGTATGTACTGTAAGTACCTAATTTGATAAGAAAATAAATTGGTAGGTAAGTGAGTGAGTGAGTGAGTGAGTGACCGAGTGAGTGAGTGAGTGAGTGAGTGAGTGGGTTTGCACAGTAAGTAAGCAAGCTAGTAAGCATGTAAGTAAATAAATAAGAAAGTCAGTCAGTAGGTAAATACGAAAGGGAGTGAGTGAGTGAGTGAGTGAGTGAGTGAGTGAGTGAGTGAGTGAGTGAGTGAGTGAATGGGGTTGTACAGTAAGTAAAAAAGTGAGTGAGTATGTTTGCACAGTAAGTAAGAAAATGAGTAAGCGAGTGAGTGAGTAAGTACAGTAAGTGAGTGAGTGAGTGAGTGAGTGGGTTTATACAGTAAGTGAGGGAGTGAGTGGGTTTGTACAGTTAAGAAAGTGAGTAAGTGAGAGAGTGTTGTGAGTGAGTGAGTGAGTGAGTGAGTGACCGAGTACAGTAAGTAAGCAAGCTAGTAAGCATGTAAGTAAATAAATAAATAAGAAAATAATTTTGTAGGTAAATAAGAAAGTGTGTGAGTGAGCGAGTGAGTGAATTTGTACAGTCAGTAAGTGAAGGACTCAGTGTGTTTGTACAGTAAGTAAGAAAGTGAGTGAGTGGGTGAATGGGTTTGTACAGTAAGTTAGCATGTAAGTAAATACATAAGAAAATAATTTGGTAGGTAAGAAAGAAAGTGTGAGTGAGTGAATTTGTACAGTCAGTAAGTGAGGGAGGGACTGAGTGGGTTTGTACAGCTAGTAAGAAAGTGAGTAAGTGGGTGGGTTTGTACAGTAAGTAAGAGAGTGAGTGAGTGGGATTGTACAGTAAGTGAGTGGGTTTGTACAGTAAGTAAGAAAGTGAGTGAGTGGGATTGTACAGTAAGTGAGTGGGTTTGTACAGTAAGTAAGAAAGTGAGTGAGTGAGTGAGTGGGATTGTACAGTAAGTGAGTGGGTTTGTACAGTAAGTAAGAAAGTGTGTTTGTACAGTGAGTGAGTGGGTTTGTATAGTTAGTAAGAAAGTGAGTGAGTAAGTGAGTGAGTGAGTGAGTGGGTTTGTACAGTAAGTGAGTGAGTGAGTGGGTTTGTATAGTTAGTAAGAAAGTGAGTGAGTAAGTGAGTGAGTGAGTGAGTGAGTGAGTGGGTTTGTACAGTAAGTGGGTGAGTGAGTGTGTTTGTATAGTTAGTAAGAAAGTGAGTGAGTGAGTGAGTACAGTAAGTAAGTAAGCAAGCTAGTAAGCATGCAAGTAAATAAATAAGAAAATAATTTGGTAGGTAAATAAAAAAGTGTGTGAGTGAGTGAGTGAATTTGTACAGTCAGTAAGTGAAGGACTGAGTGTGTTTGTACAGTAAGTAAGAAAGTGAGTGAGTGAGTGGGTGAGTGGGTTTGTACAGTAAGTAAGTAAGCAAGCTAGTAAGCATGTAAGTAAATAAATAAAATAATTTGGTAGGTAAGCAAGAAAGTGTGAGTGAGTGAATTTGTACAGTCAGTGAGTGCGTGAGTGGGTTCGTACAGTAAGTAAGAAAGTGAGTAAGAGAGTGAGTGGGTGAGTGTGTTCGTACAGTGAGTGAGTGAGTGGGTTTGTATAGTTAGTAAGAAAGTGAGTGAGTGAGTGGGTTTGTACAGTAAGTGAGTGAGTGAGTGGGTTTGTATAGTTAGTAAGAAAGTGAGTGAGTGAGTGAGTGAGTACAGTAAGTAAGTAAGCAAGCTAGTAAGCACGTAAGTAAATAAATAAGAAAATAATTTGGTAGGTAAATAAGAAAGTGGGTGAGTGAATTTGTACAGTCAGTAAGTGAAGGACTGAGTGGGTTTGTACAGTAAATAAGAAAGTGAGTGATTGAGTGGGTGAATGGGTTTGTACAGTAAGTAAGTAAGCAAGCTAGTAAGCATGTAAGTAAATAAATAAGAAAATAATTTGGTAGGTAAGCAAGAAAGTGTGAATGAGTGAATTTGTACAGTCAGTAAGTGAGGGACTGAGTGGGTTTGTACAGCTAGTAAGAAAGTGAGTGAGTGAGTTTGTACAGTAAGTGAGTGGGTTTGTACAGTAAGTAAGAAAGTGAGTGAGTGAGTGAGTGAGTGTGTTTGTACAGTGAGTGAGTGAGTGGGTTTGTATAGTTAGTAAGAAAGTGAGTGAGTAAGTTAATGAGTGAGTGAGTGAGTTTGTACAGTAAGTGAGTGAGTGAGTGAGTGAGTGAATGGGTTTGTATAGTTAGTAAGAAAGTGAGTGAGTGAGTACAGTAAGTAAGTAAGCAAGCTAGTAAGCATATAAGTGAATAAATTACAAAAATATTTTGGTAGGTAAATAAGAAAGTGTGTGAGTGAGTGAGTGAATTTGTACAGTCAGTAAGTGAAGGCCTGAGTGGGTTTGTACAGTAAGTAAGAAAGTGAGTGAGTGAGTGAGTGAGTGGGTGAATGGGTTTGTACAGTAAGTAAGTAAGCAAGCTAGTAAGCATGTAAGTAAATAAATAAGAAAATAATTTGGTAGGTAAGCAAGAAAGTGTGAATGAGTGAATTTGTACAGTCAGTAAGTGAGGGACTGAGTGGGTTTGTACCTTAAGTAAGAAAGTGAGTGAGTGAGTGAGTGAGTGAGTGAGTGAGTGGGTTTGTATAGTTAGTAAGAAAGTGTGTGAGTGAGTGAGTGAGTGAGTGAGTGAGTGAGTGAGTTAATGAGCGAATGAGTGAGTTTGTACAGTAAATAAGTAAGCAATATAATGAGCATGTAAGTAAATAAAAAGAAAAGTAAGTTGGTCGGTATATAAGAAAGTGAGTGAGTGAGTCAGTGGGTGAATGAGTGAGTGGTATGGTACAATATGTAAGTGGGTGAGACCCACAAGGAGCCAACCTGCCCACTCACCTCCGTCTATAAGTCGAGCGATGGTGAGCAAAAAGTCATAAAATTCTGCTTAACTTGTCTGTGAGATGGTTGAGGAGCACACGGAGAGAATTTCCCAGCGGTGCAAAGACGTGTTTCAACTTCTTTTATTAGTTGTGAGTAGACACTGAGCTCAGGAGCACTTCTCTGTGATGTGGTCACATGACATGCAGCAATATCATAGCGTGCACACAACACCCGCTTTTCATCTCAGAGGCGGCATATACTGTGCCACAAAAACAACACAAAAGTCGCAAATAATGCCAATAAAATTGTATTGAGAGGAAAAACAATCAAGAAAAAGTTGAACTTTTCAATATGAAGTCCATATTATATAAGTACTGTTTTTACAAGAATCTTGTGTAAATATGCAATTATTTAGGTCTGGCACATGTTACAGTTCTATTATTGATATCCAGATATTATAGCCTACTTCCAAAAAAACATATTTTCCAAAGAAAACTGTGTAAGCAGACTGCGTTTACTCGCTCACTGTCGGAAATGAAAATCTTTGTTTTTGAACATTTTTTATTTATTTTTATAAACTCAAAAAGTAATAATACATTTTATATTGATCAGCCACATTAACTCAGGCTGATCAATATAAAATGTATAATTACTTTTTGAGTTTATTTCATTTTATTTTTCAGTATCAAACAATGTGTATCATTTAAATGAAAAACACACTTTTTTTTTAACTTATTATTTTTTTTATTTGATTTTTTTTTACTTTTATTTTTTACTATTTATATTTTATTTCATTGTTTTTTAGATTTTAAAGTCCATCAAATTGCCTGGGAAAAAAAGTTTGTTTTTCATTTAAATTACACACTTTATTTGAACAATTTGATACGGAAAAATAAAATGAAATAAACTCAAAAATTAATGATACATTTTATATTGATCAGCCACATTAACTCAGGCTGATCAATATAACATGCATTATTATTTTTTGAGTTTATTTCATTTTATTTTTCAGTATCAAATTCCATCAAAAAGTCCATAAAATTGCCTGGAAAAAAAAGGTTGTTTTTTCATTTAAATTATACACATTGTTTGACCGACTTGAACAATTTGAACAATGTACAATTACTTTTTGAGTTTATTTCATTTTATTTTTCAGTATCAAATTGTTCAAGTCGGTCAAACAATGTGTATAATTTAAATGAAAAACAAACTTTTTTTAAATTATTATAATTTTTTTTTACTTTTATTTTTTAATATTTATATTTTATTTAATTGTTTTTTTAGATTTAAAAGTCCATCAAATTGCCTGGAAAAAAAAAGTTTGTTTTTCATTTAAATTATACACATTGTTTGACCGACTTGAACAATTTGAACAATGTAATATTACTTTTTGGTTTATTTCATTTGATTTTTCAGTATCAAATTGTTGAAGTCAGTCAAACAATGTGTATAATTTAAATGAAAAACAAACCTTTATTTTTTTCCTTTTTTTTTAATTAAAAAAAAAACAAAAAACTTTTATTTTTTACTATTTATATTTTATTTCATTATTTTTGGGATTTAAAAGTCCACCAAATTGCCTGGGAAAAAAAAGCTTATTTTTCATTTAAATTATACACATTGTTTGACCGACTTGAACAATTTGAACAATGTAATATTACTTTTTGGTTTATTTCATTTGATTTTTCAGTATCAAATTGTTCAAGTCAGTCAAACAATGTGTATAATTTAAATGAAAAACTAACTTTTATTTTTTCCTTTTTTTTTAATTAAAAAAAAATAATAAATATATTTTTTACTATTTATATTTTATTTCATAATTTTTGGGATTTAAAAGTCCATCAAATTGCCTGGGGAAAAAAAGCTTGTTTTTCCTTTAAATTATACACATTGTTTGACCGACTTGAACAATTTTAACAATGTATTATTACTTTTTGAGTTTATTTCATTTTATTTTTCAGTATGAAATTGTTCAAGTCGGTCAAACAATGTGTATAATTTAAATGAAAATCAAACTTATTTTTTTACTTTTATTTTGATTTTATTTTAATTCTTTTACTTTTATTTTTTACTATTTATATTTTATTTCATAAAATGTAAATAGTAAAAAATAAAATATATAATATAAAAAATGTCACTATATAAAGACTAACTTAAAAAAAAAAAAGGAATAAAACAATTTGATTATTTTTTCACATCAAAATTAGGAAGTCAGGATTAATGGCTACGATGAGCACGTTTTGTAGCGCACAGCCCTTCGAAGCAGAGTTTGAAGCATGATACTGTATGATACTGATAAAGCACGTTCCCCTGGGTCACCCCACACGGAACAATGCAGGGACATGTCACTGAATGAGAGTAGTAGTAGTAGTAGGAGTAGTTTTAGTAGTAGTACTACAAGTTTTACCTTGACAGACAAAAGAGGCAGGAGACTCTCCAGGGTGAACACGAGCTGTGAGGATCACGAGCTTCTTCTCTCTTTCTGGACTCAGCTGGTCTAAGGAGGAGAGAAAAAAAAGGTTTTAATTGGGGATAAAGTCAAAAGGAGAAAAAGTACATAGATATGTCAAGATACGACTACAGTACTATACATATATACATACATATACACACACACATATACTGTGTATATATATATATTATGTATACACATAATCCAAAGAGGTTCATTAGGTCTTCAAAAAATGAAGCATCGTTGGATCAGAGACGCCATCGAGATCCGGAAGCGCGCCGCCCAGACTGTGAACCGGGACGAGGGGGCGTACCAACTGTCCCACACCTGGGACACAGTCCCGAAGAAGTCGGACTGCAGATGGCGCTGTCAGCCTGCTACTACAAGCAGGAAGACAGCTCCGAAAACTGTTGAAATCAGCTGACCAAACACGTCACAGCAATATCACATGACAACCTCTGAGGAAGGCAACAGTTGTGGCCCTAACTGTCAGGTACGGAAATACACACAGGTCTGCCTGTAAGAACAACAAAATTGCATATATACACTAATATATATGTATATATATATATATATATATATATATATATATATATATATATATATACATATATATATATATACATACATACTGTATAAACTCATATGTATACATATATACATACACACATACTGTATACATACACATACACATTTGTATATACATATACACATTTGTGTGTGTGTGTGTATACACACATTTTTTACACATTCATACAGTATATATACACATATGTATACATATATACTTACACACATACTGTGTATATATACACACATATACACTTATGTATACACGCACACACAGTATATTATATACATACTGTAAATATATATATACACATATATATATATATATACTCACATATGCATATATATATATATATATATATATATATATATATACACACACACACGTATATATACACAGTATATACATAGTATATACACACACATACTATATACAGTACACGTAGGTATATATATATACACACAAAAACACATACTGTATATATATATATATATGTATATATATACACACACATATGTATACATACATGCATAAACACATACTGTATATACAGCATATCCACACATACACACTTATGTATATTATATATACACACACACAGACGCACACACATATACTGTGTATATATACACACATACTGTATATACAAACGTATATATATATATATATATATATATATATATATATATATATATATATATATATACATACACACACACATGTATATATATTAGGGGTGTGGGAAAAAAATCGATTCAAATTCGAATCGCGATTCTCACATTGTGCGATTCAGGATCACTTCTCATTTAAAAAAAAATCTATTTAAAAAAAAAAAAGTATTTATTTACTTTTTATTTTCATTTTTTTGTATTTTTATTTTTTTAAATTAATCAATCGAACAAAAAAATACACAGCAATACCATAACAATGCAATCCAATTCCAAAACCAAACCCGACCCAGCAATAAATGTCTAATGATAATGTCAATGAGGGATTTTTAATCACTGCTATGTTGAAATTGTAACTAATATTGATACTGTTGTTGATAATATTCATTTTTGTTTCACTACTTCTGGATTGTTCTGTGTCGTGTTTGTGTCTCCTCTCAATTGCTCTGTTTATTGCAGTTCTGAGTGTTGGTGGGTCGGGTTTTGTTTTTGGAATTGGATTGCATTGCTATGGTATTGCTGTGTATTGTTTTGTTGGATTGATTAAAAAAAAAAAAAAAAATAATAATTATAAATAAAAAAAAAAAAAAAATCGATTTAAAAAAAATGAGAATCGATTCTGTATTGCACAACGTGAGAATCGCGATTCGAACTGATTTTTTCCCACACCCCTAATATATATATATATATATATATATATATATATATATATATATATATATATATATATATATATATATATATATATATATATATATATATATATATATATATATATATATATATATATATATATATATATATATATATATATATAGTATTATTCTCTGCTATAATGTCTGATACTTGAGTACCAGAGACTCAGGTATCCAGTGGTAGTCTAGAAGTTTTTGAGACTTCATTCTGTCACGAGGTGTTGGTGGCGAACCCCAAGATGCAGAGAAGGCAGGCTTGGTGCAGGAAAACATGATTTAATGTCCACAGTAAAGAAAAAACACAAACCAGGAACTAGGAATGGCCCAACTGAAAACAGGAACCAGCAAACAGAAAAACTGGAAACAGCTAACGGCTAAAAAGATCTAGCTAACAGGAAAACATGATACCAAAGAGCTAGGAGACAGCAAACTGTAAATAGCTAGAAGGAACAGCTTACCGCTATGACGACAAGGACAGAGACAGGTAGTTATGACGACGACAACACTCCAGCACAGACTGGATGGCGAGGCAGCTTTGAATAGCAGCTGGCTGATTGACACCAGGTGTGGCCAGGTGCCAATCAGCCACAGCTGAGGGCAAACAGCGCTCAGGGAGACAAGCAGGAAACAACCAAAATAAAAGCGCTGACAGGAAATAAAGGCAAAACTAAAACATAACCAAACTGTCAGGGACAAGCCTGACACATTCTAGACTAGACATTCATGAATCAAACATGGAAAGAGAATACTTGAGAAAAAGATGAAATATAAATGATAAGTATATATCGACAGGGGTCACAATTAGTCAGCAACAGGCGTGACCTTCTTCAGTCTGCTTTGACCGACTGGACACGTCCGCCCTCTTTTGACATTTTGTCAAAGATTTTTTATTTCATGTGCATTACTTTGATTGTAAATTAAAAGAAAACGTGTGGGCGGACCATTAATATATTCTAAATGTGCCATAAATGTTTCTCTTAGCCAGGGGTGTCCAAAGTGTGGCCCGGGGGCCATTTGTGGCCCGCAGCTAATTGTTTACCGGCCCGCCACACATTCTGGAAATGCTATTGCAAAAATAAAAAATAAACATTACAAAAAGTGGAATGAGGTGAAATCTAACTAGAAAAAGTTGCAATGTTGACACAAAGCTGCCATGCAGGCTGCTTTTTTTCTTTTGTCTATCTTTATTTGTCTTTTTTTGCCATTGCTTAAAAAAAAAAAAAAATCAACGTTATTATGAATCATTGACCTATTCAAGGCTCCAATTATTTCAAATATTTCACTTTAAAATGTTTTATGTGGAAAATATTGCATATCCAGCGGTGTCCAAACTTTTTCCACTGAGGGCCGCACACGGAAAAATTAAAGCCTGCGGGGGCCATTTTGATAGTTTTCATTTTCAAATAATAACTAAATATATGGATTTTGTTTTTTTTTTACCTTTAGGGCTCCCGGGGACCATAAAGGGTCTAAGTCATTAAAATGTTAAAAACAAGTCAAATTATTATTTTTTTATTATTATTTAATGCTTACAGTAAATCTGTACAACTTTAGGTTGATATAAAATTTAAAAAAAACAAAAAGGTTTTATGCCTTTTCTGTCAATACAACTTTGTTTTTTATAATAAAACTGAAATATGCAGTACTTCCCCCACTGCCCAAAACATTCAGAAAACAATGTTTGATGTGAAGTAATAAGGGCCTTAAAAAGATCAATAATGCAAGACGCCATTGATATTAATTCATTGTTATTTTTGAGTAATCACAGTGAAAAGATAAATAAAATCCCATTAAATATATTTGGGATCCAAAAGGTGCCCCACTCAAAGTGATACATTTGTTTATTTATTTTTTTTACTTTCAACACTTAAGTTACGAGATGAACTTCAGATATATCTGTCAATTTTACGTTTGAACTATTATTTTGTTTGTTTTATGCTCTTTTGTCAAAGAAAATGTTGATATTTTTGTATGGCAACCACACAATATATGCAATATTTTCCACATAAAACATTTTAAAGTGAAATATTTGAAATAATTTGAGCCTTGAATAGGTCAATACATTATAACATTGATTTTTTTTTATTTATTTTTTTAAAGCAATGGCAAAAAAAGACAAAAAGATAGACAAAAGAAAAAAAGCAGCCTGTATGGCAGCTTTGTGTCAACATTGCAACTTTTTCTAGTTACATTTCACGTCATTCCACTTTTTGTAATGTTTATTTTTTATTTTTGCAATAGTATTTCCAGAATGTGTGGCGGGCCGGTAAACAATTAGCTGCGGACACCCCTGACTTAGACCCTTTATGGTCCCCGGGAGCCCTAAAGGTAAAAAAAACCCAAAATCCATATATTTTGTTATGATTTGAAAATGAAAACTATCAAAATGGCCCCCGCAGGCTTTCATTTTTCCATGTGCGGCCCTCAGTGGAAAAAGTTTGGACACCCCTGCTCTTAGCACTTTTATGACTTTTGGTCCCAAGCGAGATCATCAGGTTTACCTCAAGAAATGATCTACTTTCACTTGTTTTGTTCACTGTTTTACTGTTTGTTTATTTCGCTAAATGATCCAAAAGTCAACCCCCCCAGCACGCTCGCCTACTTCCGAGTATCTCTAAATGTGTAATGAAGACATGTGGATCCCCTTTTAAGTATAGGGATGGGTACCTTTGCTAAATTCCAGAGATGTCCGATAAATGCTTTAAAAATGTAATATCGGAAATTATCTGTATCGTTTTTTTTTATTATCAGTATTGTTTTTTTTTAAATTAAATCCACATAAAAAACACAAGATACACTTACAATTAGTGCACCAACCCAAAAAACCTCCCTCCCCTATTCACACTCATTCACACAAAAGGGTTGTTTTTTTCTGTTATTAATATTCTGGTTCCTACATTATATATCAATATATATCAATACAGTCTGCAAGGAATACAGTCCGTAAGCACACATGATTGTGCATGCTGCTGGTCCACTAATAATACTAACCTTTAACAGTTAATTTGAGTCATTTTCATTAATTACTAGTTTCTATGTAACTGTTTTTATATTGTTTTACTTTCTTTTTTATTCAAGAAAATGTTTTTAATTTACTTATCTTATTTTATGTTATTAATTTTTAAAAAAAGGACCTTATCTTCACCATACCTGTTTGTCCAAATTAGGCATAATAATGTGTTAATTCCACGACTGTATATATCGGTATCGGTTGATATCGGTATCGGTAATTAAAGAGTTGGACAATATCGGAATATTGGCAAAAAGCCATTATCGGACATCCCTACTAAATTCGGTAAGGCCTGAATTCCGTCGATACCACAGGCTACCGATTCACGTAAAATAAAACTGCCATATTTCGATGCCTTTGTTGGACGTGATGTTGCGTCGGCTCAAGCACTTGGCAAGAAAACAAGCATTCAGAGAGGACTCAACTGGACTGCCTCTAGGTATGTGGTATAATTGTCCATACCAACAAAGCAAGAATGCCTGATAGAGAGCGCTCAAAAGTAAGTAACAGTGAGACTCTACTTTTCAAAATGTGCTAGCTTGTTGCTAATTTACATTGGACATGCCATATATATATGCTACTGTGATGTTTCCCCCTTGTGGGTCCAGCGTGTGTCTCACTCTCGCTCCAAATCCAACCACGTGTCTCGGTCCGGCTGCTGCTAATAAGGGCGACAGGTGATTAGATAACCAGCCCCAGCTGGGCAATCCACTCACCTGCCGGTGGCTTCGAGGCCGATCCTTACACACCCCGCTACACGGCAGGCCCGCAGACCACGCCCCCCCTCCACAGCTACCAATTAGCAATAGCGATTTTACATGCAGATTCCAACACAAATTTAGCATTAAAAACTATAACTAGAACTATGGATGGGCATTTTTCCTATCACTGACCAAATCCCAACGGTCCTACCGGGCCCCGATTTATGTAAAATCCAACGGTGCCATTTTGCGGTACCTAAGTTGCACGTGACGTCACGCCCGTTTGCACTTTGGCACTTGCCGATCACTCCAGCAGCACTAAGAGCGGACTCACCCAAACTGCCTCTAGGTCATGTTGCACTTTTTAAGTTAAGTTAAGTAAGGCTCCACTTTTCCCCCCAAAAAATGCTCAATATACATTGGCTTTGTTATTGACATGCTACTGATTAGCATTAGCGATTTAACATGGCGATTGCAACACCTCCAAATGTGTTAATTGAAACTACAATGAAGGTGCACGTTACAATCAGACAGCAAGTGCGTAATGACTACAATGCTTACAGTGTTAACACTTTTTTGGGCGCATAAAAAAACAAAACTGTTAGAATAATTGTATCTTAGTTATCACAAAAAACTTTGTGTTACATTGAGTCCCCGGCAAGAAGACAAAAACATGTCTTTGAACCTACCAAGAAGAAGGCTTGTAAAACTCCACTGTGTAGGGGGGGAAGCAACATGAAGGTGTTCTGTTGCTTTCATGTATTGTAATCAACAGAAAGATATTGTCTTGACCCAAGAACTACAAAAGCAAATAGGAAGCAGGACCAGACTCCTTTCCAGGCACCGCTTTTTTGAACTCTTTTACGAACCTCTTTTTGAACTCTTTTACGACCTATTTTTTAAACTCTTTTTCGACCTCTTTTTTTTAACTCTTTTACTAACCTCTTTTTGAAGTCTTTTACGACCTCTTTTTTGAACCGACCGTTTCTTTTGAACAGGCATCAAAGGCGATGGCTGTTTACGACCCCCGTCCCTTTGGAAGCAGCTGTTGCCATGTGGTCAGGGAAGGTCCAAATAAAAGCTCTTTTGGCAGAGCGTGATGACACTGTGCAAGGGTACAGGTGTACACGTTTCTCCTCACTGAGCCAAAATGAATTCTGTCTCTGTTTGATTCTTTGCTTCTTGTCCTGTTTAATAGATGTCATCAGTGTTTGAACCTGACAAAAACAACCCAATAAACTACACGCTACTGCCATCTAACGACTCGGACTTGCAAATTCAATTGCGACTTATATTTAAGCTATGACAAAAAAAAAGGATAAAACAACTGGACAGTTTTATTATCAGCTCATTTTGAAATGCTGCAATACATTTTTTTTAAATTACATTAATTAATATATATTAACACACACAAATGTACTTAAAAGTAGTATCGATTCACGTTGATTCACCTTACAATCAAACAGCTGGCATGTAATAAGTACAGTACTTACAGTGTAAACACTTTGTAGGACTCAACACAGCACGTTCAACTTAATGGCAAAGACTACTTTCTGACTACGGCAACATCCTCGGAAAGTCTACAATATAATACTTGCAAATGATACTCAGAAGTGTAAGACAAGAATATATAAAAACTGGACAGCACAGAAATCATAATAAATAAAAAATAGCTTGTATTATTAAACAATTAACATTTATTAAGATTAAGATTAAAGTACCAATGATTGTAAAGCACGAATACAAACACAAGTTCCGTAAACTGGTACCATTGAGTACCGTATCGGTTCAAATGTGAAAGTTACTCATCCCTACTCATTAGTAATTAATGGCTGTGGTAATTTTTGCACAAAATAATGAAAAGGACTCCAAGTAAGAGTGGGAATAATCCATAAAGTGACAGAAATTGCAGTAAAGAGCAGAATGGAAGTGACGGAACAAAGCAAACGGGCGTGGCTCGAAAGCTAGGGAGAGGAAGGGGGAATCGAACCCGAGTCCATTCCATTATGAATGGTTTAATGTGAACATAAGTCGATCACAACAATGACATTTGTCACAAAATGATCAAGTAAACATGTCACTACTACAACAATTCAGAATGTTCAAATGTTGCAGATTTTACAAAGGGGGGGGGGGGGGTGTTTATGGTTTGTTTATTGTTGTTTCACGAGCAGACGGATCATCCTTCATGTTTCAGATCGTTATCACGTTGAATAATTGGATACGTGCAGCGGGAATTAGCATCTGGCAAACATTTTTTTTTTTTTTTTTTTGACTTGAACGATGTTAACGATAACTTGATGGTAATTGCGGAATCATTTCCTGTAGATGAACGGATCGGTAAGATAAGCGTGTCAGTATTTGAATAATGTCATCATTACAAATATAATAAAAGCATTTTTTTTTTTAAACCGGTCCCATACAGCCATGTGAGCCAATGATATCGTAGTTCTACTTGCCTGTATCTGCTCTACATATTTACTTTACGAAGGAGACGAATGGGATAACACAGACTATTAAAAAAATGTTTACATTTTCTTATTATTATGCTTTAATTGTAAAAAAATAATAACATTCAACATTACCTTTAACTTTTGATGAAGACTTTTGTTTATTTATTTATCAATTTTTTAAAATAATTTATTAATCAATCAAACAAAACAATACACAACAATACCATAATAATGCAATCCAATTCCAAAACCAAACCCGACCCAGCAACATATTTTTGATATTTTTGGTGTTTGGTGCAAGTAGACCGGATTGTGTGGGGATGGGAAGAATATTTTATTTTTTTTAAAAACACACCGCTATAATAATAATAATAATTAAAGCTGCAAGCAGCGTTAGTTGGGCCCGCATATTTGGCTGTTGCTAGTCCTAAGTGTCCCAATACTTTTGTCCAGTGGTAGTCCTGAGTGTCCCAATACTTTTGTCTAGTGTTAGTCCTAAGTGTCCCAATACTTTTGTCCAGAGTTAGTCCTAAGTGTCCCAATACTTTTGTCTAGTGTTAGTCCTAAGTGTCCCAATACTTTTGTCCAGTGGTAGTCCTAAGTGTCCCAATACTTTTGTCTAGTGTTACTTCTTAGTGTCCCAATACTTTTGTCCAGTGTTAGTTCTTAGTGTCCCAATACTTTTGTCCAGAGTTAGTCCTTAGTGTTCCAATACTTGTGTCCAATGGTAGTCCTAAGTGTCCCAATACTTTTGTCCAGAGTTAGTCCTTAGTGTCCCAATACTTTTGTCCAGTGTTAGTCCTAAGTGTCCCAATACTTTTGTCCAGTGGTAGTCCTAAGTGTCCCAATACTTTTGTCTAGTGTTACTTCTTAGTGTCCCAATACTTTTGTCCAGTGTTAGTTCTTAGTGTCCCAATACTTTTGTCCAGAGTTAGTCCTTAGTGTCCCAATACTTGTGTCCAATGGTAGTCCTAAGTGTCCCAATACTTTTGTCCAGAGTTAGTCCTTAGTGTCCCAATACTTTTGTCCAGTGTTAGTCCTAAGTGTCCCAATACTTTTGTCCAGTGGTAGTCCTAAGTGTCCCAATACTTTTGTCTAGTGTTACTTCTTAGTGTCCCAATACTTTTATCCAGTGTTAGTCCTTAGTGTCCCAATACTTTTGTCCAGTGGTAGTCCTAAGTGTCCCAATACTTTTGTCCAGTGGTAGTCCTAAGTGTCCCAATACTTTTGTCCAGAGTTAGTCCTTAGTGTCCCAATACTTTTGTCCAGTGTTAGTCCTAAGTGTCCCAATACTTTTGTCCAGTGGTAGTCCTAAGTGTCCCAATACTTTTGTCTAGTGTTACTTCTTAGTGTCCCAATACTTTTATCCAGTGTTAGTCCTTAGTGTCCCAATACTTTTGTCCAGTGGTAGTCCTAAGTGTCCCAATACTTTTGTCCAGTGGTAGTCCTAAGTGTCCCAATACTTTTGTCTAGTGTTACTTCTTAGTGTCCCAATACTTTTATCCAGTGTTAGTTCTTAGCGTCCCAATACTTTTGTCCAGAGTTAGTCCTTAGTGTCCCAATACTTTTGTCCAGTGTTAGTTCTTAGTGTCCCAATACTTTTGTCTAGTGTTACTTCTTAGTGTCCCAATACTTTTGTCCAGTGTTAGTTCTTAGTGTCCCAATACTTTTGTCCAGAGTTAGTCCTTAGTGTCCTAATACTTTTGTCCAGTGGTAGTCCTAAATGTCCCAATACTTTTGTCCAGTGTTAGTTCTTAGTGTCCCAATACTTTTGTCCAGAGTTAGTCCTTAGTGTCCCAATACTTTTGTCCAGTGGTAGTCCTAAATGTCCCAATACTTTTGTCCAGTGGTAGTCCTAAATGTCCCAATACTTTTGTCCAGTGGTAGTCCTAAATGTCCCAATACTTTTGTCCAGTGGTAGTCCTAAATGTCCCAATACAATTTGTAACGCACTTTACATTTCTTAAAATCTCAAAGTGCTACAAAGTATTAAAAAAAAAAAATAGAAAGTTAGAATATATAATAAAAAATAAAAAAATAGAAATAAAAACATGAAAAGCACTAGATAAATACTAGATAAAATAGAAACATAGATACAAATAAATAAAAAACAAAAAAAAACACAACTCTATAATAATAACAATAATAATAATAATAATGAATTACATTTGTAACGCACTTTACATTTCTTAAAATCTCAAAATGCTACAAAGTATAACAAAAAATAAACAATAGAAAGTTAGAATATACAATAAAAAATAAAAAAATAGAAATAAAAACATGAAAAACACTAGATAAACACTAGATAAACCAGAAACATAGATACAAATAAATAAAAAACAAAAAAAAAACAACGCTATAATAATAAAAATAATAATAATAATGAATTACATTTGTAACGCACTTTACATTTGTTAAAATCTCAAAGTGCTACAAAGTATATAAAAAAATAAAAATAGAAAGTTAGAATATATAATAAAACATTAAAAAATAGAAATAAAAACATAAAAAACACTAGATAAACACTAGATAAAACAGAAACATAGATACAAATAAATAAAAAACAAAAAAAACACAACGCTATAATAATAACAATAATAATAATAATGAATTACATTTGTAATACACTTTACATTTGTTAAAATCTCAAAGTGCTACAAAGTATATAAAAAAATTAAAAATAAAAAGTTAGAATATATAATAAAAAATAAAAAAATAGAAAGAAAAACATAAAAAACACAAGATAAACACTAGATAAAACAGAAAAGTAGATACAGAAATAGAAATAAAAGCATGAAAGCACTGGATAAAACAGATAGGCAAGCAGTGTATTTAAAAACAAGACGGCACTCAACAACAACACATCATTCGCAGACTATAGTCACTGCTTTGCAAACAATATTTTTAACCCCAATAGTTTAAATGAATCTCCCACGGCACACCAGACTGTATTTCACGCCGCGGCACAGTGGTTGAAAAACACTGCCATAGAGGAGCCTCCACTGCCAGATGCACCTTAACGTCATGCCCAGGACACATTTTGTAGAATACCAAACATTGAAAGCCATAAATCCGCAGAGCTCAAAGCGTTGGAAAAAAAGTAGTGGCTATCAGTCGGGAAAATATGGTGATATCTAAAGATATTAATCATAACAATTCATTTCATTTTTACAATTGACCAAATAAAAACCGCTTAAAAACCGGAGTCCGCCTCTGTTACGCCTATGAAGAAGGCGGCACGTTCCCCGCTCGACTTTGTCCGTGTCGGCGCTCGTTTACGACACAGACAAATGGCGTCTTTTAAAAAGTGTGAGAATCGCAAAAAAAAGTGTTTTCCCTTCTAATGGTCCACTAATTGATGGCGGGTGGGTGCGCGTCTCATCGCTACACACAAACTTAATATCATATTGATTCTTCCGCCCCGTTCTGCTGAGCGGAGAGAATGCTAATTAGCTAAAGGCTAAGCGCTTGTCCCTCTCCTTAATTGCAATTTAACATCAGAGCGGCGAGCGTCGTGCGAGTCCAGCTTGTAAACAAACAACACACAAAAATGCTCCATTTAAGTACTTTCTCCCACATTTTATTGCACTTTGCTCGCTTTGCCCTTCACTGAGACAAATGGCTGCGCTGTCGGGGAGTGGGGGGGGGGGGGATGGGGGGACGGGGGGCCCTTTCCGCCGTAAATGTGAGCGCTCTCGGGTCGGCGCCTGTGAAATTCCACCGCGCACAAATTTCACGTCGGCCTCGACCGAGCGGCTGCGATAGGCACCAAAAAGAAGAGAACCCGCAAAGCTGGTGTGAGGCTGTGGAGGGCGGGAATCAAACCCGCGCTTGCCTTTAGTCCAGTAACCTTGATGCTTCATCAGCAGCATCTCTGCCAGCAGCCAAGTGGGACTTACCACTGCTGATGCCACATCACTCTGTGTGTGTGTGTGTGTGTGTGTGTGTGTGTGTGTTTGTGTGTTCTTGTATTTCCACCCTTCTTGAGACATCAACAAAGAAAAGTAGCTTCCATATGAGGAGCGGTGAACAAGTTAGGACATAAATCATGGTTGTCTCATTTGCACCCCCTGGTGGTGAAATCTATCAAAATGTGCTCCCCCTCTGGTCAACGTATGAAATGACAAGTGTGTGTAAAAAAATTTGAAGCGCTCCCCCTCTGGCCAACATGTGAAATAACAAGTGTGTGTAAGAAATTGAAATGCGCCCACTTTGGCGAAAATTAATTTAAAAATAATTTTAAAAAAATGTATATAGGGACATACTGTAAAAACTTAAAGTAAATAAAAAAACTTAAAATTCAAATAAAAATAAAAATGTACTGAAAGCAGTCTTTTTCTCACAATGTGTCGACTTTTTTCTTATAAAATTGGGAACAATTTCTCATATTCTTTCTGCTTCTGTAATACTGCAATATTGTCTCGTAAAATTATTTTAAAAAATGTATACTTTTTAATGCAAAATGCTGACATTTGTCATCTAAAATTCAGACTTTTATCACAATATTGCCAATTTTTTTGGTTAAAATAGTGACATGTTTTGAGTAAAATTATGACTTTTGTCATAGATTTGCCAAGTAAAATGGCGATGATTATTATAATTTTGCCAACATTTTTAAGTTTTCTCATAAAATGGTGACTTTTGTCGGGTAAAATTACGACTCTTTTCATAAAGTTGCCAAAAGTTTAAGCCTTTCTCGTAAAATTGCGACTGTTATTGAGTAAAATTCCAACTTTTATCATAATGTTGCACAAATGTTCAGTTTTTCTTGTAAAATGTTGACTTGCGTTGAGTAAAATGACGACTTTTATTATAATACTGCCAAAATTCTAAGTTTTCCTTGTGAAATTGTGACCTTTTTCTTTTGAAATTCCAACTCATTTTTCACAACAAGCTTTTTTATATTTGCATAGTATGTATATATTATTATTATTGTAAATACACATCTGTATATACCTAGAAAGGCTGGTCCTAAAGAGGGAGGCATTTTTCGGAGGTCTCAAGAAGGTAACAAATACAACAATGTGTGTGTGTGTGTTCTTGTATTTCTACCCTTCTTGAGACATCAACAAAGAAAAGTAGCTTCCATAAGAGGAGCGGTGAACAAGTTAGGACATAAATCATGGTTGTCTCATTTGCACCCCCTGGTGGTGAAATCTATCAAAATGAGTGTGGTCCCAAAAAAGGAGGGATTTTTCAATTTGACTGTGTGTCGCTTTTAAAAGTGCTCCCCCTCTGGCCAACATGTGAAATGACAAGTGTGTGTAAAAATTTTTGAAGCGCTCCCCCTCTGGCCAACATATGAAATAACAAGTGTGTGTAAGAATTTGAAATGCGCCCCCTTTGGCGAAAATTAATTTAAAATAAATAAATAAATATGTATATAGGGACATACTGTAATAACTTGAAGTAAATAAAAAAACTAAAAATTCAAACAAAAATAAAAATGTACTGAAAGCAGTCTTTTTCTCACAACGTGTCGACTTTTTTCTTATAAAATTGGGAACAATTTCTCATATTCTTTCTGCTTCTGTAATATTGCAATATTGTCTCGTAAAATTATTTTTAAAAAATGTATACTTTTTAATGCAAAATGGTGACATTTGTCATAAAAAATTCAGACTTTTATCACAATATTGCCAATTTTTTGGGTTAAAATAGTGACATGTTTTGAGTAAAATGATGACTTTTTGTCATCATTTTGCCAAGTAAAATTCCGATTTTATTATTATAATATTGCCCAAAGTTTTCTCACAAAATTGTGACTTTTGTCGAGTAAAATTACGACTGTTTTCATTAAGTTGCCAACATTTTTTAAGCTTTTCTTGTAAAATTGCGACCGTTATTGAGTCAAATTCCAACTTTTATCATAACATTGCACACATGTTCAGTTTTTCTTGTAAAATTTCGACTCGCGTTGAGTAAAATGACGACTTTTATTATAATACTGCCAAAATTCAAAGTTTTCCTTGTGAAATTCTGACCTTTTCCTTGTGAAATCCCAACTCATTTTTCACAACCAGCTTTTTTATATTTGTATAGTATGTATATATTATTAATGTAGTAAATACAACTCTTTATATATGTAGAAAGGATGGTCCTAAAGAGGGAGGCATTTTTCGGAGGTCTCAAGAAGGTAACAAATACAACAATGTGTGTGTGTGAGCGTGGTATTGTGTGTGTGTGTGTGTCACGGGCTCTGGTTAATGCTCCCCACGTAGTTTTGATCGTTAAAGTGCTGGTATGTCTGCAGTGACAAACTAAATGAAGTGGCGGTGCACCACACACAGAAGTAGGTGAGGAATGCGCAGTGTGTACTGTGCATGCACGTGCATAAAGTACAGTGCTGTGTATGTCAGACATTCTTTGGCTCGGGTCAAGTTGAGCCTCAACGGCAGCATTTTTTAGACCTGTAGGTGGCAGTAGAGATCAGCCATTAGTGATAAATCCTTTTGTGTTGATGCAGTGGAAACCACTTATTAGAGGCCGGAATCATTGGCCAACCCACGATTCGATGATGCAGTAAATCGATCATTTATACATCTATAATTATCATATTGTTTATATATAGTGTATTAGTATAACATATTGTCAATTTATTACTTTTAATGATAGAAAATATCAATAATATGTCTACAAGCCTCCTATGTCGCCTGCTGACGTGTGCTATATTGCGTCATTAAATTGTTTTGATGTAGCGCAGACAGCATATATATGTATATATATGTATATATATATATATATATATATATATATATATATATATACAAACCCCGTTTCCATATGAGTTGGGAAATTGTGTTAGATGTAAATTTAAACAGAATACAATGATTTGCAAATAATTTTCAACCCATATTCAGTTGAATATGCTACAAAGACAACATATTTGATGTTCAAACTGATAAACATGTTTTTTTTTTGTTGCAAATAATCATTAACTTTAGAATTTGATGCCAGCAACACGTGACAAAGAAGTTGGGAAAGGTGGCAATAAATACTGATAAAGTTGAGGAATGCTCATCAAACACTTATTTGGAACATCCCACAGGCGATCGGGCAAATTGGGAACCGGTGGGTGCCATGATTGGGTATAAAAGTAGATTCCATGAAATGCTCAGTCATTCACAAACAAGGACGGGGCGAGGGTCACCACTTTGTCAACAAATGCGTGAGCAAATTGTTGAACAGTTTAAGAAAAACCTTTCTCAACCAGCTATTGCAAGGAATTTAGGGATTTCACCATCTACGCTCCGTAATATCATCAAAGGGTTCAGAGAATCTGGAGAAATCACTGCACGTAAGCAGCTAAGCCCGTGACCTTCCATCCCTCAGGCTGTACTGCATCAACGAGCGACATCAGTGTGTAAAGGATATCACCACATGGGCTCAGGAACACTTCAGAAACCCACTGTCAGTAACTGCAGTTGGTCGCTACACCTGTAAGTGCAAGTTAAAACTCTCCTATGCAAGGCGAAAACCGTTTATCAACAACACCCAGAAACGCCGTCGGCTTCGCTGGGCCTGAGCTCATCTAAGATGGACTGATGCAAAGTGGAAAAGTGTTCTGTGGTCTGACGAGTCCACATTTCAAATTGTTTTTGGAAACTGTGGACGTCGTGTCCTCCGGACCAAAGAGGAAAAGAACCATCCAGATTGTTCTAGGCACAAAGTGTAAAAGCCAGCATGTGTGATGGTATGGGGGTGTACTAGTGCCCAAGACATGGGTAACTTACACATCTGTGAAGGTGCCATTAATGCTGAAAGGTACATACAGGTTTTGGAGCAACATATGTTGCCATCCAAGCAACGTTACCATGGACGCCCCTGCTTATTTCAGCAAGACAATGCCAAGCCACGTGTTACATCAACGTGGCTTCATAGTAAAAGAGTGTGGGTACTAGACTGGCCTGCCTGTAGTCCAGACCTGTCTCCCATTGAAAATGTGTGGTGCATTATGAAGCCTAAAATAGCACAAGGGAGACCCCCGGACTGTTGAACAACTTAAGCTGTACATCAAGCAAGAATGGGGAAGAATTCCACCTGAGAAGCTTCAAAAATGTGTCTCCTCAGTTCCCAAACCTTTACTGAGTGTTGTTAAAAGGAAAGGCCATGTAACACAGTGGTGAACATGCCCTTTCCCAACTACTTTGGCACGTGTTGCAGCCATGAAATTCTAAGTTAATTATTATTTGCAAAAAAATAAATAAAGTTTATGAGTTTGAACATCAAATATCTTGTCTTTGTAGTGCATTCAACTGAATATGGGCTGAAAAGGATTTGCAAATCATTGTATTCCGTTTATATTTACATCTAACACAATTTCCCAACTCATATGGAAACGGGGTTTGTATATAGTTATGCATATACTGTATATACATATGTTTGCATATATATACAGCTTATCATTGGGAATAATAACACTGTAGCAGGAAATTCCTACATTTTGAACAGCAGGAATTAGCATCTGGCATACTTTTTTTTCCTAGATAAACAATGCTAATGATAACTTGATGCTGGCTGCATAATCATTTCCTGTTGATGAATGGATTAGTTAAGTAAGTTTGTCAGCGTTGGGGTAAATGAATTCCCCCCCCTGCTGTGCGCGTGTGATGAAGTGTAAGGAACGCTCGGGTTCGGCGACGAAGCAAACGTGCACGTTGAACACGTTTCCCATCGGCTCTGAAAGCAGAGGGGGGAGTTGAGGGGTTAAAAATGGAGAATAGTTTATGCATAGAAGGAGCGCCGTGACAATGGACGAGCGAAAGCGGCGGAAACTGGATTTAGGCCCACTCAGCATATTTTCTCACCTGCCATTGTCCCGTGTGGCAACTCTGTACGGAACATTACTGCTCCGTCTCCAGAAATTAGAGGATGTCAAAGTACGATCGGCTCTGATAAATATGCAAATTGCCGTAAAGCGGCAGAATGCCCAAAGGGGATGGAAGAAGAAAGAAAAAAAAAAGGTAAATCTCACACATCCTGAAGGTCACGCTTTCAATGTGCTGGTCAGCTGTTTGTGTGACGGCAGCTCTGGGAACTTTTCAGACTCATGAATGGTGACATGATGTCATGAACTGAGCTGTCAGGACCAACCATCCATCCATTTTCTACCGCTTGTTCCTTTCGGGGGGCGGGGGGTGCTGGAGCCTATTATTATATGTGATGATATTATATCTATAATATTATTATTTTAAATCATGTCAGATTTACCATGCATAAACCGTTCTCTTATAAATAATACAATACTCGCTGTCTTGTCAGCGCAGTGCTTTTATTGTGAAGGCCGGAAGTGTGTTGTTTGTCTTTTAACTCTTACTTGCCTGCTGTAATGTGTAACGGTGAGATAAATTGTCCAGTCCCATGTTGATAGGAGGGGTGTGAATCTTTGGGTGCCAACACGGTCCTCCATTTAAGCCAAAACAAATAATTCTCGCAATTAGGGATGTCCGATAATATCGGCCTGCCGATATTATCGGCCGATAAATGCGTTAAAATGTAATATCGGAAATTATTGGTATCGTTTTTTTTATTATCTGTATCGTTTTTTTTTTGTTTTTTTTTTTATTAAATCAACATAAAAAACACAAGATACACTTACAATTAGTGCACCAACCCAAAAAACCTCCCTCCCCCCATTTCTTTCTGTTATCAATATTCTGGTTCCTACATTATATATCAATATATATCAATACAGTCTGCAAGCGATACAGTCCGTAAGCACACATGATTGTGCGTGCTGCTGGTCCACTAATAGTACTAACCTTTAACAGTTAATTTTACTCAGTTTCATTAATTACTAGTTTCTATGTAACTGTTTTTATATTGTTTTACTTTCTTTTTTATTCAAGAAAATGTTTTTAATTTAGTTATCTTATTTTTTTTTTTTTTTTAAAAAGTACCTTATCTTCACCATACATGGTTGTCCAAATTAGGCATAATAATGTGTTAATTCCAAGACTGCATATATCGGTTGATATCGGTATCGGTTGATATCGGTATCGGTAATTAAAGAGTTGGACAATATCGGAATATCGGATATCGGCAAAAAGCCATTATCGGACATCCCTACTCGCAATGTATTATTTGGTTTAATAAATATAATAAAACTTGTTACAAGTTAGAAAATTTCATTTTAATTGTTTTTTTTTTTCAAATTTATGAATAGACTTAGAATCGGGATGAATTCAACTCTGTGATTTTTTGTGCACCCTTAGTCGGGGTACACAAAAAATAGATTCACATGCGAAGCGCGATTCTTATAATAATTATAATAATAATTTTCAATAATGGATTTGAAAAAATAAAATGAAAATACAAAATTAATTATTCTTTTTATAAGAATGTTTTTAAGCCAAACAGAAGGCACTTTTCTCACCTAAAACCTGTTTCTAAAAAAGTTTAATTAAAATTAATACACCAAATAATACATTGCGAAAACCGCTTTGATTCAGATTGAATCAAAAATCGATTCGTCAACCAAGGAATCGGATCGAATTGTTAGGTGCCCAAAAGATGCACACTTCTAGTCGGTAGTAATAAAAACTTGAAGATGATCTAAGGCCGCGGCCCGGTACCGGTCTGCAGAAGAAATTTAAAAAAAAAAAATAATAATAATAATTTTTTTAAATCAACATAAAAAACACAATATATACATTATATATCAATATAGATCAATACAGTCTGCAGGGATACAGTCCGTAAGCACATATGATTGTATTTCTTTATGAAAAAAAAAAAAAAAAAAAAACTTTTTTTATTTTTTTTATTTCACCCCTCCCCCTCGGTCCGTGGGACAAATTTTCAAGCGTTGACCGGTCCGCAGCTACAGAAAGGTTGGGGACCACTGATCTAAGGTACACTTGTTGAAGGTAAAACAACTTTTATCTGCTATTAATCATGATAATTAAGAATGAACTGCAGACAAAATGTGATTACCGTATTTTTCAGCACTATAAGGTGCACATAAAATCCTTTCATTTTCTCAAAACTCGACAGTGCGCCTTATGCACGGAATCATTTTGGTTGCGCTTACCGACCTCGAAGCCATTTTATTTGGTACATGGTGTAATGACAAGTGTGACCAGTAGATGGCAGTCACACATAAGAGATACGTGTGGACTGCAATATGACGGCAGTCGCACATAAGAGATATGTGTAGACTGCAATATGACTCAAGTAAACAACACCAACATTTTATATGTTCCATTGAAAATATAGAACATTAAACACGGCGATCAAAAATTTATCAAAATGTTTTAGTACGACTTTGGTAAGCTACGGAGCTGCACCGCTTGATGGATTGTACTGTGCTTCAATATAGGAGTATTATTATGGTGTGTGTATAAGGTAAGACATATTATCTGGCGTTTTGTTTCACAATATTACGCAAAAGCAACTTTTTTTTACCTTCTGGTACCTGCTGATCTGTATTTGGGATCTGCATAAGTTCTGAAAATTTATGCGCTTCCGCCTTTGTAGTCCGTGACGACGACCTAGTCGATAAGCTTCTTGTTTTTCTCTATCTTCTTGTTATGTGACATTCATCCTCCACTGTTGCCATTTCTAATATAAAGTAGTGTAAAGTTCTTATCTGTTACATGTTATGTAGACCAGTGGTCCCCAACCTTTTTGTAGCTGCGGACCGGTCAACGCTGGAAAAAGTGTCCCACGGATCGTTTTTTTTTATTTTTTATTTTTCATTAAGAAATACAATCATGTGTTCTTACGGACTGTATCCCTACAGACTGTATTGATTTATATTGATATATAATGTATATATTGTGTTTTTTTTGTTGATTTAATAAAAAATAAAAAACAATTTTTTTTTTTTTTTTTTTTTAATTTCTTGTGCGGTCCGGTACCAATCTGTGGTTGGGGACCACTGATGTAGACCACAAGGAGGAGTTTTCATTTGAGAAAAAATAAATAATAATATGACCCCTTTAAAGGCCTACTGAAAGCCACTACTAGCGACCACGCAGTCTGATAGTTTATATATCAATGATGAAATCTTAACATTATAACACATGCCAATACGGCCGGGTTAACTTATAAAGTGACATTTTAAATTTGCCGCTAAACTTCCGGTTCGAAACGCCTCTGAGGATGACGTATGCGCGTGACGTAGACCGGGGAACACGGGTATGCCTTCCACATTGAAGCCAATACGAAAAAGCTCTGTTTTCATTTCATAATTCCACAGTATTCTGGACATCTGTGTTCGTGAATCTGTTGCAATCATGTTCATTGCATTATGGAGAAGGAAGCTGAGCAAGCAAAGAAGAAAGTTGTCGGTGCGAAATGGACGTATTTTTCGAACGTAGTCAGCAACAACAGTACACAGCCGGCGCTTCTTTGTTTACATTCCCGGAAGATGCAGTCAAGATGGAAGAACTCGGATAACAGAGACTCTAACCAGGAGGACTTTTGACTTCGATACACAGACGCCTGTAGAGAACTGGGACAACACAGACTCTTACCAGGATTACTTTGATTTGGATGACAAAGACGCAGACGTGCTACTGTGAGTATGCAGCTTTGGCTTCTAAACATTTGATCGCTTGACCGTATGTGCGCAACTTTTTTTTGCGTATGTACGTAACTTTTTAAAAATATATAAGCTTTATGAACCTTGGGTTAGGTGAACGGTCTTTTGGGCTGAGTGATTGTGTGTGTTGATCAGGTGTTTGAATTGTATTGGCGTGTTCTATGGAGCTAGGAGCTAGCATAGGAGCTAGGAGCTAGCATAACAAACACGCAGGTGTTTTTATGCAGGATTAATTTGTGGCATATTAAATATAAGCCTGGTTGTGTTGTGGCTAATAGAGTAAATATATGTGTTGTGTTTATTTACTGTTTTAGTCATTCCCAGCTGAATATCAGGTACCGTGAGTATGCAGCCTTGGCTGCTAAACATTTGATAACTTGACCGTATGTGCGCGTCATGTATGTAACTTTTTAAAAATATATAAGCTTTATGAACCTTGGGTTAGGTGAACGGTCTTTTGGGCTGAGTGATTGTGTGTGTTCATCAGGTGTTTGAATTGTATTGGCGTGTTCTATGGAGCTAGGAGCTAGCAGAGGAGCTAGGAGCTAGCATAACAAACACGCAGGTGTTTTTATGCAGGATTAATTTGTGGCATATTAAATATAAGCCTGGTTGTGTTGTGGCTAATAGAGTATACATATGTCTTGTGTTTATTTACTGTTGTAGTCATTCCCAGCTGAATATCAGGTCACCCCCGGCTCTCACAGCATCTTCCCTATCTGAATAGCTTCAACTCCCCACTAGTCCTTCACTTGCACTTTACTCATCCACAAATCTTTCATCCTCGCTCAAATTAATGGGGAAATTGTCGCTTTCTCGGTCCGAATCTCTCTCACTTCATGCGGCCATCATTGTAAACAATAGGGAACTTTGCGTATATGTTCAACTGACTACGTCACGCTACTTCCGGTAGGTGCAAGCCTTTTTTTATCAGATACCAAAAGTTGCAATCTTTATCGTCGTTGTTCTATACTAAATCCTTTCAGCAAAAATATGGCAATATCGCGAAATGATCAAGTATGACACATAGAATAGATCTGCTATCCCCGTTTAAATAAAAAAAATTCATTTCAGTAGGCCTTTAATGCACCCTATAATTCGGTGCGCCTTTTGTATGAAAATAGACCTGAATAGACCGGCTCATCGGCAGAGCGCCTTATTATTATTATTATTATTATAATAATAATAATAATAATAATATTAAGCCTGCTCAGTGGACTTGTGGTTAGAGTGTCCGCCCTGAGATCGGTAGGTCGTGAGTTCAAACCCTGGTTGAGTCATACCAAAGACTATAAAAAATGGGACCCATTACCTCCCTGCTTGGAAGCACGCGGGCAGGACTTTTAGAACGTAGTTTGGATCTGTAACTAGAGTACAGCCCAAATAGCGTGTCTCCTCCATTGAGCAAAATTGAACTATGTCTCTGCATGATTCCTTGCTTCTTGTCTGTTTAATAGATGTCACCAGTGTTTGAACCTGACAATGGAGATAAACTATAAAAAAAACGGGGGTGTATGAAGAACATTGGTGGACTTTTGGACTTTCCTGAGGGTTGATAGGTGTGCGTGAGGTCATAGAGAGCCTTGAAAGCCGCCGCGTGGAAAATGAAAGAATTTTGCACGAGAGAATTAGCATCGCAAAGCTAGTTGCAGCGCTTGTGGTCCTTGCAACAAGAGGTGGGGGGTTCAGCCTCGCATCGCACCCAGCTGGGCAGTAAACGGAGTGGCGTGCCTTCCCAAGGCCCCGCACCGAAATTCCGACGGCGGGGAGAAAATTTACAACTCGTGGCCGTCCGCGGCAAGACGCTGGGGCGGCGGCCCGACCGTGTCTTGTTGCCATCACTCCAAAGTGAGGCTAATTTACGGCGGCGTAAAAGCCACGGAGCCGAGGAGAGCCGGGGAGGTGGGGGCGGAGGTGTCGAGGCCGCCGCTTTGCGACGTGCGGTATTATGTGGCGTAAAACTGCGACCGCTATCACTTTGTGCTTTTATTGGAATTCTCCAAGGTACATTTACCTCCTTAAACCCTGCCGAACACTTTAAATGTTGTACATTCCATAAATGTTCATGTCCTCAGCCATGCTTTTCACTCTTTCCACCCGCGCCTCCTCCAAGGCTCCAATTCCTCAACTCCTCATTTTAAAGCAACTGTAACAAAACTACTTTCTCTTCTACCACAATGCTAACTTCCTCAAACTAAAAAATAGCAAACATTTAACATTTTAGCACATGACACCGTATGGTAACATGTCATGTGAGTACTAATAGATGCTAACAGCAAGAGGAGTATAGTAGTAAGAGATGCTATCAGCAATATATGAGGAGTAATAGATGCTAACAGTGATATAAGTAGTAATACATACTGTGGAGGGGGGCGTGGTCTGCGGGCCTGCTGCGGAGCGGGGTGCGTAAGGACCGGCCTCGAAGCCAGCGGCAGGTGAGTAGATTGCCCAGCCGGGGCCGGTTATCTAATCACCTGTCGCCCTTATTAGCAGCAGCCGGCACGAGACACGTTGTTGGAGTTGGTGCTGGTGAGCGGACACAGACGCTGGACATCGCGAGAGAGAGAGAAAGCCAGAAAGACTGAAAAGTCACGGAGCAGAGATTGTCGTGTGTGCGCTCACAATAAAAGACATTGTTGAACCCTGAATACCGGGCTCTCGTGCAAGTGTGTGGTGATCCGAAGAACCCACTAGAGGGCAACCTCCACACATACTAACAGCGATACATGAGGAGTAATAGGTGCTAACGGCAATTTGAGTAGTAATAGATGCTAACAGTGATATAAGTAGTAATACATACTAACAGCGATACATGAGGAGTAATAGATGCTAACAGTGATATAAGTAGTAATACATACTAACAGCGATACATGAGTAGTAATACATGCTAACAGTGATATAAGTAGTAATACATACTAACAGTGATATAAGTAGTAATACATACTAACAGCGATACATGAGTAGTAATAGATGCTAACAGTGATATAAGTAGTAATACATACTAACAGCGATACATGAGGAGTAATAGGTGCTAACAGCATTTTGAGTAGTAATACATGCTAACAGTTATATATGAGTAATAGATGCTAACAGTGATATAAGTAGAAATACATACTAACAGCGATACATGAGGAGTTTAGTTTAGTTTATTAAGGATCCCCATTAGTCTACACCGCAGTGGAGACTATTCTTCCTGGGGTCCAGAGTAATAGATGCTAACCGCAATACATGAGGAGTAATAGATGCTAACAGCGATATACTGTATGAGTAGTAGTAGGTGCATAATAGCAACACATGAGAAGTAATAGATGCTAATAGCCATATAAGAGGAGTAGTAGATGCTAACAGTGATATAAGTAGTAATACATACTAACAGCGATACATGAGTAATAGATGCTAACCACGATACATGAGAAGTAATAGATGCCAACAGCGATATACTGTATGAGAAGTAATATATGCATAACAGCAAAACATGAGAAGTAATAGATGCTAACAGCGATACATGAGGAGTAGTAGATGCATAACAGCAAAACATGAGAATTAATAGATGCTAACAGCGATATACGTATGAGTATATGCTAACAGCAATATGAGGAGTAGTAGATGCTAACAGTGATACATGAGAATTAATAGATGCTAGCAGCCATATATGAGGAGTAGTAGATGCTAGTGGCGATATCAGTAGTAATACATACTAACAGCGATATATGAAGAGTAATAGATGTTAACAGCGATATACTGTATGAGTAGTAATAGATGCTAACAGTGATATACTGTATGAGTAGTAATAGATGCTAACAGCGATATATGAAGTGTAATAGATACTAACAGCGATATAAGTAGTAATACATACTAACAGCAATATAGGAGAAGTAATAGATGTTAACAACAATCTATGAGTATAGATACATAACATCAATATATGAGTAGTAATGGATGCTAACAGTAATATAAGTAGTAATACATACTAACAGCGATACATGAGGAGTAATAGATGCTAACAGTGATATACTGCATGAGTAGTAATAGATGCATAACAGCAACACATGAGAAGTAATAGATGCTAACAGCGATATATGAGGAGAAATAGATGTTAACAGCGATATACTGTATGAGTAGTAATCGATGCCAACAGCGATATATGAGGAGTAATAGATGCATAACAGCAAAACATGAGAATTAATAGATGCTAACAGCGATATACGTATGAGTATATGCTAACAGAAATATGAGGAGTAGTAGATGCTAACAGTGATACATGAGAATTAATAGATGCTAACAGCGATAGATGAGGAGTAGTAGATGTTAGTGGCGATATCAGTAGTAATACATACTAACAGCGATATATGAAGAGTAATAGATGTTAACAGCGATATACTGTATGAGTAGTAATAGATGCTAACAGTGATATACTGTATGAGTAGTAATAGATGCTAACAGTGATATACTGTATGAGTAGTAATAGATGCTAACAGCGATATATGAAGAGTAATAGATGTTAACAGCGATATACTGTATGAGTAGTAATAGATGCTAACAGTGATATACTGTATGAGTAGTAATAGATGCTAACAGCGATATATGAAGAGTAATAGATACTAACAGCGATATAAGTAGTAATACATACTAACAGCAATATAGGAGAAGTAATAGATGTTAACAATCTATGAGTATAGATACATAACATCAATATATGAGTAGTAATGGATGCTAACAGTAGAATAAGTAGTAATACATACTAACAGCGATACATGAGGAGTAATAGATGCTAACAGTGATATACTGTATGAGTGGTAATAGATGCATAACAGCAACATATGAGAAGTAATAGATGCTAACAGCGATATATGAGGAGAAATAGATGTTAACAGCGATATACTGTATGAGTAGTAATCGATGCCAACAGCGATATATGAGGAGTAATAGATGCATAACAGCAAAACATGAGAATTAATAGATGCTAACAGCGATATACGTATGAGTATATGCTAACAGAAATATGAGGAGTAGTAGATGCTAACAGTGAAACATGAGAATTAATAGATGCTAACAGCGATATATGAGGAGTAGTAGATGCTAGTGGCGATATCAGTAGTAATACATACTAACAGCGATATATGAAGAGTAATAGATGTTAACAGCGATATACTGTATGAGTAGTAATAGATGCTAACAGCGATATATGAAGAGTAATAGATACTAACAGCGATATAAGTAGTAATACATACTAACAGCAATATAGGAGAAGTAATAGATGTTAACAATCTATGAGTATAGATACATAACATCAATATATGAGTAGTAATGGATGCTAACAGTAGAATAAGTAGTAATACATACTAACAGCGATACATGAGGAGTAATAGATGCTAACAGTGATATACTGTATGAGTGGTAATAGATGCATAACAGCAACATATGAGAAGTAATAGATGCTAACAGCAATATATGAGGAGAAATAGATGTTAACAGCGATATACTGTATGAGTAGTAATCGATGCCAACAGCGATATATGAGGAGTAATAGATGCTAACAGTGATATCAGTTGTAATACATGCTAACAGTGATACATGAGGAGTAATAGATGCTAACAGTGATATCAGTTGTAATACATGCTAACAGCGATACATGAGGAGTAATAGATGCTAACAGAGATATACTGTATGAGTGGTACTAGATGCATAACAGCAACATATGAGAAGCAATAGATGCTAACTGCGATAAACAAGAAGTAATATATGTTAACAGAAATATATTAATATAGATGCATAACGTCAATATATGAGTAGTAATAGATGCTAACAGCAATATAAGTAGTAATACATGCTAACAGCGATATATGAGTTGTAATAGATACTAACAGTGATATAAGTACTAATACATGCTAACAGCGATATATGAGGAGTAATAGATGCTAACAGAGATATACTGTATGAGTAGTAATAGATGCATAACAGCAACACATGAGAAGTAATAGATGCTAACAGCGATATATGAGGAGAAATAGATGATAACAGCGATATACTGTATGAGTAGTAATCGATGCCAACAGCGATATATGAGGAGTCATAGATGCTAACAGTGATATCAGTAGCAATACATGCTAACAGCGATATATGAGGAGTAATAGATGCTAACAGAGATATACTGTATGAGTGGTACTAGATGCATAACAGCAACATATGAGAAGCAATAGATGCTAACTGCGATAAACAAGAAGTAATATATGTTAATAGAAATATATGAATATAGATGCATAACATCAATATATGAGTAGTAATAGATGCTAACAGTGATATAAGTAGTAATACATACTAACAGCGATATATGAGTTGTAATAGATACTAACAGTGATATAAGTAGTAATACATGCTAACAGCGATATATGAGGAGTAATAGGTGCTAACAGTGATATAAGTAGTAATACATACTAACAGCGATATATGAGTTGTAATAGATACTAACAGTGATATAAGTAGTAATACATACTAACAGCGATATATGAGTAGTAATAGATGCTAACAGTGATATAAGTAGTAATACATACTAACAGCGATATATGAGTTGTAATAGATACTAACAGTGATATAAGTAGTAATACATGCTAACAGCGATATATGAGGAGTAATAGATGCTAACAGTGATATAAGTAGTAATACATACTAACAGCGATATATGAGTTGTAATAGATACTAACAGTGATATAAGTAGTAATACATGCTAACAGCGATATATGAGGAGTAATAGATGCTAACAGTGATACACTGTATGTAGTAAAATATTCATAACAGCAACACATGAGAAGTAATAGATGCTAACAGCGATAAACAAGAAGTAATATATGAAACAACACCCGCCTTGACATGGCAAGGATTGACAGATTGATAGCTACATAGTAGTTAGCGAGCATACATGTTTGGAAGCAGCGACAAACAAAACAAACTTGGCAAGTTTAATCATTCTTCGCTTGGCTGGGGTTTGTTTGTTAGCTAGTTAGCAGCATACCTCAGTTACAGGTGAATTTTGATTACATTTTAGAGGAAATGTCAGAAATAGGATGAGTCCTGATGGCTTCATCTGGCCAGGATCTTCAGCTCTCACTGGATCGGTTCGCAGCCGAGTCCATGGTTCTCGCCCGGAAAAGGGTGGAGTGCCATCTCCGGGTTGGGGAAGAGATCTTGCCCCAAGTGGAGGAGTTCGAGTACCTCTGAGTCTTGTTCACGAGTGAGGGAAGAGTGGATCGTGAGATCGACAGGCGGATCGGTGCGGCGTCTTCAGTAATGCGGACGCTGTATCGATCCGTTGTGGTGAAGAAGGAGCTGAGCCGGAAGGCGAAGCTCTCAATTTACCGGTCGATCTACGTACCCATCCTCACCTATGGTCATGAGCTTTGGGACAAGATCACGGGTACAAGCGGCCGAAATGAGTTTCCTCCGCCGGGTGGTGGGACTCTCCCTTATGCTAGGTTCACACCAACTGCGCTTTGACGGCGCTTTAAAGCGGCATGCAAAGCGGCGTTAAAGCGCAACAAAGCCTGATTAAAGCGTGAGGGTCGTAATGGATCGTGGGAAAGCTTGTAGTGAAGCGGGACATGCGGCAAGTTCGCCAAAATTTTTTAAACGGTTTAAAAAAATTTGGCGCTCTGTCAAGGATGGAATAAAGCGCCGAGAGCGTATCAAAGCCTGACAAAGCCTGACAAAGCTCAGCAAAGCTTGACTCAAAGCGTAGGAAAGCTTAACAGATCTTGGTTCAAAGCGCGGACCCCAGTCTACAACTACAAATAGGAAGTGACTGTGATATTGACTAGTGACATTGAATATAAAAAATAAAAGAAATGCCTTTTATTATTGTCAACTAGCATAAGAAATGAAAGATAGATATTTATTAAGATGACAAAGAAATAAAAGAAATGAAGATATAAAACATAATAAATAATAAATAATAAACATAATATAACGGAAAAAAAAAGAAAAATTTAAAAAATAAATGAATATAAAACATATTAAATAATAACTAATAAACATAATATAACGAAAAAAGAAGAGGAATTGAAAACATGAATGAATATAAAACATAATAAATAATAAACATAATATAACGGAATAAAAAGAGAAATTGAAAAAATAAATGAATATAAAACATAATAAATAATAAATAATAAACATAATATAACAAAAAAAGAAGAAAAATTGAAAAAATAAATGAATATAAAACATAATAAATATTAAATAATAAACATAATATAACGGAAAAAAAAGAGAAATTGAAAAAATAAATGAATATAAAACATAATAAATAATAAACATAATATAACGAAAAAAGAAGAGAAATTGAAAAAATAAATGAATATAAAACATAATAAATAATACATAATAAACATAATATAATGAAAAAAAAGACAAATTGAAAAAACAAATGAATATAAAACATAATAAATAATAAATAATAAACATAATTTAACGAAAAAAGAAGAGAAATTGAAAAAATTAATGAATATAAAACATAATAAATAATAAATAATAAACATAATATAACGGAAAAAAAAGAGAAATTGAAAAAATAAATGAATATAAAAAATGTGTGGAAAACAGTATACTGAGTTTTTCACTTTTTTTTTTACTTATTTGTTTATCATATTTCTCTTTTTTATTACATTATGTGTTTTATCCTGTATATAATAAAACAAAAAGAGAAATCAAATAAATAGATAAATCTAAAAAAATGTGGAGAAAACTTAGTATACTGAGTCTTTCACATTTTTTTAAAACTTATTTGTTTATCATATTTCTCTTTTTTATTATATTATGTGTGCGCACGCAATTTATTCATCAAATTCACAAAATAATTATCACAGCATCTTCCAAATTGCACATAATTACATAACAATATCACATTTCAAAGTCATTATTACAAATTAATGTTCCTAATGTTCATGACACATTAATTCCAATGCACAACCGAGCTTGATAATCGTGTCAGAGCCTGATTTAAAGCGTCAGGATCGCATCAAAGCATAATAAAGTTCAATAAAGCGTAATAAAACGTATCAAAGCGTGATTTAAAGCGTATCAAAGCGGGATCAAAGCGGCATCAAATTGTGAGGAACGGTAATTCGTCCCCCCAAAGCAGCAACTAATTCGTATCAGAGCGTATCAAAGCATAACATTACTTCGGAAATCGGGATATTCGTGGAAAAATTGACAAAAATGACGGCGCTTTGCTCGCCGCTTTAAAGCGCGGCAAGCGCCGTTGGTGTGAACCAGGCATTAGAGATAGGGTGAGAAGCTCTGTCATCCGGGAGGAGCTCAAAGTAAAGCCGCTGCTCCTCCACATGGAGAGGAGCCAGAGGAGGTGGTTCGGGCATCTGGTCAGGATGCCACCCGAACGCCTCCCTAGGGAAGACTATGTCTCCCGGCTGGCCTGGGAACGCCTCGGGATCCCCCGGGAGGAGCTGGACCAAGTGGCTGGGGAGAGGGAAGTCTGGACTTCCCTACTTAGGCTGCTGCCCCCGCGACCCGACCTCGGATAAGCGGTAGAAGTTGGATAGATGGATGGAGGATGAGCAACAAGTGATTACATTTTGGGGTGATCCGGATAGATTCAGGATTTTAAAAAAAAAGATCCTTTACTATTGGGAAATAAGCCTGGTGGACTTCTAGTTGTTGTTATTAGTATGATTATGAATATGACTAAAAAGAGGCATTATGCGTTTGTGTAGCGCCAAAAAGAACAGCCAAAGTTGATTAACAAGTGAGATTATTAATGATGAAGTCAGACATGTTGAAATATGGATGGCAAAAACAGCGAAAAAGCAAACGGAAGGAGGGCGGCGGCGTTTGAGAGGAGACCCTTGAGAAGGCGGCGTGTAAATACGAGCCACGGCGAAGCCTCTTAAGTGGGGATGAAGAAGCGTCGGGATGAAAAGCTCCGAGTGATATTCTGGATCAATTTGCCGCAATCAAGCCCCCTTATGGCTGTGGTGGGCCGCATGAAATGGAGAGATTGGAGGCTTCAAGGACGCCTGTGACGACAGCGTAGGTCACGCACACACGCGGCGGCGGCGGGAGTGGAGGGGAACGCGGCGATGGCTGCTATCTAGACGAGCATCCGAGTGGCAGGAACGTCTGGAAGGTTTAATTATGCTGATGATGTGTAACCACGTCTCCCAAACATCACTTAGAACGTGAATTAAGATCAATATAGTCTGATATATGTAAGAATATATGACTTCCTTCCCGTGAAATTGTACAAACACTGGCTGAGCAAAATAACACACTTTATTTTTCATTTTCATAAAGTGATACACTCCAGTCCTGTAATCTTTAGCTAACTCACTAACTAACTCAGGGGTCGGCAACCCAAAACGTTGAAAGAGCCGTATTGCACCAAAAATACAAAAAAAATAAATCGGTCTGGAGCGGCAAAAAATGAAAAGCCGTGTATAAGTCTTATAATGTAGACAACACATGATGTACGTGTCTATATTAACTTTATTACCCTACTATCAAAATGACTTTAAGTCTTATATAAGTGTTATAATGTAGACAACACATGATGTAAGTGTCTATATTAGCTATAATAGCCTACTATCAACATGACTTTAAAAGTCTTATATAAGTGTTATAAAGAAGGCATCACATGATGTAAGTGTCTATATTACCTATATTAGCCTACTATCAAAATGACTTTAAGTCTTATATAAGTGTTATAATGAAGGCATCACATGATGTAAGTGTCTATATTACCTATATTAGCCTACTATCAAAATGACTTTAAGTCTTATATAAGTGTTATAATGAAGACAACACATGATGTAAGTGTCTATATTAGCTATATTAGCCTACTATCAAAATGACTTTAAAAGCCGTATATAAGTGTTATAATGAAGGCAACACGTGATGCAAGTGTCTATATTAGCTATATTAGCCTACTATCAAAATGACTATGTGTCGCAGGCTGAAGCAAATCTTCGTTGACAGAAATGTTGAAATGTAATATTTATTCTACACATTTTTACATTAGAAACCATTAGTAAATCAGAGGCTACTTTATTACAATCTTTGGCAAGCTCGGTAATGTTTGCTGTGGTCTGGAACAACATGGCATACAAACAACTATGTAAGATACTTTATTGTAGGTTTAGTTATTGTATAGAGTTAGTTTAGCTTACTATAATTGGTTTTGTGATGCATTATTGTTGTTTAGTTATTGCACAGAGTTAGTTTAGCTTACTACAATTTGTTTTGTGATGCGTTATTGTTGTTTAGTTATTGTACAGAGTTAGTTTAGCTCACTAAAATTTGTTTTGTGATGCTTTATTGTTGTTTAGTTATTGTATAGAGTTAGTTTAGCTCACTACAATTTGTTTTGGGATGCTTTATTGTTGTTTAGTTATTGTATAGAGTTAGTTTAGCTTACTATAATTTGTTTTGTGATGCTTTATGGTTGTTTAGTTATTGTATAAAGTTAGTTTAGCTCACTACAATTTGTTTTGGGATGCTTTATTGTTGTTTAGTTATTGCACAGAGTTAGTTTAGCTTACTACAATTTGTTTTGTGATGCTTTATTGTTGTTTAGTTATTGTATAGAGGTAGTTTAGCTTACTACAATTTGTTTTGTGATACTTTATTGTTGTTTAGTTATTGTATAGAGTTAGTTTAGCTTACTACAATTTGTTTTGTGATGCTTTATTGTTGTTTAGTTATTGTATAGAGTTAGTTTAGCTTACTATAATTTGTTTTGTGATGCTTTATTGTTGTTTAGTTATTGTATAGAGTTAGTTTAGCTTACTACAATTTGTTTTGTGATGCTTTATTGTTGTTTAGTTATTGTATAGTTAGTTTAGCTTACTATAATTTGTTTTGTGATGCTTTATTGTTGTTTAGTTATTGTATAGTTAGTTTAGCTTACTATAATTTGTTTTGTGATGCTTTATTGTTGTTTAGTTATTGTATAGAGTTAGTTTAGCTCACTACAATTTGTTTTGTGATGCTTTATTGCAGGTTAGTTGTTGGATACAGTTAGCTTAGCTACAGTTTTCAAGTACCTCGGCCGTCCCTGCCATCAAACAATCCAGTTGCGGTTCAGCGACAGGGCGACACGGTCGGAGTACATTCCTGGGAAATCATTTCTCCCGTGTCTTTCTTCCTATTTGTCCTTTCAAGCAAGACGGCCCTTAAAGTTCAGTGGCCCATTCTTCAAAAAAAAAAGCCCATTACCGCTGCTTGTGATTCTCTATCACGCCGAGCACAGACCAGCCATTCCTCCGTTTAATGTTCCTCCTCCCGCCTTGTCTTTCTGAAGCCATGAGAGGAGCTTTGAGAAAGGCCTGCGACCGCTGCCTTCAAACCGCCGGCAGCCTTTTTGTGTGTGTGACGCCTCTCGGGGAAAAAAGTAGCCATTGTTTTTGATACTCGACAAAGCTTTCAATGGAATATGTATGTGGCCTCCATGTCTGTCTCGTTGCTGCTCCACAGTAACACAGCTCTTGAATGCGTCGCGGGAGCTCTCGTTTGCCCTTGAACGTCACACGAACACGAGAAAACTCCAGAAGATTCTTTCTGTCACGGCGGGGTCGCGTCTTTATGCGGGGTCGTTCTCCCAGGAAGGCAGACGGACTACTCCGGACAAGGCGTGCAGGAAAATCAAAGAAGCAGAAAAAACAAGACGAAGGAAAAAGTGCTGATCGCACTGGATGCTGGGGCTAACACTTAGCGTAGACTAGAGACAGGAAGAATCACGTAGCAGTTGCGTGTAGCAGACACTTAGCATAAACTATGGACATGGAATACTCAGGGAACTGTGGCATGAAACTAGCAAAACTTACGTGACGAGAGCATGAAGCAAACAATGACGCCAGGCCGACTGACTGGCTAAGGCAGACTTAAAGGCTTACTGAAAGCCACAACTACCGACCACGCGGTCTGATAGTTTATATATCAATGATGAAATCTTAACATTGCAACACATGCCAATACGGCCGGGTTAACTTATAAAGTGCAATTTTAAATTTCCCGCTAAACTTCCGGTTGAAAACGTCTATGTATGATGACGTATGCGCGTGACGTCAATGGTTGAAACGAAAGTTTTCGGACACATTGGATCCAATACAAAAAGCTCTGTTTTCATCGCAAAATTCCACAGTATTCTGGACATCTGTGTTGGTGAATCTTTTGCAATGTGTTTAATGAACAATGAAGACTGCAAAGAAGAAAGCTGTAGGTTGGATCGGTGTATTAGCGGCAGGCTGCAGCAACACAACCAGGAGGACTTGGATAGCAGACGCGCTATCCGACGCTAGCCGCCGACCGCATCGATGATCGGGTGAAGTCCTCCGTCGCTCCGTCGATCGCTGGAATGCAGGTGAGCACGGGTTTTTATCATAGTTCTGTGAGGTCCCATAGCTAAGTTAGCTTCAATGGCGTTGTTAGCAACAGCATTGTTAAGCTTCGCCAGGCTGGAAAGCATTAACCGTGTATTTACATGTCCATGGTTTAATAGTATTGTTGATTTTCTGTCTATCCTTCCAGTCAGGGGTTTATTTCTTTTGTTTCTATCTGCAGTTAAGCCCGATGCTATCACGTTAGCTCCGTAGCTAAAATGCTTCGCCGATGTATTGTTGTGGAGATAAAAGTCACTGTGAATGTCCATTTCGCGTTCTTGACTCTCATTTTCAAGAGGATATAGTATCCGAGGTGGTTTAAAATACAAATCCGTGATCCACAATAGAAAAAGGAGAGAGTGTGGAATCCAATGAGCCCTTGTACCTAAGTTACGGTCAGAGCGAAAAAAGATACGTCCTGCACTGCACTCTAGTCCTTCACTCTCACGTTCCTCATCCACGAATCTTTCATCCTCGCTCAAATTAATGGGGTAATCGTCGCTTTCTCTGTCCAAATCGCTCTCGCTGCTGGTGTAAACAACGGGGAAATGTGAGGAGCCTTTCAACCTGTGACGTCACGCTACTTCCGGTACAGGCAAGGCTTTTTTTTATCAGCGACCAAAAGTTGCGAACTTTATCGTCAATGTTCTCTACTAAATCCTTTCAGCAAAAATATGGCAATATCGCGATCTGCTATCCCCGTTTAAATAAAAAAATGTCATTTCAGTAGGCCTTTAAATAGTGCCGAGGTGAGCGTCCAGAACACCAAAGGAAGGTGAAAACAATAAGCAGCCGTGGCAACCTAAACCAAACTCAGAGGTGTCACAAACAGGAACTAAAAAGAGTCCAAAACTAACAGAAAATAACAAAAACATGATCCGCACCACGGATCATGACACTTTCCGTCTTTTATCCCGCGTTTTTAGTCCGCATCGTTGTTATCGTCCGTCTGACAGCTGTCATTCACGTACAGTTAGCTTGCTTGTTAACTAATTAGTTTTGTGAGATTGCTTGTTTTTTGCATGTTTTAGCTAGCTGGTTAGCGGTTTTACCTCCACCAATCACGAAAAGGGATGATTACTTATTTAGTTAGTTCAGGGGTCGGCAACCCAAAATGTTGAAAGAGCCATATTGGACCAAAAATACAAAAACAAATCTGTCTGGAGCCGCAAAAAATTAAAAGCCATATTACATGTGTCATGAGATATACATTTAATTAAGAGGACTTAAAGGAAATTAAATGACCTCAAATATACCTACAAATGAGGCATAATGATGCAATATGTACATATCGCTAGCCTAAATAGCATGTTAGCATCGATTAGCTTGCAGTCATGCAGTGACCAAATATGTCTGATTAGCACTCCACACAAGTCAATAACATCAACAAAACTCACCTTTGTGCACTCATGCCCAACGTTAAAAGTGTGGTGGACAAAATGAGACAGAAAAAGAAGTGGCATAAAACACGTCCTAGAAAGTCGGAGAAAGTTATGTAAACAAACTATACGGTGAGTTCAAGGACCGCCAAAATTAGTAGGACAAAACGGCGCTCGCCAAATACTGGAATCAGTGAAGGATGTTTAATATAAGCAGTGTGATTTATAACAATTAGGGAGGTTTGTGTCATGTTTGTCCTCCTACAGAAACCACACTAAAACAAAAATATTGATTTTTTTCCCCTCATCTTTTTCCATTCTTCATACATTTTTGAAAAATCTCCAGAGAGCCACTAGGGCGGCGCTAAAGAGCGGCTCTAGAGCCGCGGGTTGCCGACCCCCGAGTTAGTTAGTTAGCTAGCTAGACAGTGTGGAGAATGCATATATTTTTAAGAGTTATTTCTTCGAGTTTATCTCTTTTATGGAGGAATGTAGTGAATCTTAGAACTGGCACCCAATGCCACTGAAAAAGCATTGATTTTGTTTTGAATCGATTCGTTACTCCTAGGAATCGAATCGAATCGTGCGGTGCCCAAAGACTCACAGCCCCAGCGAGCTAAGTCCTATGAAGTACATTCAATGGCAGCTTTCTTCTGCACTAATGACAACTCTCGGATGTTTTTTGTCCGCTGGTGATCGGCCAAGACCAAGTTCATCGGGACCGTTTTCAAGGTAGCGAGCGCGGAACTAAAGGCATCAGGAGCGAAGGCGCTGGATGTGACGGACGTGCCGCGCCGCGCTTTATTTCTCTTCTATAAATAATTCCTGGGCCACAATGCGCCCGGGCGGAAGTAAACAAGCGTGGCCATCTTTAATAACCGCCGTCACGCCTCCCAGCCATGTCTATTAGGATGCTGCTCCTCTTCCCTTCTACCTGCTTCTTTATTCCTCACGAGCCGCTCAAGAGATCACTGTCTGCTGTCTCTGCATGTAAGTCCTGTGTGTGTGTGCGTGTGCGTCAGCGACAATGTCATTCAGCAGTTTAGTAACAGGCCATTAGCTCGTTAATATGGGCCTAATGGGCGTTCTGCTACCTTAAGCCCAACCGTCGTGTTTGTGCCATTAGCAGACACTTAGCGCCGCGTTCGAGTCCAGCGGCCGCCGAGACACGGGGAAACAAAACAACGCGCACGTCGCGTCGGAAGCCGGTTAAAGCGCAACACGCTTAAAGTGGCACACGTCGTTTCCTAGACTTAGAACGGTACCGTGTTTTTCCGGACCATAGGGCGCGCCGGATTATAAGGCGCACTGATGATGAGCAGGTCTATTTTTAATAATAATAATCACAGATTTTATTTGTAGAAAGCACTTTACATTGAGGAAACAACCTCAAAGTGCTACAGTGTATTGAAATAAAATTTAAAAAAATTAAAAAGATAATAAAAAAATTAAAAAAAATAAAAAAATAGAACAACCTAATAGCTAGAACTAGTATGCATGTATCTATAAAAAGGCTTTTTTTAAAAAAAGAAGTGTTTTTAAGCCTTTTTTAAAAGCATCCACAGTCTGTGGTGCCCTCAGGGGGTCAGGGAGAGCATTCCACAGACTGGGAGCGGCGGAGCAGAAAGCCATACAGGTCACACCGAGGGTGGACCGTATAAACAACTTTAACACTGTTACAAATATGCGCCACACTGTGAACCCACACCAAACAAGAATGACAAACCCATTTCGGGAGAACATCCGCACCGTAACACAACATAAACACAACAAAACAAATACCCAGAACCCCTTGCAGCACTAACTCATCCGGGACGTCATATTATGATTTTATTCCAAATGTAAAAGACTTCCTTGTGGCCTGCATAACATGTGATGGTGGTTCTTTGCTCAAAATGTTGCATGGATTATTGTGGAGGGGGGCGTGGTCTGCGGGCCTGCCGCGGAGCGGGGTGTGTAAGGCATACTTGCCAACCTTGAGACCTCCGAATTCGGGAGATGGGGGGGGGGGGGGGGTTTGAGGCAGGTGGGCGGGGTTTGGTGGTAGAGGGCGGTGTATATTGTAGCGTCCCGGAAGAGTTAGTGCTGCAAGGGGTTCTGGGTATTTGTTCTGTTGTGTTTAAAGTTAAAGTTAAAGTTAAAGTACCAATGATTGTCACACACACACTAGGTGTGGTGAAATTTGTCCTCTGCATTTGACCCATCACCCTTGTTCACCCCCTGGGAGGTGAGGGGAGCAGTGGGCAGCAGCGGTGCCGCGCCCGGGAATCATTTTTGGTGATTTAACCCCCAATTCCAACCCTTGATGCTGAGTGCCAAACAGGGAGGTAATGGGTCTCATTTTTATAGTCTTTGGTATGACTCGGCCGGGGTTTGAACTCACAACCTACCGATCCCAGAGCGGACACTCTAACCACTAGGCCACTTATGTTGTGTTACGGTGCGGATGTTCTCCCGAAATGTGTTTGTTATTCTTGTTTGGTGTGGGTTCACAGTGTGGCGCATATTTGTAACAGTGTTTAAGTTGTTTATACGCCTACCCTCAGTGTGACCTGTATGGCTGTTGATCAAGTATGCCTTGCATTCACTCATGTGTGTGTAAAAGCCGCATAATTCATGTGACTGGGCCGGCACGCTGTTTGTATGGAGGAAAAGCGGACGTGACGACAGGTTGTAGAGGACGCTAAAGGCAGTGCCTTTAAGGCACGCCCCCAATATTGTTGTCCTGGTGGAAATCGGGAGAAATTCGGGAGAATGGTTAGCCTGGGAGATTTTCGGGAGGGGCACTGAAATTCGGGAGTCTCCCGGGAAAATCGGGAGGGTTGGCAAGTATGGTGTGAGGACCGGCCTCGAAGCCAGCGGCAGGTGAGTGGATTGCCCAGCTGGGGCCGGTTATCTAATCACCTGTCGCCCTTATTAGCAGCAGCCGGACTGAGACACGTGGTTGGAGTCAGAACGAGAGCGAGACACATGGTAAAGAGCAGAGCGAGAATCACGCTGGAGTGTGCCGTGTTGGCGAACAAATAAAAAGACTTTGTTACACCAGACTACGGGGCTCACGAGGAGGTCTATTACGGTCAGGAGGACCCACAAGGGGGAGACTTCACAATTATGTTTTACAGATCATCTTCAAGCCGCTGTCTGACAGTCGCTTCAGGAAGCGCCGTTTTGTGGGCGGTCTTAACAACAATGCCGGAAATGTGTCCCGTGAAAAACCGTCCGACCGGAACCCTCTAATAACTAAAGTTCCTTGGGTGAATAATGTGAACTCACTACACCGGTATGTTTTAGCGCTTTGATAGCTAGTCTACTGACAGATGTAAGTAAGAACTTTACACTACTTTATATTAGAAATGGCAACAGCGGAGGATAAATGTCACATAACAAGAAGATAGAGAAAAAGAAGAAGCTTATCGACTACGGTGTCGGCACGGACTACAGTGGCGGACACGCGCACACATTTTCAGGACTTATGCAGATCCCAAATACACATCAGCAGGTACCAGAAAGTAAGAAAAGTTGTTTTTCGATAATATTGCAAAACAAAACGCCAGGTAATATGTCTGCTAAAAGGTGCCATTTTGCGGTCCTTATACACACACCATAATAATACTGGTATGTTTAATGCGCCGACAATCCATCAAGCGGTGCGGCTTCATAGCTTACCGAAGTCGTACTAAAAACATTTTGACAGATTTTCGAGCGCCGTGTGTAATGTTCTATATTCTCAATGGAACATTTAAAGTTTTGGTGTTGTTTACTGGCGTCATCTTGCAGTCTACACATATGTCTTATGTATGACTGCCATCTACCGGTCACACTTATCATTACACCATGTACCAAATAAAATGTATTCGAGGTCAGTAAGCACAACCAGAATTATTCCGTACATTAGGCGCACCAGGTTATAAGGCGCGCTGTCGATTTTTGAGAAAATTACAGGATTTTAAGTGCGCCTTTTAGTCCGAAAAATACGGTAATATAAACCCTTGTTTCTTAACCAAGCGGCCCTTAGAAAGCATCCAAAAAATATGTGTTTTCTCGGCCGTGGTGTGTATGGGCCGCAGCAGTACTCAGTTGCAATACACTTATCCACCACTGGTGGCAGTAGTGACAATCTGAAACAAACAAGAGAAGTCTGGGGCTAAAGTCATAGAGAAGTTTCTTAAGCGCAAAAATTACGACTAAATGGGCAAAGCTGTATTTTCAGTTGCACCTACATTTTATTGACAGTTAATTCATTATTATTATTTATTCTTAATTTAGTTAGAATTCATTTATTTCGCATGGCGCAATTGTACGTACATTTATTTATCATTATTTTTTTTATGAATCCCTTCTTTCACAGCAGTGTTTCTTAACCATTGTTGGGCTGCGAGCGCCACCTAGAGGTCTGCCAAAAAAATATCCGTTACCCAGCTGTAGTCCCCTATGGGCCGCAGGGGGACTCAATTGTAATACACTTATCTACCACTGGTGGCAGTAATGACAATATCAAACAAAGATAAGAAGTCCGTAGCTAAAGTCATAGAGAAGTGCAAAAATTATGACTAAAGTGGTGAAGCTGTATTTTCATTTTTTAAATGTATTTATCATTTTATTGACAGTTTATTTACGAAACACATATTAATATGTATCATTAATTTAGTTGAAATGTATTTATTTTAGCATATAAATATATTTAAAATAAGTAATATTTACTACCACATGAAACACTTGGTGTTGCCACTTGCCTGTCCATGAAAAGTGCTATGTGAAGACAGTTTCATTGATTGACACAGTTTTATGACATTCAGGCAAAAAATTCCAAAAATAACAAAAATATGGATTCAAAAATGATTTTCAAAAAACGTGGATACTTTAATTATGAACGTAAAAACAAGCATTTTAACCACCAAAAACTAAACTAATGAAGACATGTTAATATTCAAGTGCCTCCACTCGCTGGACGCCATCAACGTTGTTTTATAGACAATAATTGTCAAAATGGGGTGGTTAAATTAATCAGGAACCATAACTGAAACTTATGATTAAATGTTTTTTTTTTTAGTTATTAACTGACACATGCAGAAGAAGTAGAAGTATCCCAAAATTCTCAGTCCTCTGATACGCGGCTCATTAAACGCTACAAAAAAGGAATTTCAATCAAATGACAGCTTTTGAGAAAAAAGGTGAAATGTTGCCATATCCTCATTTCCCCCGTTTCTCTGAACGTCGGCTTGAAAGGCTTTAAAAAATCCGGCGTGACGCTGTTCTTAGCGCAACTTCCCGATAAATCCCACATCAAACACGTGCGATAACATCACATCTTGCCGACACAAATGACATGACTTCCCTGAACAAAAGTGTATTTTCTTTAAAAAATGTATTTAAGTAATGAAAAAAAGACAATGCTATTCTGAGACCACACGTGGGAATAACGAGCAAAGTGATAAATAACTTTTGGCTCACTAAGTAAACAAGCGAAGCGAGCTCGTGACTCCTGCCGTCCGTCGCCACTGGACTGGAGGCCGCTCGGTTGCCATGACAACGAGCCGGCCGAAGACCCAAAGATGAAATGAG